>NC_080044.1:5541403-5856146 GCF_012489685.1 Lotus japonicus
TTAACATCAGTTTCTGCCTATGATGTTTGGTAGCTGGCCTTATATTGTGTTTTTTCTTGATCTTTAAATGTTACAGTTTCAATATGGAAATCCAGATAAAGCAACTATTCTTTAATCAGGGGGATGTTGATGAAGTTGTGTTGGATGTTGGAGAGGGACAAAAGAGAAGGGGTTTCTACTTCTAGTGTTTCTTCTAGCTTTGGTGGGGTGGCACCACCACTGGTTTGGCTTAGCTTTATCAGATTGATCATCTGGATTTTTGGAGGGTTTTTTTCTCAGGTGATTGAGTTCAATTCATTACATGTTTGGAGAATTCCTAAAATTACTTCTCGTATCAAAATCAATTCTAGAGAGAAGCACATCTGAGTTGCTTCCTGTGTACCAGAATTAATCATGTCGAAAGAAGTCCCCCACCCCCCGGTTAGTAACTATGATCATATGTTGTCCAAGAGTTCATGTTAAAACAAGTTGTTTTCTATGACTAAAGGGAAGAAAATCAAGTAAAAGATATAATGATTTGAAAAAAATCATAGTATTAGTCAATAACATTATTATTGTTTTTGCTTTGGGGTGGTTTGCTTCATTATTAGTGAAAGAATCAAGAAACTGGACGGTCTTTTCCAAAATCAGCTAAAATTGTAAAAACAATTATGGGTGCAAATTGTGGCGGTTTACAACTGCTACGCAGTTTAAACCACTCATGCATTTGCTAGTGGAGTGTGAAAAGGGTAACAATAAATCCTCAACATTTATTCAGATTATTTTCATTTTTTGATAAAAAGAATTGAAAGGAGTTGATTGTTTCTCTAAACAAAAATAAAATAAAATTTCTAAATATATTTATCAATTCAACTCAAATTCTTTTTCCAAAAAACACAATTAGTTAAAATTTGAAATTGCTTTTGATCTCATATAGAAAACGTCTTTAAAATACTATGTGGTACCATAAAATTAAAATAGTTCTAGCTAGTAACAATTTTAATTATATCTCTATTTTTGGTTCATGTGTACTGGAAGGGAAAAATTACCTTCTCCTGAGCATGAATTTGCACAATGGAAGTGAGGAGAAGCACTAGTACAACAGCATAATTCATCACCATAATGTAAGTTAAACCTGCAAGATGGAATTCAAATTAATAAGAAAAACTAACATAGACAAGCTCATAATCTTTTGCTTAAGTTTCAGGAGTAACTCTTGTTATGGTACCCTTAATACAAAATGTAAAATGAAAACTCATGATCATCACAAGGAGAGATTAGAGAAATGAAGTACAAGCCATGCCTAGATAGTCAGGATTGCAAGAAAGATTGGTGGTGCTCAAGCAAGAAAGAAGGATTTGAACTTTAGTTTTTTTCTGCTCTTCGATATCTACTTGTGTGCTCTTGAGTGTGTGTGTTTACGTTCTTATATATAGAGAAGGGGACTTAATAAGTTCACTCAGATCACACTTGGAAAAGCAATATAAAGAGACGGACATAATAAGTAAATGCTTAACGCTTAAGTTCATCAATCCTATCCATGAAGAATTTCTCTACTAAGAAATTATATCATCTCATTTTCTCAAGGTATGTATGATATGCTGTATAGGACTTAATAAGTTCACTAAGATCACACTTGGAAAAGCAATATAAAGAGACGGACATAATAAGCAAATGCTTAGTGCTTAAGTTCATCAATCCTATCCATGAAGAATTTCTCTACTAGGAAATTATATCATCTCATTTTCTCAAGGTATGTATGATATGTTGTATAGTATAAAGTTTAATAGTATACAATAATAATTTATGTGCCACTCTACACTAGACACTCCAAATTTTGTGGATTTACCTTTAAAATTTTATGAGGATTTTTCTTCAAGAATTATTCACACAGAAAAAAGTTCATAAGAAAATTCGCTGAATAATTTAAATGTATAAGAATAGATCGATTGATAAATTTATATAATACAATGTTTACACAAAATAATGAATAAACTCATATATTATAATGTATTATAATATCAAGTCTAACATCACGTATCAAACATATATTTCATGAGTATGATCATTAATATTATATTAGAGTTTAAAAAAGAAATCTTCACAATTCATATATTCAATTGTGTAAACTTTAGAAATGTATCTAGACTCGTATTAAAAAGTATTGGTATATTAGATCATTAGAAAGAGATAGAAAAAAAAAAAGAAGAGATGATTGATAAATGTGCTAGATAATTTTATATTTAGGCTTGAATGCATTTTTGGACCCTCATGTTTTAACTTTTTGCGATTGTCAACCCTTTTTTTTTTCTACGAATGGGAACCCTGTTCTTTCAAAATGCTGCACCGTTTACCCTTCCGTCAAAAACTTGACGGAACACGCTAATATGGTCTTCCACATGGATAAAAGGGGGATTTAAAAAATGTCTTAAATGCCACTTTTGGACCCTCAAGTTTACATTTTTTGCGATTGTTGACC
The DNA here is from genome assembly GCF_012489685.1 of Lotus japonicus. Classification (NCBI taxonomy): domain Eukaryota; kingdom Viridiplantae; phylum Streptophyta; class Magnoliopsida; order Fabales; family Fabaceae; genus Lotus; species Lotus japonicus. The sequence goes on from NC_080044.1 coordinate 5,543,862, forward strand.
CTGATCTTATTTTTAGTTTGAATGGAGACCCTAATCTTTCAAAACGTTGCACCGTTTACCCTTCCTTCGGAAGGCTAGGTAAGTGGGTTCCGTCATGTTTTTGATGGATTTGGACGGAAGGGTAAACGGTGCAACATTTTGAAATATTAGGGTCTCCATCGTAGAAAAATAAAATCAGGGTCAACAATCGTAAAAAATATAAACTTGGGGGTCCAAAAGTGCATTTAAGCCTTATATTTATTGATCATGATAAAAAGAGAAAGATACAAAAAAGAAGAGGTGTTTCAACTTTCAATGTGTAGGCAATGTTGGATTACACAAATATGGTTACTTGTTTTTATTAGATGCTCACCTTCTCTTTAGTTACATTAGAAAGATAAGATGAAAAAGTGAAAATAAAAGTTTGAGTGCTTATATATTAAATGAATACTTCCTTATTCTTGTTTATTGAGTCATTGCAAGCCTGGCTAGCTTGTTCATAAGTGATCACAAGTACTACTTTGGAAGAGTAAATATGGCAATTAACTAGTCGCTCTTCCTATTTTACAAAGTCGGTCTTGACATTCCACTATGTTAGGATCAATTATCATATATCACTCACTAATTAATTCAATTCAATCACACTTTTTCCTTTTCACAGGTTATACACAAACACCAGCAAACACACACTAGCTCACTTCTTTTTCCTTCTCTTTCTCTATATAGATCGAGGATATATATATATGATACATGCATGCATATATAGTGGACCTCTAATCTAAAGAGGAACAAAATAGCACTCCATTACAATTACAGTATAGTACTCCTTATTTTCCTATCTTTAACTTTCACCAAGCCTTGCCTTTCATGTAGGATTGAACCTCTATCTCCATCAGAAACCACCATCATCTAAAAAGACCACCATTAAAAAGGTCACTTTCTCTCCCTTTCTCTATTTTTTCTGCGGTTCTCTGGACATGCATGTATGTGGGTATTAATTAGCTATAGTATCTAGTTTCTTTAGTGTGTGTGTGTGTAATGTGTGTTATTATTGTGCACGTGTACAGATACTTGTTGTGCTAACCTCATTTAGTTGTCACTCATGTCATCTGCTATATACCCCGTGTATGTTTGCTGCCAATGATAGATCATGGGGAAAAATATGGCTGAATTGCACTTTTCATCCTTCAGTTATACTCTCTGCGTAGTTTTGGTTCCTAAAATTTAAAGATTGCACCTTTCAAGATACATGTTTATCTCAATTAGCACTTTTGGTTTTTGGTCCAATTTTATCTAATTTTTAACGATTCTGCATTAAAAAATTGGAAGGAAGATGATGAATGTGGGACGAAACCGTTAAAAATTGAATGTAATTCGACGAAAACCCAAAAGTGCTAACGCGGTAAACGTGTGGGATGAAAAGTGCAATTTTAGGGATCATAACTACATAAACGATATATGTGGGGATCAAAAGTGCATTTAAGTCAAGTATTTATTTTTTCTGTCGAGTCCTCCTTTTATACAAATTAAACTAGTTATTTTGGTGTATGATATTGTCATTTAAAGCTAAAGTTTAGGAAATATAATGATCTGGTCAAGCGAATTTTGAGGGAGTCTAAAAATATTGAAGAGCTGAATGATACTTTAATTGTATTGGTCCCTAAAGTCGAGTCGGTGCTATCGAGAGAACGCTACTAGAAAAAATATTTTTCACATCGATTATTTTCGACTTTTCACATCGGTTTGCGTCCGAGGTAAGTAAAGGTAATGTGATATGTCCTCACCTTTTTACATCGGTTATACAACCGATGTGGTAAGTACTTTTTTACATCGGACATCTGATAAAACCGATGTGAAATATACACATTAAAACTGAACGTATATGATTTCACATCAGTTTTGTTGCCAACCGTTGTGAAATTTATATATTTCACATCGGTTCTGTTGTCAACCGATGTGAAATGTATATATTTCACGTCGGTTCCGTTGCCAATCGATGTGAAATATATACATTTCACATCGGTTCTTTTGCCAACCGATGTGAAATCATGTAGCTTCATCCGTCCCATATGAGGAGTGAACATGGAATAGAAAAGATTGAAACTTTATATTGACCAAGTGAAAAAAGAAAAACACATAAAACAAAATCAGTGAACCACACAAAAAAGTTGAAGTTCAGCAGCCAAAATTAGCTATTTCGAATGAAAACCTAGTAAACTGGCACAAAACTATGAACCCTAAAATACCCAGAAAGAGAAAGGGAAAAAAGTAGGTACATTTACAAGACATGAAATAAAATAGAAATAGAGAAGAATCATATATTAACCGAGAACACAAATCAACAAAGACAAGGAAGGAGAGGAACTGCTTTTATCTTCGAAGACAATACACATTTCCTTTTTTTCTTTAACATCTTTGAAAATTTAGGGTTTTTTGGTTTATGGTTTTGCAATTGTGATTTTAGAGTGGTGGTGGTGGGGTGGGTGGACGGTTGGGGAGAGAGGTGGGAGGAAGAGAGGTTATGGTGGTGGGGAGAGGTAGAGGAAGATGGGGGAGAGAAAGAATTTTTTTTGAGCTATAGGGACTAAATTGAAGATTTAATGTTTTGGTCAAATTTCTTTTCTTACGTGGAATTTCCAAGTGGAAAATAAATATGACAAGTCAGCCTCTCAGTTAACGTCTGTTAAGATTTTTAACGTCAGAGACTAACTTGAATGCATTTTGCCACATCCAGGGACCACGGGATGCATTCTAGAAGTTTAGGGACCAAGTTGAAGGAGGATGACACATTTAGGGACCAAGTTGACTATTTACCTGGTATTGTATCCACCGTTGTAAAAAAAAAATGTTTACTAATTATTTTTGGGTGAATTATCACTTTCGTCCTTATAGTTACAGGCGTCGGGCATATTAGTCCATATTCTATAGAAATGTCGTCCGTAGTCCTTGAAGTTGCAAAACGTCGATCACGTTGGTCCCTGGCTCTACTCCCGTTAGTGAACGTTAACGGGAAGGATGATTTGGCACCTTAAGTGTCCTAATGGACTTGCCACGTGGATTGGTATGTTGGGGGGGAACTTAGGAGCTTCAATTTAGTCCCTCGCAAAAATATCAAAATGAGAAAAACTTCAATTTCTCCATCATCATCTTCCTCCTCCTCATCTTACCCAATAATTGAACATGATAAAAACTCTCATTTCTCTTCATCATCACATTCATGAACCAGATCATCAAAAAAAAAAAAAAATCTTCATCATCAACTCATTCATCTCCCCCTCACGGCCTCGCCCTCCATCAAAGGAACAAATTAAAAACCCAAGGAATAAATTTCTCACAATTTCCAGCAACCGGTGCCAAAATCCACTTTTTTTTTTTTTTTGAAAATTCAACAGTGGAATTAGTAGGGAATTTGGAAAATTGATGCTAAAAAGTATTCATTTAATAGGATACCTTAGAAGATATCAAACTTTCGAGTTTATTTTCCTCTATGATTGATGCTTGTATATCTCTACTGTGAGGATGAGAGTGTTGCTCAATGGTGAATGTAAAATCCTCAATAATAATTCAAAATTGATGATTTTACATTCACCATTGAGCAACACTCTCATCCTCACAGTAGAGATATACAAGCATCAATCATAGAGGAAAATAAACTCGAAAGTTTGATATCTTCTAAGGTATACTACTACTACTAATGGTTTGCTTGATTGTTTACGGTTATGATGTTTTAATGTCTGACTTATGACTGTTCTAATGAATTGTATGAGAAAATACATGAGATCAATGTTGTCAGGATCGGGATTCTTCTTAGGATTGGCCAGGGGGTAAAAGATGGTAAACCCTAGGATCGGGATCAGATCGTAGATCCTTTAAGATCCTAATAAAAATGCAAATATATACTTCATAAATTACATATACATAAAAATTCACATGCATAAGAAACATAACTCATGATTCACATCAAATTTCACACACAATGACATAATAAAGTCATAACACAAGAATCATAATCTAAGGTGCATGTTTACTGTATTGATTCAATGGTTTGAGACTTAGGAAAAGTTAGGGGTTGTCGTTTAGGGATTATCACTTTATTTTTCTTATTAAAAAATATGTTTCTTATTAAAAGGTTAGCATAGGTATCTGTTTATGCGGTGGTTTGCATGGATACCTGTTTCTGTTTTGAATGTTTAAACTCACTTGGGAGAGTTCCTCCCAATCTTTTTATTCAATAAATATATTTGTTCGCTGTCAAAAAAAATCTTTATTACTTTATGAGTTTTTGGTGAAATTGGGCTTTTTTTTAATTATGAAATGGGATGTTGAAAAGTGTGAAACTCCATCTCTTCAGGATCGCAATATTGGGATCCAAGGGATCCTTACTTTGCGGATCAAAGTCCTGATGAGATCCAATTCATTCTACGATCAGGAAATAGATCCAGATCATTGGGACTTTCTTGAATCCTAAAATCGTAATATGTTGGGATTCATATCAGGATCTTAACAACCTCGCATGAGATGCATGGTGTGCATGAGAAAGTGTTAATATTTTCATTTGAGAGCATTGGATTAGTTGATTTAATATTTGATGGGGAATGGGCATAAAAATTATTTAATTAATTATTTTAAGTCTTATGAAGTGGAAAATAAATTAAATATTTCCTTAAGGGCCCGTTTGATACGATGTATAGTATAATGCCTGATAGTATAAGGTCTGATTGTATTAGGCCTGATACGATAAGGCCTGATAAAATTTTAATGCTATACAGCGTTTGGTCATACACTGTATAATTTGGTGGCAACATTGGTAATGTGGTGGTGGTGGTATTGAAAGGTCATGTTGGTGGCAGTGGTGGTGGATAGTGGTGGCGGCGGTAGAGGCAGTGATGACGGTGGTGGATGGTGGCGGTGGTTGTAGAGGGTGGGGGCGGCGACAGTGGCGGTATGAAGGTATCAACGATGGTGGCAGTGGTGGAGCATGGTGGTGGCAGCGACGACAGTGGTGGTGGTAACGGCAACGGTGGTGGTAGTGGTGGCAGTAGAGGCGGCGGTGATGGTGGAGGGTGGTGGTAGTAGCGATAGCGATGACTAGAGCATAGTGGTGGTGGGGACAACGGTGGCGGCGGCGGTAGTGATGGAGGCGGTGGTGGTGGCGGCGACGGTGATGGTGGATGCGGTGGTGGTGGTGGTGAAGGTTGGTTGTGGTGGTGGTGGTGGTGCCGACGATGATGGTGGCGGTAGTGACGGTGGTGGTGGCGGCGGTGGTGGTGGAGGGTGGTTGTGGTGGTGGTGGTGGCGACGGTGGTGGTGGTGGAGGGTGGTTGTGGTGGTGGTGGTGGCGACGGTGGTGGTGGTGGAGGGTGGTTGTGGTCGTGGTGGTGCCGACGACGGTGGTGGTGGTGGTAGTAGTGGCGGCGGCGGTGGGTGGCGGTGGTGGTAGTGGTGGCGGCGATGGTGGTGGTGGAGGGTGGTTGTGGTCGCATCAACAGTGGTGGTGGTAGTGTCGGCGACGGTGGTGGCGGCAGTGACGGTGGTGGTGGTAGTGGTGGAGGCGGTGGTGGTGGAGGTGGTTGTGTTGGCGGCGGCGATGACGATGGTGGTGGTGGTGGTGGAGGGTGGTTGTGGTGGTGGTTGATTAAATATATTGAAGTAGTTTATACATTGGAATCTTATCATGCCTTATCCATCATCTATAGGGTGGATTAAAGTATCCATCATTTTGATGTATAAGAGGAGATTGATGTATAAGCTTATACAATACAATGTGAGCACCAAACAATGGATAAGCCCATAATGTATTGTATAAGCTTATACAATCATGCCTAATACGGTGTACCAAACGAGCCCTAAGAGTTCAAAATTTCGTCATTAGTGCTTATGAGAGAGAGAAAGAGTGATTTTGTTGGCTTATTTCAAATTTAAAGAGATAATCTTATACTTATCTTAGTAAATCTTATAAAATTAAAGAAGAGATGATATTATTGGATAAATATGTTTTGGTAAGTGAAAATAGTTATAGTTAGTATTCTTTTCGTGATTGTGGAGAGAAAAAGAATTATTAGAAATATTTTGGGTTTTATTGATTAAAAATATGTTTTTCCTTATTTTATAGAGAGAGATAGAGAAAATATGATAAAAATAATTTTTTGTTAAAAAATTTAAAATATGATAAAAACTATATTTTGTTCAGGGAAGATTTTCTTATTTAACCCAAAATAAAAATCTCCGGCCAAACAACAAAACTCAAAAGAGGGGTAAAAGAGGGAAAGGGAGAATGGGACCAAGTTGATAGTGTGGGATTGTGGGAAGGATTATATTTGAAGTCCGGGGAAGGTTATTTTCCACATGGAAACTCCAGCATGACATTTAATGTGACACATAAGCACAATTATTAACATCTTTTAACGTTTTTAACCTCAGTGTCTAACATGATCGACGATTTACAACATTGAGGACAATAAGAAGTATTTCATTATTCCATAAACAAACCAGTCAACACCAACACTTTCAGTGACTAATCTAACTATTCACTCAATATCTAATGTTCTATGTTGAAGTACACACAAGCTGTGATGGACCTAAGACTTCGTTTTGTAGAGAAGAGAGAGATAGAGAAGAGAGAATAGAGAAGAGAGAAGTTGAGTAGAGAGAAAGATGTGAGAAATAGAGTAGATCTAGAGGTTGTTTGGTATGATAAAAAGATAAGAGAGATGGAGGGGAGAGAAGATTACTTTGTGTTTAAAAATATTTTTTTTCTAATGTTAAACACTTTCTGGCGGTTATAAGGAAATTACTGGTCGTCCGAAACCGCCAGTAAATTGCAATTTGGAGAGTGAAAAATCGACGAAAAATCAGATATTAGTTATGGCGGGCTGGTACGATTACTAGGAGTCCCAGACCGCCAGTAAATTACGAAACTCTGAAGAAAAAAAAACAAAAAATCAAGCAACCACCCATCTCTCTCCAATTTGGAAACACACATACTTCCTCCTAATTCTCTCTTTCCCATCTCTCTACCAAAACCTTCCTCTACTAAACAAAGTCCAAGTATCCATAAAATGAGGCTATCCTCCTAATTTTTTTCCTTAATATATTGATATTATGGTGCCCACCAGAGTAGATTGTTTACATTTTAGTCCACCGGTGCAACAAAGGTTATTTTGGACAATTTAGATACCACCCTCCCTTCCCATCTCTCTCAATGTCATCTTAACCAACCACCACACCACTTCTCCTCCTCCTCCTCCTCCAATCATGTTCTCCCCTTTATGCACCACCAGGAACTATTCATCCACCTCCTCAGACCTTCCCTTTGTGTTATCCCCTCTCTGTCCCAAATTCTTGGAGAAGCAAATCGGAACTTGCCGAGTTAATGTACCAAAATCAAGAACTTCAGTCAGAAACAAGCTGCAAACAATCAAATAATTTTTTTTTTGAAAAAGAAAATTTGTTTATGCTGTAGGAACAAGAAGCAACTAATACCATCAAAATTCTATGAGAAGCTAAAAAGGTTCATTCCAAGAGAGAAAAAAAATCCCAGCTCATAGTGCAACACTACATTTATTGCCTCATTGTTTACGGCTGTTCGGGCAACCAAAGCCAATCTTTCTTCCTTGTTCTTCTTTTTCTTTTAAAAATCAAACAGAGAACCAGAAGAAATGTCGAAATCTAATAGGAACTAGTATTTTTACCCCGTGCGCTGCACGGCGAAACTTTTTATTTCTCATAAACTCATTTAAAATTATAAAAAAGGTGCTCAAATTATAGAGTTTTATTATTACTTTGTACATGAAAGTATTTTATGTAAAATCCTCCTCTTGTATTTTTAAACATGTATCAATACATAAAATATATATACTACTAAAATTATTCTTAAAATAATGAAGAAGGAACTTAAATTATATGAAAATGAAGTTTACTATTAATTTTAACTTAAAAAGTATTTTCATGTAAAATGTTTCTCCCGGTGAGAGCTTTTTACATTGTAATTTGATAAAAAAAAAAAGGGAAGTAAAACACTTTCAACCTTGTTCTATCCAGAGAACATCAAAAGGGGTAGAGTCCCAAAGTGTGAGGGAAACAGTATGAACGATTTAGAGAGAGAAGCTCTAACCACCTAGAAAGAGAGAGAATAACTGAATTTCAATCTGAATATTTCTCAAATGAGCTAAGAGTCCATTACAATTGGTAACCGTCCCCTATTTATCGGTGTGGAGTTGGGCCTGGCGCCTCTAATGCACCTTATGTAAGATCAAGTTTTGATCGTGTAGTACAACTCTATGTTTTGATGATTACAAGTTAACATTTTAGTATGAACAATTATGGTACTCTAACGTGTTTTCTGAGTGTGCTTTTAACAGGCTCTGACCTTATCTTAGTTTCACACAAATCAGAAGCATTGTGATTAAAGAGTGACCCAAGCAACGCTTTCGCAATCTCTATGTTCAATATGAACAGTAGAAAAGCTTCAGAAGATCTGAAGTCAATCAAGCTCTGATATGGATTCAACTCACTTGAAGTTCTGAAGATCCAGACGTTCTGACAACCCAGACACTCTGAAGGTTCAGATGTTCTGATGGTGTAGAAGACTCTGAAGATACAGAAGCTGAAAAGTGAAGACTCTGAAGTCCAGAAGCAAAATGGCTCTGAAGACCAAGTACTTCTCCTCTGAGTTCAGAATCAGAAGATACAACGGTCAGAGGATCCATGCTTCCCTCTGACTCTGATCAACAAGCTTCACAAGTTTCAACACGAAGCATTCCTCTGATCAGAAGTCTACTAGGTTAAAGGTCAAGTCACTATCCAAAGTACCAAAGCAAATGTATTATCCTGACGACCTAACCTAACATTCTCAGCCACAACAGAAGCTGGAAATTCCATATCTGCCCTCCAACGGTAGCATTTCCATGCAATGTTCAAATCCTAATCCTTGGAGTATATATAGAGGCTGAAGATTGAAAGATGCGGTTGGAAGAATCTCATACGCGCAAGCTATACTCAAATCTTCTAAGCATTCTTTCTTCATTGAATTCATTGTGTTTACTACAAGCTTTTAAGAAGCAATTTCCTTGTAAACAATATTTCCTAAACAGTTGTTTAGTTTACCTTTAGGAGATCAAGGTTGATCGGATCCTAGAGAAGACTAAGAGAGTGAATCTTAGTGTGAGCTAAGTCAGTGCATTGTTAGTCACTTGTAGGTTTCAAGTGCAGTTGTAACAATTCTCTGATTAGTGGATTGCCTTCATTCTAAGAAGGAAGAAATCACCTTCACGGGTGGACTGGACTAGCTTGAGTGATTCATCAAGTGAACCAGGATAAAATCCTTGTGTGCTTTTCTAATCTCTTATCTTAAGCACTTTACTTGTGTCTCGAAAGATTTGCTAAAATCTTAAGGTGGAAGTTTTATTCTGAAAACGCTATTCAAACCCCCTCTTTCTACCGTTTTTCATACCTTCAATTGGTATCAGAGCGCAAGTTCTGATTACCACACCTAACAGTGTTTAGTGATCCGGGCCGGTGTGAAAAACAAATGGCTACCACCTGTGAGATGCAAAAAGATGATTACAATGCAAAGCCTCCCATGTTTGATGGTCAAAGGTTCGAATATTGGAAAGACAGAATTGAAAGTTTCTTTCTGGGCTTCGATGCAGATCTCTGGGATATCATTGTGGATGGCTATAAGCGTCCAGTTGATGCAGATGGCAAGAAGATCTCCAGATCAGAGATGACTGCTGAGCAAAAGAAGCTCTACTCACAGCATCACAAAGCTAGAGCTATTCTTCTTAGTGCTATTTCCTATGAAGAGTACCAGAAGATTACAGATCGTGAGTTTGCCAAGGGCATCTTTGAATCCTTAAAGATGTCTCATGAAGGAAACAAGAAAGTGAAAGAATCAAAGGCGCTGTCCTTGATCCAGAAGTATGAATCCTTCATCATGGAACCTAACGAGTCCATTGAGGATATGTTTTCCAGATTTCAGTTGCTGGTAGCTGGAATAAGACCTCTTAACAAAAGCTACACTACAAAAGATCATGTCATAAGGGTCATCAGAAGCCTTCCTGAAAGATGGATGCCTTTAGTGACTTCAATAGAGCTTACAAGAGATGTTGAGCATATGAGTTTAGAAGAACTCATCAGCATACTGAAATGTCATGAGCTGAAGCGCTCAGAGATGCAAGATCTGAGGAAGAAATCTATAGCCTTGAAATCCAAATCTGAAGAGGCTAAATCTGAGAAGTCAAAAGCTCTCCAAGCTGAAGCAGAAGAATTTGAAGAAGCATCAGAAGATTCTGATGAAGATGAGCTGACTCTGATCTCAAAAAGGCTCAACCGCATCTGGAAGCACAGGCAGAGCAAGTACAGAGGCTCTGGAAGGGCCAAAGGAAAGTCTGAATCCTCATCAGGCCAGAAGAAGTCCTCAATCAAGGAAGTCACATGTTTCGAGTGCAAAGAATCAGGGCACTACAAGAGTGACTGTCCAAAGTTGAAAAAGGACAAAAAGCCAAAGAAGCACTTCAAGACAAAGAAAAGTCTGATGGTGACTTTTGACGAATCAGAGTCAGAGGATGTTGACTCTGATGGTGAAGTTCAAGGACTCATGGCTATTGTCAAAGACAAAGAAGCAGAGTCAAAAGATGCAACTGACTCTGACTCAGCATCAGAAGAAGATCCTAACTCAGACGATGAAAATGAGGTATTCGCTTCCTTCTCAACCTCTGAACTAAAACATGCTTTGTCTGATATTATGGATAAGTATAACTCTTTATTGACTAAGCATAAAAAGTTGAAAAAGGATTTCTCTGCTGCTTCTAAGACTCCTTCTGAACATGAGAAAATTATTTCTGAGTTGAAAAATGATAATCATGCTTTAGTGAATTCTAACTCTGTGCTTAAGAACCAGATTGCTAAGTTAGAAGAAATAGTTGTTTGTGATGCTTCTGATAGTAAGAATGAATCTAAATATGAAAAATCCTTTCAAAGATTCCTGGCTAAAAGCGTAGACAGAAGCTTAATTGCTTCAATGATCTATGGTGTAAGCAGAAATGGAATGCATGGCATTGGCTATTCTAGACCTAATAGAAATGAGCCTCCTATGCCTAAGGCTAAATCTTTATATGAATGTTTTGTTCCCTCTGGGACTATATTGCCTGAACCATTACCTGTTAAAGTTGCTAACCCCCCTCTAAAAAAGGGAACCTTCTCCATGTCTAAATATCATGCTAAAATTCCTTTACACTACCATGTTGAGAAACTCAAGGTGATCAGAACCTCTGAGGTAACTAACAAGAGAGGACCCAGAAAGTGGGTACCTAAGGATAAGATTATCTATGTTTTAGATATCCTTGATAGCTCCACTGAAACACCAATCATGGTATCTGGACAGTGGATGCTCGCGTCACATGACAGGAGAAAGGCATATGTTCCAAGAGCTAAAACTTAAGCCTGGAGGCGAAGTTGGCTTTGGTGGCAACGAGAAGGGTAAAATTGTTGGTACTGGTACTATTTGTGTTGATAGTAGTCCATGCATTGATAATGTTTTATTGGTAGACGGCTTAACTCATAACTTATTGTCTATAAGTCAATTAGCTGACAAGGGTTATGATGTTATTTTCAATCAAAAGTCCTGCTGGGCTGTAAGTCAGATCGATGGCTCTGTTCTGTTTAATAGCAAGAGGAAGAACAACATTTATAAGATCAGATTATCTGAGTTGGAATCTCAGAATGTGAAGTGCCTTCTTTCTGTTAATGAGGAGCAATGGGTATGGCATAGACGGTTAGGGCATGCCAGTATGAGAAAGATTTCTCAGCTGAGTAAGCTCAACCTTGTCAGGGGCTTACCCACTCTGAAGTTCTCTTCAGATCCTCTTTGTGAAGCATGTCAGAAAGGCAAATTCACAAAAGTCCCTTTCAAGGCAAAAAATGTTGTATCTACCTCAAGGCCGTTGGAACTTCTGCATATCGACCTGTTTGGACCAGTGAAAACTGAGTCTATAGGTGGCAAGAGATATGGGATGGTCATTGTTGACGACTATAGCCGCTGGACATGGGTAAAATTTCTATCCCGCAAGGATGAGTCTCATTCTGTGTTCTCTACCTTCGTAGCCCAAGTGCAAAACGAGAAGGCTTGTAGGATTGTGCGTGTCAGAAGTGACCATGGTGGAGAGTTTGAGAATGACAAGTTTGAGAGTCTGTTTGACTCCTATGGAATTGCACATGATTTCTCTTGTCCCAGAACTCCTCAACAAAATGGGGTTGTTGAGAGAAAGAACAGAACTCTTCAGGAGATGGCTAGAACCATGCTCCAAGAAACTGGCATGGCAAAGCACTTTTGTGCAGAGGCAGTAAACACAGCATGTTACATTCAGAACATAATCTCTGTGAGACCAATTCTGAATAAGACTCCTTATGAATTGTGAAGAAAATAAAACCCAACATTTCTTATTTTTCATCCTTTTGGTTGTGTTTGTTATGTTCTTAACACTAAGGATAGATTGCATAAGTTTGATGCTAAGTCTTCTAAATGCCTATTACTTGGTTACTCTGATCGATCTAAAGGTTTCAGATTTTATAATACTGATGCTAAAACAATTGAAGAATCTATTCATGTTAGATTTGATGATAAGCTTGACTCTGATCAGTCAAAGCTAGTTGAGAAGTTTGCAGATTTAAGTATAAATGTTCCTGACAAAGGCAAAGCTCCAGAGGAAGATGAACCAGAAGAAGCTGGTCCCTCTGATTCACAATCTCAGAAGAAGAGCATAATCACTGCGGCTCATCCTAAGGAATTGATTCTGGGTAACAAAGATGAACCAGTCAGAACCAGATCAACCTTCAGACCCTCTGAAGAGACCTTGCTCAGTCTGAAAGGATTGGTGTCCTTAATTGAACCCAAGTCAATTGATGAAGCTCTTCAAGACAAGGACTGGATTCTGGCTATGGAAGAAGAACTGAATCAGTTTTCCAAGAATGATGTTTGGAGCCTAGTGAAGAAACCTCAAAGCGTTCATGTGATTGGAACCAAATGGGTGTTCAGAAACAAGCTGAGTGAGAAAGGAGATGTAGTCAGAAACAAGGCAAGGCTAGTTGCTCAAGGCTACAATCAGCAAGAAGGAATAGACTATACTGAAACATTTGCTCCAGTAGCAAGACTAGAAGCAATCAGACTGCTGATCTCTTTCTCAGTGAATCACAACATAATTCTTCATCAGATGGATGTTAAGAGTGTCTTCCTAAATGGTTACATCTCAGAGGAAGTCTATGTTCATCAAACCCCAGGTTTTGAAGATGAGAAGAACCCTGACCATGTTTTCAAATTGAAGAAATCTCTCAATGGTCTGAAGCAAGCTCCCAGAGCATGGTATGAGAGACTCAGCTCATTCCTTCTGGAAAATGAGTTTGTAAGGGGTAAAGTAGATACAAATCTCTTTTGCAAAACTTACAAAGATGATATCTTAATTGTGCAAATTTATGTTGATGATATTATATTTGGTTCTGCTAATCAATCGCTATGCAAAGAATTTTCTGAGATGATGCAAGCTGAATTTGAAATGAGTATGATGGGAGAACTCAAGTACTTCCTGGGTATACAAGTTGATCAAACACCAGAAGGAACGTACATCCATCAGAGCAAGTACACTAAAGAACTTCTGAAGAAGTTCAACATGATAGAATCTACAATTGCTAAGACTCCAATGCATCCTACATGTATCCTGGAGAAAGAAGATGCAAGTGGTAAAGTTTGTCAGAAGCTCTATCGTGGTATGATAGGATCACTTCTATACTTAACTGCATCTAGGCCAGATATTCTGTTTAGTGTTCATCTATGTGCTCGTTTCCAATCAGATCCGAGGGAAACCCACTTAACTGCTGTTAAGAGAATCCTGAGATATCTGAAAGGCACCACTAACCGTGGCTTGATGTATAAGAAAACATCAGAGTATAAGCTTTCTGGTTACTATGATGCTGATTATGCTGGAGATAGAACAGAGAGAAAAAGCACTTCTGGAAATTGTCAATTTCTGGGAAGCAACTTAGTCTCATGGGCAAGCAAGAGGCAATCAACCATTGCACTATCCACTGCAGAGGCAGAATATATCTCAGCAGCAATTTGCAGCACTCAGATGCTCTGGATGAAACATCAGCTGGAGGATTATCAAATCCTTGAGAGCAACATCCCAATCTATTGTGATAACACTGCTGCAATCTCACTGAGTAAGAATCCTATCTTACACTCAAGGGCAAAACACATTGAGGTAAAGTATCATTTTATTAGAGATTATGTTTAGAAGGGCGTACTTCTTCTGAAGTTTGTTGATACTGACCATCAATGGGCAGATATCTTTACAAAGCCCTTAGTAGAGGATAGATTTAATTTCATTATGAAAAATCTGAATATGGACTTTTGTCCAGCATGAAGATGGATCAGAACCTCTGACTATGATGCTTCTTTATCAGAAGATGTCTAGTTCAGAAGGTAACTCTATCAGAGTTTAAGTACCCATTGGTGCTCACTCTGAAGCTGAGACAGTAAACGTGTGTTAATAGGTATGATACATCGTTCCTTGTGCTCGTGCTGACAGTCTGTCGTAATGAGTGTTGATGTGCTTCTCTCCATCGTGTGTTATGTGTATTAACTATTGCTATGATGTCTTTAATTTTTAACCGTTGATTTTACTTTGTTTTTTAATCAACAACGGTTATTTTCAAAACCCACTATACACACACGTTCTCCATCACTTCCTGCGTTACTCTCTCTCTCTTCAGTTTGCAAAATCCCTTAATCCCCACGATCTTTCTCTCTCTTCATTCATCCTCTTTCTTTCTACCCAAACCTTCAACCGCTTCAAAGATGGTGAAATCTAACAGAGGTGAAACTGTCGATGGAAGGAGATTTCCAGTCATGGAAGTAGGTCAGATTACCGGCCAATCGAGCTCTGCAACACAACGAAATCAACCAGAAGCTCAAGCTACAGGGCAGATGATTCCTCTCGCACAAAGGGGTTGTGCCGTTACGTGTTTCTACTCTCCTGATGAACTCCAGGTTCTTGCTGAATGGAGATTCGACCTTGACAACATTGCTGCAAATGGGTTTGATCTTCGTCCTGAAGTTAAAGCTCAAGGCTGGGAAGAATATTTCAACAGGCTTCGTGGTCCAGTCTACATCAAGTTGGTAAAGGAATTCTGGAAACATGCCGACTGTGATGATAACCAAGTGGTTTCCTACATTGCTTGCAGAAGAATCATCATCACGGAGAAATTGATTGTTGATCTTCTGGGTGAGCACACTGGCACAGACTACAGATTCCAACAGACGGAATCAAAGGTGAAACCCAAGACCAAAGAAGGTACCAACAAAGCTCTCTACACAAACTATAAGTCAGGCAAGAGTGACTACAAAGTGGTAGAACTTCATCCTAAGCTGAGGATTTGGCACAAGATTCTGCTTCATTGCATCAATCAGAGATCAAAGGGAAGCTCTCCAGACTACATCAACTTTTGTCAGAAAGTGATGCTCTTCTTCATTCAGGATCGCAAGAAGATCTGCATTCCCTTCTTCCTGTTCTCTTACCTCAAAGAATGCATCAGGAAGTCCAGAACAACTGCTTCTTCAAAGTCTGCTATCAGATACATTCCTTTTGGAAGATTTCTCTCAGACCTCTTCCTTGAAAGCAAGTTGATAGAAGATCTGACTAAGGCAGGCTGCACAGAGGATCTGACAACTGTTGTTGGTGATGTCTTCACCTCCACATCCATGAAGAAGATGGGATTGATCAAGACAAAGGTTGCACCTGATCATGAAGATACCTTTGATGAAGTCAGACAGAGAAGAGTCCCTCTGACCAATTACCCTCTGTGGTCCCAAGCTGATGATCCAGTTGCTATCTTGCACTATCTAGCTGACTTGAGGGAACAAGGTTATGAAATAGATGTGGACGAGTTCTTCAGAACCCTGCCACCAGCTCCAGAGTTTGATTCTCCTCCCAAGAAGAAGAAGAAGAGAAAAATAATAATAGAGGAATCCTCTGAAGAGTCTAATCCCTCTAACGGTGTTGATCAGAAGAAGAAGAAGAATGACAAGCGTAAGAGGAAGCATGTGGAACCCACCAAGCTAGATGCTCCATCTGATGGCGATGATGATGATGCTCCTCCACCAAAGAAGTCAAAGAAGCAAGTGAGAATAGTGGAGAAGCCAACTCGTGTGGAACCAGCTGTTGAGGTAACCAGAACTGAGGCTCCTGCCAGGGTTACTCGGTCTGCAGTGAGATCATCAAGTAAGTCTGCTGTTACATTTATTGATGATGATTTAAGCGCATTTGATGCACTCCCAATCTCTGCACTTCTTAACCGCACTGCTACCCCACTCTCTCCAATTCAAGAGTCTCAACTAGCTGAACAAAACACCTCTCCACCCACTTCACCTAGATCTTCATTTTTTCAACCCTCTCATGAAGAAACACCTCTTTGGATCATGCTTCAGACTCCAAGACCCTCTGAACCTACCTCACCTATAACCATTCAATACAACCCATAAGCCTCTGAACCCATTATTTCAGATCAATCACACCATGAACGCAGAACCTCTGATCACTCTGTCCTCAGAGCATCAGATCATCCTGTTCGCAAAACAACTGATACAGAAAACACAACTCCTTGTCCCTCTATATCTTTTCCCACAAATGTTGCTGACTCCTCACCCTCCAATAACTCTGAATCCATTTGCAAATTTGATCAAATTGCGAAAGAAAAAGAGTCTGCAATTCCTGAGTACTACCATACCGTTTCAAGCCCAAGGAGATATCCTGGACCTAGACCAGAACGTCTAGTTGATCCAGATCATCCCATTCAAGTAGTCCCTCTGAATGCAGCATCTCCTTCATCTCAACCTATCCAACCAGCACTTCCCTTACAACCAGAACTTGTTCAACCAGAACCTGTTCAACCAGAGAACTCAGTCTCTAACCATTCCTCGGTTAGATCTCCAAACCCTGAGGTTGAAACCTCTCAGCCTAACCTTGAGATCAACACTTCAAATGTCCAAACTCTAGATGTTGGTTCTCCTCAAGGTGTTTCTGAAGCCAATAGCAGTAATCACCCTACTTCTCCTGAAACCAATCTCTCCATTGTTCCCAATACCTATCTCAAACCCAACTCCCTTCTTGAGTGCATCAGTGTGTTTAATTATGAAGCATCATTAATGATTCGCAATGTGCAAGGTCACACTGACCTTCATGAGAATCCTGACTCTGTTGCTGAAGAATGGGATCATCTGTGTGATTGGATGATTGCTCAAGTTCCTATTATGATGAGTCATCTCACAGCTGAAAGGGATCAGCGGATTGAAGCTGCTAGGCAGCGTTTCAACAGAAGAGTGGCTATGCATGAACAACAGCTAAGGGTTGAGTTACTTGAAGCTATTGAGGAAGCAAGAAAGAAGAAAGAACAAGCAGAAGAAGCTGCACGCCTAGAAGCTGAACAAATTGAAAATGCAAAGTTAGAAGCTCTGAAAGAAGCTGAAAGGCTACAGGCTGAAGCTGAAGTTCTCAGAGGTCAAGTTCTTGCACCAGTGCCTTTCACAAGTGCTGCCTCACAATCCACTCAAGCTCCTCACTCTGCTCAGGATGTTCCATCTACTTCTACTAAGCCAAGTTCTTCCAGACTTGATATTTTGGAACAACGTCTCAACACTCATGAGACTCTCCTGTTCAACATGAATGAAGCACTTCAAGAGCTCCTGCGTCGTACTGTCAAACCTTAGTTTTAGGATCTCTATCGTTTTCTTCTTTAATTGATTAACTTTTAGTTCTTTGTTTTCTTAACCTTAAGTTATTTGCTTCTATGTTTTATATCTATTTATTGCATTATGTGATTATTTATGGTGTGTTTCTTATTGCATTTATCATAACATATGTTTGAAAACTTTTTCTTTATATATATATATAGCCATTACATATTACATCATACATCTACGTTACTCTACAATGGAGGATCCTTCCTCATTCTTCTACATTCCTGGCGCTGCTCCACTCTTTCCCTCTCCAGACGATCGAGTGTGTATTATATGTTGCCGAGCCTGTTGCTCAGCTCATCCCTTTCCAGACTCTCTTCCATCGCCTCTAGTTTCTTCTCCACAGCTTCTTTTTCTTCCAGCAGATTCAGCTCCAGCTGGCACAACTCCTGAATCTCCTCCACGAAGCAGAGGAACTCCTTCAGATATTTCTCCAACTCTGGACTAAGATCCTCTTCCAGCAGCGTTGTGATAAGCTCATGTATGGTTCTTGAACCATCTGGATGCCTCACATTCATGAATACATCTTCTTCAAAGGCCTTCTTTTTGAGCTCTTCTAATGCAACCATGTATGATGCCATTTTCTTATATTTGGAATTGATCTTGTTGTGAAGCTTACTGTGTTCCTATTCGCTTTATATAAGCATCCTTTTCTCTCCGAAAGTTATTGCTACTGCAGTTTCTCGAGGATCAAATATTGGTAACTGAAGCTTCTCTTTACTCCCGTGGCCGGTAGTAAACGTTCTACACATGAATTAATTCCTGTCTTTAATTCGCTAATCTCTTTTTCATCATTAATTAATTCTCCATCTTTTTGAACTTAGTCCTTCCTTAAGGGGGAGTACCTCGTACTTTACGCTAGGTTTTTCACACCCCAGGCTTTTTGCTTATGACAAAAAGGGGGAGTATAACCCAGTTTTTTGATGTATATGCTGATTAGTGTGATTTTGTTTTTGGAGAATTTAAGAGTTCCACTGTTATGACCATAGATATGTCACTGGGCAAATACAAGGAATACATTTCACTTCTTCTGAAGTGTTTTTAGTTGACTCTAATACCCTACTCGTGACTCTGAATACTTATGCGCTCTGATTATCTCATTTTATCTATGTCATGCGTTTTCACTCTGAACTCTTATATTATTTAGCTCAGAATCTAGATATTACTAATGTTCTCATTAAGTCTTAGATTCAGGGGGAGCTAAGCTCAGAATAAAGCTGTGACTTGGATTCAGAATGAGCAAAATAAACCATTCACATCAGGATAAGTCTAATTCCAATTCTCTAAACTCTGAGTGAATTCAGTTTATTGTTTAAGAATTGTTCATCAAAATACTTGGTTTTGTCATCATCAAAAAGGGGGAGATTGTAAGATCAAGTTTTGATCGTGTAGTACAACTCTATGTTTTGATGATTACAAGTTAACATTTTAGTATGAACAATTATGGTACTCTAACGTGTTTTCTGAGTGTGCTTTTAACAGGCTCTGACCTTATCTTAGTTTCACACAAATCAGAAGCATTGTGCTTAAAGAGTGACCCAAGCAACGCTTTCGCAATCTCTATGTTCAATCTGAACAGTAGAAAAGCTCCAGAAGATCTGTAGTCAATCAAGCTCTGATATGGATTCAACTCACTTAAAGTTCTGAAGATCCAGACGTTCTGACAACCCAGATGTAACACCCTCTAAACCCCGCATAATAATATATCATAAATCAGAGTAAAATGCATAACACAGAGGGTGTCACACTTATTCTCCAGAAACATAAATCAAAACACCTGTCATGCTCATAATAAATATATAAATTTTCCAACTTTAATGTCGCAACATCATATGTATAGCACAGCGGATTTATTTCAACTCCAAAATTTAACATAAAGAGAGTTCATAGGTAACTCTTAACATCAAGGTACAAAACTAAACGTTTCACGGTGTTACATAACAGAGCATGACTCCCCTAACTAAACCGTAAATGAAAGACTAGCTCCTCCAACTAACCCTCGTGAGAAGCTCCACTATCTTCGGTACCTGAGCGATGTCGCATAGAACATCATTCCAACAGAAGGGTGAGAACTCATATCATATGGATAAGCATAATAATAAATAATGTAAAAGCTTATCTATGCCCCACATAAATTACTCACATTCACTAACAAATAATAAATTATGTAATTTTAACATAATTAATCAAGTTCACAGCTATGGCAAATACTCCATAAACTATAGCTCAATTAGAACATATATAATAGTCTCTAATTACCACCACATCAAATCTCTCCAAAAATATCACCATAACACATATGACTCAAGTGAGACCCGTGCAAATGCCTTTGGTACCAAAGTTGTTATCCTTAGCGGTATCACCGCGTCCACTCCAGACAGATAACCACCAATAAAGCCCTCGCTCTATGCTTCAAAACCACTCCAGTTTTGGGACAAGTCACTAGCCTCCACGAGAACTAGCAAACATTGCCTCTTGACAACTATGCAGTGTATTGTGCAAAACTCAACTAACATATGCATATTCAGACCATCTCCAAGTTCTAATTATTTTAGCATATTCATCACCAGTTGCACAAAACACATATTACATGTTATCAATTATACAACTTGCAATCACAACAACTTAGCATCTCAAACATAACATCAATTCAGAAACAACATCATATAATGATTATTAAAAATAGATGTAAATTAAATATAATTCATATATAACAGGTTCTGCAACTATTTCCTAAAGACTGGATTTCTCTCTAAATTTTCCCAAAAACTCGCGACATGCTCATGCTCGCCATCTCGCGACATCTCACTGCACAACTCGCCATGTCGCGACATCTCACGACATCTCCCTACGCAACTCGTCATGTCGCTGAATAACTCGCCATGTCGCGACATCTCACGACATCTCCCTACGCAACTCGCCATGTCGCGACATCTTGCGACATCTTCCTGCGCAACTCGCCATGTGCGCGCACCACACATCTAATGAACCATTAAACAGATGTAAATTATCAAATATACTCAGAAAAATCTAATATTTTTATCATGGTTCCGTATACACGTTTTGTAAACCTCTATAAATTTTCAAGTCACAATTCAAAGTACAAAAATCAGGAAAAATCGTACACTAACCGCAGTTCGTAAGAAACTGGACAGCTTAACCTATACTCACTAAAATACACATAACTCGAGCTACAGACGTCGGAATGACGTAAAACCAGTGGCAAAAGTTTCGTAACAGAAAAACCTACAACTTTTATGAAGACTACTTCTTCAAATTCGGCCATTAACATAGCACGAAAAAAAGGGTACAAGAGAACGTAAATTTCTGCGCATCATGCAAGCCTATCATCTACCCCCAAAATCATCTAAAAACCAAACCCTAACTATTTCAATTTGGGAATTTTTGCAACCTAGGGTTCCTAAATCATGCTTTCTATCATTATCCACTATCATACCAATCTATAAAACATGAATTCAAACCCTTACCTCTTGTAGATCAGTTCTAAGTTTTCTCCTCTTTTCTCCTCTCCTTCTCTGCTTTCACGTGTTTCTTGTTCTGCTTCTCTTCTAATCCTTATTTTTTTTCTTTTCTTTCTTTCTATTTCACTCCTCACCCTTAAATAGCCATACAATGGGCCCCACTCTCAATTACTCACACTAAACCCTAAAACCTTATTTATCTATATCACATAATCACTTAATTATCTAACAAAATCACTTAATTACCATATACCATAATACTAATTAAAATAAAATAATAAATAACCTAATAACAGAAAATGGGGTGTTACACCAGACACTCTGAAGGTTCAGATGTTCTGATGGTGTAGAAGACTCTGAAGATACTGAAGCTGAAAAGTGAAGACTCTGAAGTCCAGAAGCAAAATGGCTCTGAAGACCAAGTACTTCTCCTCTGAGTTCAGAATCAGAAGATACAACGGTCAGAGGATCCATGCTTCCCTCTGACTCTGATCAACAAGCTTCACAAGTTTCAACACGAAGCATTCCTCTGATCAGAAGTCTACTAGGTTAAAGGTCAAGTCACTATCCAAAGTACAAAAGCAAATGTACTATCCTGACGACCTAACCTAACATTCTCAGCCACAACAGAAGCTGGAAATTCCAGATCTGCCCTCCAACGGTAGCATTTCCATGCAATGTTCAAACCCTAATCCTTGGAGTATATATAGAGGCCGAAGATTGAAAGATGCGGTTGGAAGAATCTCATACGCGCAAGCTATACTCAAATCTTCTAAGCATTCTTTCTTCATTGAATTCATTGTGTTTACTACAAGCTTTTAAGAAGCAATTTCCTTGTAAACAATATTTCCTAAACAGTTGTTTAGTTTACCTTTAGGAGATCAAGGTTGATCGGATCCTAGAGAAGACTAAGAGAGTGAATCTTAGTGTGAGCTAAGTCAGTGTATTGTTAGTCACTTGTAGGTTTCAAGTGTAGTTGTAACAGTTCTCTGATTAGTGGATTGCCTTCATTCTAAGAAGGAAGAAATCACCTTCATGGGTGGACTGGACTAGCTTGAGTGATTCATCAAGTGAACCAGGATAAAATCCTTGTGTGCTTTTCTAATCTCTTATCTTAAGCACTTTACTTGTGTCTCGAAAGATTTGCTAAAATCTTAAGGTGGAAGTTTTATTCTGGAAACGCTATTCAAACCCCCCCCCCTTTCTACCGTTTTTCATACCTTCACCTTAATGGGTCGGTTGGGCCTCGGGGAGAAAGACCCAAACTCCTGACGCATTCTTTACCTAAGGCCAGCGCTCCTGGGCGAGGGGCCCTGGAGCCTCGCCCAGTCCACAAGTCCACAAGACACCGAGCTTGAGGCGCGAGAGCTAAGTGTGTCTTTAAGCAAAAAGCTAAGGCGAGCGCCGCATGAAACTAATCAATGCTAAAATCCAAAGCTTAAGGATGAAGAGCAATGGTCAACATGGCTCAGTAAACAAAGCATTTAAAATCTATATATCCCCAACTCCTCGCTACATTGTCTTTTCCTCGGGCGGACAAAGTCCACAAGCAAACTTGTAGCCATGGCTCTTGGCACGCTCGTTCCAACGTAGTTACACACATGCTTTGAACCGCAACCCTTTGACATGTGTCAAGCCTCCGCCACACGTCATGCCCGGAAGTGATGCTTAGGTCAGCGAATCCATTGTATCCCAACTGCTATCTTTGAAACGTCTCTTCGAATCGTAGTGAATCCTGAAAATTTGAATTTAATCCAATCAGCCTTAACCGTTGTAACTTTTCATTTAATGCGCTACCCTCGATTCTCGGAAACCGCTCTATGCTCCTCTGAGTAGTCATTTAACCCTCGTCATGATAAGGCACGACTTCCCAACCGTTTCTTATATCAACTTTTGAATTCCGCTTTCTCCTCTTATTCACTGCTTCTGAAATTTCAACAAATTGCTGATAACTTTGCATCCTCTACCTCTTCGTCCTTAACCCCCTTTGTTATCGAAAAAATGACTTCCCAACGACGTACCAAAGGATCTTCACGATTGATCGAGGTCGTACCCGATACAAATAATTAATTAAGAAAACTGTAGTAACTAGGAAGTGACTCCTAGGTCGTTTCCCAAGGATTATCGTTTCAACAAAGACTCAGTATTAAGAACGCACAACGCACACACACTAGGGGGGTTCTGTGATTCAGTTTCAAAATACTAGCAGAAAGTAAAAACAGATTAATATAATCAAGTAAAGACGGACGAATCCCTTTGTTCAGTATATCGCTGCTCAATCACGGGTATCTAAAGATCAATTCTTGTTATTAGTTTCCTAGTTCGTGAGAATTAATTAACTAAGCGATAACTAATTCACACATTCCTAAACTAAGCGATTAAGAATCGTTTACGCCCTAATATGAACTAAGAGAACATACATCATCTTCTATTTCTAATCATAAGGAATTAAGCAAACCTAAGCCAGAAGTAGAGATGAAGAAAACTAATCAGGCGAATTCTATTAAGCACTATACCTCAAGAGCACGATATACTTTGCAAAGGAATTCGTTCGAAGGGAATTAGCCTTCCATGGATGGGGCGAATTCAGCAATTAATTTGGAGGAAGTAGGGGATAAAAGCATAAACCCTAGTAGAGCTCTAATAATTACTGAAAAAACGAAATTATATTAAATAATAGCAGAAGGCAAAAGGTAATTGTTTCTCTCAGCACAAACCCTTAAATAAGAGCTGAGATCACAAATCCTAATCAAAATCAAATCCTAAAAGATAACAATAAATCCTATCAAATCCTAAAGATAGAGTTTTAAAATAACAACCTAAATAAGTTTGAATCTTAAAGATATCAAACCTAATTTATTCCAAAATTAAATCCTAATATTTCCTAAAATACAATCTTCCTTCCAGCACAATTAAATCTTCATTCCACAAATCTCGAAAATGCCCTTGATGTCAAATAAAACCTGAAAATAAGAATAAACGTAATTAGACCAAATAATAGAAATCTCTGTCAAGCAAGGTCAATTAATTACGAATAATCATTAATAATGACAAATTAAGGCTATATAAAATGGGTTAAATATTGCTCATCAACGATCTCGCAACACCACCCAAGTATCTCTATCTTCGGTTAACCCTCCCTCCGCCGGGGAGCTTCCCCATAATGAGAACGAGAAAAATCCTTTTTGGCACCAAATCTTCTCCTCCCTTTACCCATTCACAGTTCGAGATCCCACCCAGAAGGCCATCTGCCAACCTTCTGAGTTGTCCACTGAGAGGAACGTGACTTGTGTTTGAAGTTGGATTAGTATTATGAAGGAGAACGTTCAGGAAATACCTAGGAATAGTACCATAGTCGCTATAGGTTATAGCACGAGTCTTATTCACTTCCGCCTTAGGGAGAAAGCGTTGGTAAATGGAATATGAGACACGAAACCCTGGACTGTACGAACGATCGATTTCAATTCTCGGAAGTTTGCCGAAACCGAGTTCCTGATAACTCAGGAACCTTAAAACGAACTGTAGATAAATACTTTTTCTATTCGGAGCTTCAAAAGAAGATTCCACACGCGTTCACCCATTTCTTTCGATGTTTCCAATCTTTCTTCAGAAGGAAGTTTTCTCTTCCGACATCAACTGCAAAAAGTAACTTTTCGGGTTAAATCGATTAACACCGTTAGTGAATCGTTTGTTTAAATTCCAAGAAACCTGTTTCGTGTTCTGGAATTCTGTCTCCGGATTCTATCTTATAATTCACAGAGTAATGTGCAGGAAAAATCGGAATCGCGAAATTTTCATTTTCCCGCATTTTCCCTCTCCTATAAATAGCTTGAAAAACCAAAAATCTTCACCATTTCACCCATGGAGGCCGCGGCTTGGAGAGGAGAAGGAGGAGGAGAGATTTTCGCCGATTCTTGCCTGATCGTTGCACTGACACTTGCTATAGGTAGGCCTCGAGGTACTGATGCTTTTCCTTACCTCTAATCGTAAATTCTATCGCTTTTCTCTATGTTTTTCTGTGCTCAAAGTTTCGAGCTTTTTGTATAACTGTCCAAATAACTTGATTTCAGTGTCTAAACTTATTCTCTACTAACCCAAGAGTACTTCTAGTGGATTACTTTTCGCCGAATCTCGCCGAATCGCCGTCGAACTTCAATTCTGCTCAAAATACCCATTTTATGCTAAGGTTCCGCTTTTTGGATAAAAAACTCTCGACTGAGCTTAGCGTCAGTAGGATTAGTTGTTATAAATGTCGTTAGGATCACGCTCATCCAATTTATTTTTCGAAATTCCGATTTTGAGTTTCCGAGCTAAAAATCTTGACCAAAATACCCCTGTTCTAGTTTTCGATCCAATAATTTTTCTGAGAGTTTCCCTGGCCTAGATATCGCGTAAGAATACCTAGGAATTAAATTAGATCAAAGAAAAAGTTCGGGAAACCCTATTTCTAGAAGTGGCCGAAACTTGGTGTTTTGGTACCTTGTCCAAAAATAATTTTTTGGTCTGTATGACCTAAGCCATTGCGTAGCTCTTTCAATTGTCGAAATTTTGGCATTGGTTTCGTGTCATTCGGAGTTCTGCAGCTCAAGTTATGTGTGTTTTAGCAAACAAAGTTCTATTGTCAATTCGTGCCTAAATAGGAACTCTGAAGCTTTAAAAGCTTTCTTTTCAGGTTTTGATTAGTGTCATTAGGTTATATTGCTCCTTAGTGACTAAGAAATGATATTTTGCTTAAGGTTTGGAACGAGTTGAGCTGAGGAAAGGGTCTTTGGAGAAAGCAGTGAGGTTTCACAACTAAGGAGGACGCCCGGGGAACTTTCTAAGTTCGGGAGCTTTATTTGGATTGGACTGCGATGTTGAGCTAGGATGGAGAAATAAAAAGGTAAGGGTAACTCGGTTTTAGCGCGTCTTTGAGTCTCGCATGCTTTTATCGCACTGCATGCGTTTAAGATGAAGGTGTTTAATTTGATTGGCAATTGATTGAAATATTTGCATGTTTTGCAATGTTGTATGCTTGCTTATGTTGAATGTTTTCTAAGGCTTGTGCCAAATGTTTTCTGTAGGCTTCGGCCGAGTGAACTTATTGAGACGTGTGTCTCCGTTTTCTGAGAGGCTTCGGTCGTTTACTGGTTTCTATCATTGAACTGAGTTGGTATGCAATTGAATTGATTTATGTTTGTTGATAATATGAATAACATGTGGTTATCCTGATTTGATTATTGAATTAGAGATTGTTGTTTGAGTGACTACTGAGTTGGATGAGATGTTTTGATTTGCTTGAAGTGGCAGTGGAGTGGATATTTTCACATGACTGTCCCGTCTTGCGAGGCGTTATCAAGTGGTAGTGGAGTGGATATTTTCACATGACTATCCTGTCTTGCGAGGCGTTATCAAGTGGCAGTGGAGTGGATGTTTTCACATGACTGTCCCGTCCTTCGAGGCGTTATCAAGTGGTAGTGGGGTGGATATTTTCACATGACTATCCCGTCTTGCAAGGCATTATCAAGTGGCAGTGGAGTGGATGTTTTCACATGACTGTCCCGTCCTTCGAGGCGTTATCAAGTGGTAGTGGAGTGAATGTTTTCACATGACTATCTCATCTTGCGAGGCGTTACTTATTTGTAGTGGAGTTTATATTTTCACATGACTATCCCGTCCTTCGAGGCGTTATCAAGCGACAGTGGAGTGGATGTTTTCACATGACTGTCCCGTCTTGCGAGACGTCATTGTTTGATTGATATTGTTGAAGATTATTGATATCTGATTTGTTGTTATATGGTTGAGGATTGTTGATATCTGATTTGATGTTATATTGTTAAGGTTGTTGATATCTGATTTGAGGTTATATTGTGGAGGTTGTCGATATCTGATTTGATGTTATATTGTCGAGGATTGTTGATATCTGGGTTGATCTATATTGTTGAGGTTATTGTCATATGATTTGATTCTATATTGTTGAGATTGATTATATTTGGTCTAATTCTATGTTGCTGCTTCTATTGATATCTATCTTGGATTATATTGTTGGTTTATCTATTTGTGAATATCTGAGCTGTTATATGCTGTTAAGTTGATGTATGAATAAATATTATATTGTTAAGTTGCTGATATCTGAGTAGAAATATTTTTGAGGTTGTTGATAGTTGATTTAAATCTATATTGTTGAATATATGTCGTCATCTATCTTGAACTAGGTTGCTAGCTTATGTGCCATGTTATGAACTTATATCTGAATAGCATGCTTTTCTCTTTTATACTGTGGTAATTGCATGGAGTTAACCCTTTCTGTTTGCTACTTGTTGCTTGGACGCTTAACGCTATTAGGCGATGGAGAATCTTCGAAGGAGCTTAACCTTTGTGCGAGTGGAGATGAGGACTTGAAGAACTGTGGAAGACTCGAAGAATAGAGTCGGGTGTAGGGATCTCTCCTTGGGTTAGAAAGCTTACCGTTATTGGTTTAAGCTTGCATAATGATTTTAGAAATTTATATTTGGGGTTTCGGGTACTCGCCTTGTTCAAGACTAGATGTAATTTGATTTCAGTTGGGAGTATGCATGACATGTTTCGGAAATACTTTGAGAGGAAAAAATAATACTCGTTTTATAAATCCTTTTGGAAATCATTGCATATTTATTTTAGTAGGTTACTATGGTGACCCCTTGAAATTCGGGGCGTTACACATCCCATTGCTGATGATCAAGCGGGTTGTGCTCCGAACCAGAGACCCTCTCCTATCGACTTCATGCTAACTGATTCCTTTTTCGGAAGTATGAGGGGGTCTGAGAATCCTGACCATGACGGCGTTGCACAGGAAGCCATCCTCGACCTTTTGCGTGCGGGGTGTCTCTTTGCCCAACTATCTCAGGATTCCGCCACTTTTGTGGAGGTGGAAAAGCTTCACCGGGAAGCCGAGGATCACCGCGCGGCTACTTAAAAAGCGTACGACGAGCGCGACAAATTGTTGACCCAAGTGGTGGCCCAGACGTCGAAGCTGAAAAACTTGGGTGTTGAGATGAGCCAGCGCGAGGAAGACCTCTCTGCGTGCAAAGGAAGAATGGAAGGATTGGAGATAGAGCGGGACGAGCTGCAACAGGAGGTGGGAGCGAAGACTGGGGCGATCGATGCGAACAAGGCTGCTTGCCTTGTTAAAGACAGAGAGATCACGTCCCTTCTCATTGAGTTAGGGGCGAAGAACGAGTCTCTCGCCGACGTGAGGTCCCAGCTTGCGTCAAAGGACCAGGCCCTGGCAGATATGGACTCCAGAATCAAGACTTCTCAGGCAAGGTTGGTAGCTGGAGTTGCAGCCAAGGTTGTGGAAGAACATGGCCGCAGTTTCTTCCTCGCCAAGGCTCAGGTCCAACACCTCTACGAGGGAATTAACCTTGATGGCATGGGAGCTTTCAAGAAAGTTACTTCACAGGGGCTTGTTGGTCTTGAGGATCCCTGATATTAAGGTTAAGTATTTCCAACATTAGCCATGAAAGTCCCAAGTCTTGAAGTCAGTCTCTGGTTCACCAAGGCACATAAGTGCTTCTCTGTTAAAGCATTCATCATAGTCATGGTAGCAAACCTGAAGATAAAAAAAAACTAACTACATCTCTACCTTACCATGTTTACATTGCATTCAATTTCTTTCTTATCATACCGACCACACAATGAGTTATATCGGGTTCAAAAAGAGGTAAAGAAATTTATTTACCAACACGCCCATCCCTTCTTAACACGTAAGCATGTCAATGAAATTAAACTTCTGCAAAATCATCTCCCAAACACTGACAATAGTAATCCTGAAAATGTTATTAACTTGACCACCTTTTAATCTATTAATTTTGAAATATTTCATCACAAATTATTTATAACACTAAGGACAACCAAGTTCACTTCTAGCTTTTGGAATAAACGAATAGATTGGCATGACATTATATAAATACATCTCAACATATCTAGGGAACA
The DNA here is from genome assembly GCF_012489685.1 of Lotus japonicus. Classification (NCBI taxonomy): domain Eukaryota; kingdom Viridiplantae; phylum Streptophyta; class Magnoliopsida; order Fabales; family Fabaceae; genus Lotus; species Lotus japonicus. The sequence continues at coordinate 5,573,061 of NC_080044.1, forward strand.
TGTCTACCTTATCATAAGAATAGCAAGGAATAGCTCGGATGCATCACCTGTACACTTGAGGTGATGCATCCAAAAGTGCAAAACTTATAATGCTTCTCTTTTTCTTAGAATCCTTAATGAGAAATCTCCTAACTGTTCGAATCATTCCTCCCAAGCCCACCGTTCCCAAGCCAAAGGAAAAAGCACTACTACAGAATTAGCTTATTGCCACGCCTCAATTGCCACGGTTATAGGCGGAACCGTGGCAATAGCTCAATTGCCACGGTTTTAGGCGGAACCGTGGCAACAGAGAGAAGTATTTTATTATTTTTTGGGGGAACCGTGGCAATAGGTTGAGTTTTCATAATCCCCCAACATTTTTCCACTCCCTCCCACACACTCCAAAATTTTCAGAGAAACCCTAAACCCTCCCCTTCTCCGGGAGTTGGGTTTGGGGCCCCCCCTATGGGGCTCCCCGCCCCACTTAAAGTGGGGAAATTACTGGAAAGCCCCCCCCTTTAATAGAATACGGAAGTCTCATATCCGTATTATATTAGTATGTAAACCGGCAAGGGTTTATTCAAACCCATTTCCGTATTTTGCCCTTGCTCTTCTCCCCTCTTCAACCTTCGATCTCCGTCGCTCCCCTTGCTTGAACCGTGTACTTGAAAGGTTCCATCATCTCCATCAAAGCTCTTCACAACCCCATTCTCAGAATTGAAACCTAGAGGTAAGGATTTTTGGATTTTCCCCATTTAACTTGAAATTATGTTAATCATTCAACCATAGGGTAGTCGATTGTTGCTTGTGTAGAGGTTTTGTTGGCTGAAATGTCTTGAATGTGGTTTGGGTTTAGGGCCGATTCATCATTGTCGATAATGGCGTTTCTGGGTAAATACGGATCACTGGTTTCCGTATTGAATATGGAAAATGGTCTTCCGTATTTAGTATGGAACCTGGTTTTCCGTATTGAATACGGAAAACCGTTTTCCGTATTCATCTCAGAACCAAACCCAACCCTTATAATTGATTCTGGGTTCAGAATCAATTATAGAAGGTTTCCAAAGCATTTGTGAGTAGTTTCTAGATGCCATAATTGATTATTAGGAAAATAAAAGTTGATCCAAGCATGCATAATCCACAGAAGATCCGATTATCATCTATGTACTTAAAAAATTCTAGGAATTTTCCATTTGCTTGCATCATGTTTATGTCTATGGCTGAAATGGTATATATAGTGAATGTTTTCTCTGAATATATAGTGAGAATGAAGAACAGAAAGAGGTCTCATGCTTCTAGTGAGGATGTCGGGGCTACTGAGGATAGACACCGGCGGTTACATGCTTCTAGCCGGCGCGGCGATCATGCTGCAACCTCTCAGGCGGTGGAGGCTTCAGCTCCAGTTGTTTCTCCGCCGTCTCCCATGATTGAGGTTCCTCTGGTTGATTATCCGCCGTCTCCCACGGTTGAGATACCTACAGTTGATTCTCCGCCGTCTCCCACGGTTGAGTTACCTCGCGAGGAGTCATCAGGCGAGGAGTCCTCAGGCGAGGAGTCCTCAGGCGAGGAGTCTTCCGGCGAGGAGTCATCCGGCGAGGCCTCATCCGGCATGGGAGGATCTGACGAGGATAGTATTCCTCCGCCTACTGTTGATGCTGATGTCCTGCCGCCAGAGCAGGGGGAGCAGGGGGCACAGGGTGGCGAGGAGGACCTGATCCAGAGGTTGCCGCCGTTTCCGGAGGGGCCTGTTGAGCTGTCGCTCCTCACCCATTATGCTGATCACAAGGCTCCCTGGGCGTGGCATGCACTCCTACGCACAGACGAGCGGTATGTGGACCGTCGACAGTTGAAGGTGGCCACAGCTGGGGGGAAGGTTTGGAACCTTGCTTGTGATGGTGATTCAGACAGTCACAGGCGGGTTCGAGAGTTGATTGAGCAGACGGGTCTTCATCAGCTACCCTATTGCAGCTACCCGGTGACAGATGCAGGCCTTATTTTGGCCCTTGTGGAGCGATGGCATGAGGAGACTAGTAGCTTCCACATGCCGTTCGGGGAGATGACTATCACCTTGGACGACGTGTCGGCTCTTCTCCATCTCCCCATGGGGTCGAGGTTCTATACGCCTGGGAGGGGGGAGAGGGACGAGTGTGCAGCGCTCTGTGCTCAGTTGATGGGAGGATCTGTTGGTATTTATGAGGTTGAGTTTGATACGAATAGGTCCCAGACTATTCGCTTTGGGGTCTTGCAGACCCTGTATGAGGCTGCGTTGGCGGGTATGTCTTAATTATTACTTGATTAAATTGCATCTATTATTATTGTATTGTTATAAACTATTAACTTAATTCATTTCATTGTAGAGCACCGAGATGAGGACGCTGCGCGGATTTGGCTGGTGAACCAGCTAGGCGCCACGCTCTTTGCTAGCAAGAGCGGAGGCTACCATACAACCGTCTACTGGATAGGGATGTTGGAGGATCTTGGTCGAGTGTGCGAGTACGCGTGGGGCGCGATTGCGCTCGCTACGCTATACGACCAGCTTAGTCGAGCGTCCAGGAGGGGGACGGCCCAGATGGGAGGTTTTAGCTCGCTCCTGCTAGGATGGGTCTACGAGTACCTTTCTGACCGCGTCATTATCCGTAGGGCGGATCCGGAGTACTCGTAGGACCAGCCTAGGGCGCGGCGATGGGCTATATCCCGGGTCGGGCATGTAGGCCTTGATGAGAGGCGAGTCATGCTCGATGAGCTGACGGTGGATGACATTATATGGACCCCATTTGAGGACCATCGGGCTCATCGACCACGGGATCCGAGGGCCATGTATTCTGGCTACATCCGGTCGCCATTTGGCCGTGTTGTTCGACGGCATCTACCAGAGAGGGTTCTGCGCCAGTTTGGCTACATACAGGATGTCCCTCGACACCCCTCTGAGATCCAGACGACTGGGTCCCTTGCTGAGACCGCAGATGCTGGCTTTGCTGAGTTTGCGCCGCACCTCCGCCCTCAGGGGATCCCTGCTTCATATCCGGGAGAGGCTGTGGAGGATTACATGAGGTGGTACAGCGCTGTGTCCCATCGGTTCATCATCCCTGATGATAGGAGGGAGGAGTTCAGTGCGGTGGTAAGTTTGAATTTTATTTTCCATTCAATTGTGATTTTTTGTTCATGATATTTTATTTGTATCTAATGTATCTACATTATTTTTGCAGACTGTTATGCGTCGGGCCGTGGACTTGTTGGAGCAGTCACTCGAGGTGCCAGATGCTCCTGCAGAGGGCACGCATTCCCGATCCCTCACTGAGAGGGCGCTGGATCTTATTAGATCCAATGCCTTCATTGGTACCCAGGGGGTAGCCTTTGCTGCTGTCCGAGGAGCTAGAGCTGCGGGAGGCAGAGGTCGTGGAGACAGAGCGCGTGGAGGCAGAGGCCGTGGAGGCAGAGCCCGTGGAGAGGGTGCTCCTGCAAAGGGTGCGCGTGGAGGCAGAGGCCGTGGAGGCAGAGCCCGTGGACCTAGAGGTCGTAGGGGGGCCGGTAGGGGTCGGGGCGAGTGATTGACTGTATATTTGTATATTTTTTGTGTATTTTTATATTATGACATGTGACTCTTTGTATTATGACTCTCTTTATATTAATCATGCTTTCTATTTCCACTCATTATATGCCGACTCTTATATTGAAAAAACCCGTATAACTACACCGTAAATAATCAAAGGCAGGACTAATGACAGGACTCTGATGACAGAGTGGTTGTCTATGTTAATTATCCCTGATGCTGTTTCAAAATAATAAGGCCCATCAATATAACAATGACCATCAAATTAATATTATTAAAAGCAACAAATGAACATCATAAGGGCAAGGCCCATCAGATTAATATTACAGAGCGTTTACAAATGAATATCACACAAAAGTGTGGTGTCAATCTGAGGTGATGTCTACATAGCTTTGGTGACTAAGAGGAACACCAAAAGTAACAAGCCAAGCTTCGAATTCTGATGTGAACCTGCGTAAACGTGTATCATATGGGACGCACCAGCTTACTGATGTAGGATCAACATACCGTTCCCACTGGAGAGCAATTGGCGGCATAGAATGTCCAGGAGTTAGATGGAGCTACATTATAGAGAATAACAATAAAATTAGATAACTTGCAAATACAACAAATCAATTCACCAATTGGATATTAGTGTACTCAATCAAAAAATACCTGTACAAAGTGATTTATCACATGACCAACAGCTATAACATGATGTACATCCGGTGGACCTTCTCCTCTTAGTGGAAGGTATGACCAACAACCCGTAGAGGAGATGGATATGAAAACCACTTGGAACCTGGTTGCTACAAGGTATCCCATCTCTGGCAGTTGCATCCATTTATCCTCGGTAGCCGGATCACCAGGAGGAAGAGTGAGTCGGGAATGAAAGGCATTAACCACATGGCTTGATCAGCTAATAGAGACTTCATACACTCCAGTGCCCAAACGTAGTCATCTGTGCCCTCATTAACAATGTAGCAAAAGGCTATGGAGTATGTCTTATCTGTGGAAGTCAGTCCAACAATCTCAAGCAAGGGAATTGCATATTTGTTTGTCTTGTATGTGCAATCCATAATCACTACATACGGGAATGTGTTGAACAGTTTGATAGCATTTGGATGAGCCCAAAATACATCTCTAATGACTTCCGATCCAGGCTCATGTCTTTCAAAGTGGACATACTTGTCACCGTCCAACTTCTTCAACAAGTGTTGCATTTCTGTCAATCCCCCGCGGAGGGATTTTCTTAACCTCTTGCAAACACCATAAATCTGAGATATGGTAGTCAAGTTTGAAGGATTGTTTTCCTTCAAAGTCAACAACATCTTTCTCGGTGGAACCCAACTCCTTGTCATTTTTCCCACTTGCTCCTTCTCTCCGGGTTTTAGACGACCAACAAAATTGTGCCCAAGTAGTGACCTAGCTGGTTCATGGTTGTGTATACCTTCCATCACCTTTAGCCGCCAATCTCTATCTATGCCATTTTTCCTAGGTCGTCCTTTTAGTCTAAAAGGACAACCTGTCTTTTGTGATCTCGTCCCTTCAACAAGGTCAGGGTCTCTGTAGGGAACATATTTACCATGCTTCTCGCACCCCAACATGACATAAGCTTTTCTGCTTCGATTCCCACCATAATCTGACTTTGTGATCAACGTAACATATCCATTTTCAATCGCAATTCCATGAACCCAATTGATAAGATCATCACGGGTAGGAAAAATCTGTTATAATAATAAGAATTGATTACAAGGGTGATCAAGACATAATAAGAATTGATATATTACACTCTCAAAACAATGCAAAAATATGTTCAAAGAATACCTGATCAGTTGCAAATAAATGCGAGACATCTATACTTATACACGGGGGCACAAATGCTGGTGGTGGCACCTCTGTAGTGGCCTCTTCAGGTTGACCATTGTGAAATCCAGCTTCAATCAATTGTGACTCACGAAAGAGAAATGAATCTGTCATCCCTGTACATATTAAATATGGAACTTTAGAATCCGTAGTGAATGCGGAATTTCAAAATCCGTATTGAATACGGAATTGGAAAATCCGTATTTAATACGGACTATACATGTCCGTATTAAATACGGAAATGTGTATTCCGTATTTTATCACGCTCAGAATTCAAAAACTCATCCTTCTAACTACTCAAACTACTTAATCTAACTACTTAAACTAACCACTTCCACTACTTCAACATAACAACAAAGAACAAACAACACTTACCTCAAATGCATCCAATGGTGAGGTAGGAGAGGGTGATAGTGAGGGTGGTGGTGGTGGTAGGAAGAATGAAAGTGAGGTAGGAGAGGGTGAGAGAGAGGGTGGTCTGGAGGCATTGAGGGGGTTAAGGGGGCTGGTGAGAGGTTGGTGACAGAGGAGTAATGGTGGAGGGGTTGGTGGAGGGAGGAGTAATGGTGGAAAAGGTGATGTCTGTCAGAGATAGAATACGGAAGTTAAACTTCCGTATTCTATTTTAGTGAATACGGAAGTGTTATTTCCGTAGGGCATTTTTGGGTTAAAAAAATGAGGTGGGGCGCGGAGCCCCATAGGGGGGGCCCCAAACCCAACTCCCCCCTTCTCCCCTTCGCCTGACACTGCAATTTTTGCCTCTCCATCGATCTGCTATCTCCATCTCTGCGAATTTCACCCTCGATCTGTTCTCTCCATCAAAACCCTAAAGCTCAACCTGCTTGCATGCATCGCGCAACACTCTGCAAATTTCACCCTCTCTCGTTTCCCTCTCCTTCCCTCCCACTCTCCCTCTTGATCCGTTGCCTCTTGAAGTTGAACCCACGCCCAATTTCCCTATGAATCAGAGAAGCCTGGGTGGTGGCTCAGGCCTTGAAGAACCTCGGCGAGACAGAGGCTGTGTCGGCGATTCTTGGGGGCAATATTCGGAGGCTGGGATTCCTCTCGAGTTGGGGCATGTTGGTAGGCAAGATCCTTCAGAAGAAAGGCACAATCATTCTTCCCCCTTTCTCTTTCAAGTTCAAGGCATGTTTCTCATTTTCAATTTTCCCCTTTCTCTTTTCTACTTTTTTCTTTCTTTCTGCTACCCCTTTTACCACTATGATCTGATTCCAGCTTCAAAATCTCTCCTTTCAAGAAAACTATATGATTACTAACATACGCATGTTTTATTGAAGTTTTTGGAATTGTGAAATTGGGTACATATGTATGAGGGTGGGGTTTTGGGTTATGAAAAATTGGGTAAAAGTTCCATTTTTTTGCATTGAAGCTAAGTGGGTAGGGTGTGACTGTTTGATTAAGTATTAACATTGCTCTTTTGGGTTATTTTTCCACCTTGTTTGCAGGTATTAAGGTCATATGCTATGAACATGGCTGACAGGTTTTGTAATGGATATATTTGGTGCATTATTGATGTTAAGGGCATTAGCTCTAGCTCCTGTAAGTGCTCTGGCCCTGCCTATGAGTTATAATACAACAACTGCAGGGTGGTGCAATAACAATCCAAGGGTTGCTATCAACCCTTGACTTGCCTACTAGCCAGAATCATTCATGTTTACTCTGATTTTCATATATAGGGTGATTTGGCATCAGCAGTAGGGGATAAATGCATAGAGCTCTTGGAGAAACAACAAACAGAAGAATCTGAGGCTCTAAAAGTTCGTGCTAAAGCACTAAAAGAGCTGGTTGAAGTTATCAAGGGCACTGTAAACCAATCATCTAGCTCAAGAGGTATTGTTCCACATGATAAATTTTACCATGCTTATATCAATGCTAGTTTTAGCATACTGACAATGCTAGTTTTAGCTTACTGTCATGCTAGTTTTACCATGCTAATTTTCATAAATTTTGTGATTAGTGGGATTGTGGTGGTCTTGGATAGTATAAGTTAGATGAGTCGTGAAAGAACAAAAAAATCTCCGACATCGTAGGTTCTAATCCACTTGTCATTATTTTAATGGAGAATTTTACATTTATCTTAATTGCTGGCTTGATTACATATTAGTAGCTAAAATATTTGTTCTTGAATATGGCAACCTCTGCTGCAGAGTACCAAGGAAAAGTCTCACAGTTTGCCAAGTTCCAGAAAGTTAGTTGGTGAACTGAGCTTGGCTATTCTCTTTTTAGTTGGTCCCCAAAATGATCTCTTTTTTTCTTCTTCAGATTTCATTTCCCTTTACTAACAGCTTTGGATTTAAAGATTTATAATTCTTCTACAATTGATTTTAAAACCAGAATCAATTATAGGGAAAAGCTTTTGCGAGTAGCTTTTGCTTTACATAACTGATTCTAAAGAAAGAAAATATTATATCGGATTAACTTTTCAGCAGTTGTATATAATGATTTCATCAAATGCCTACATGTAGATAAAATTTAGAATATAGATGTCAAGGATCAATATAATATTAAAGAAGCTTTGGAAACATATACAACATCCTGTACTAAACACTGGAGTTTTCCCTGCACCTTATCAAAATTAGCATTCTTCATTCATCAAGAAGTGATTAATTAACAATCAATTATATAAAGCTGAGTTACACCTAGATAAGTAATAAAATGTAACGGGTCTAGATAACAAATTAACAAGTCCTGCTGTAGTATCACTGCACAATCAAAGTAGTATCCTTAATTACCAATAAACATAATTATACATGTTGACAGACTATTAACATGTTTGTTTCCACTGTGATATGCTCTATAATGACTTCTAATTAGAAGCTACAAATCTTAACTTCTGAGTAAAAGTACATTGGCTTGAATGTGGCAGCCTCTGCTGCAGAGTACCAAGCATTGTTTTATTATTGATTGATATTTTCTGTATATTTTTTCACAGGTTGATAATATTCTGAATATCCATGATGTACCAAACATTTGGCACATGCCCCTTTTACTTAGAGTGAGTCTGTAATAAAGTTTATATTTTGTTTAGCTCTCTTCATGATTGACTGCTATTTTCAGAGTCAAAATGCTCACCATTCAATTCTACAGCAGCTTAACTTACTCAAGTGAGTTCTTAATTTGTCTTTTACTTGTTTTCCTCTTCAAAAATATAGTGACAATGGGAAACATCATTCTACTTCACTTTTTATAATTTTTTCAGCCGCGCCACACCTCCTGATTTACAGCAATGGACACCGATGGCAGATTCCTATGATAATCTTAATGAATCCGTTAGTACTATGTCTATATGTGTAGTTTGCATTGCTCTTTCTAAACTTTTCATGAAATATTGTACATGAGAATGAGATCATTTTGAAATTTACTGGTGGGAAAATATGTTTGGTTTGACTGATTCATATTTATCTGTTGTAAAGGCGTGTTCTATATATGTTATGGAAATTTTGAGTAAAGATTAATATATTTACTATGTTGCTGTCAATTGGTTTTGAAAATGTGATGTCATTTTCAATCATCTGAGTTATGAATGCAGTGACTGCGGTTGAAGCTTTTTTTTGGGTAAGCAAAAATGGTTTTTGGTGACAGCAAAATACAAATCCTATGATCACAAAATTGGTTTTTGTTTTCATGTGATTACTGCTTTCCTTCTCTTTTAATTTTTGATTTCATGTTTCATTAGAAATAGGGGTAGAGATATAGACCTGTTTCACATATGTTTGTTAAAAAGCATATAGCTTCATTTTATATTCTTGCACTATGACAGCCTGAGATAAGATGCATATAGAAGTAGCTTGCAAAATTTAAGGGAATGATTTATAGAAGTAGCTTGCAGTCACATCTTTTGGTTTCTAATTAGATGAAATTCAGTTACATCTGTATTAGAAAGAATATTGCATCCACTCATCTTAATTGAAGAAGGATATATAACAAACTGTGGCTAATGGGCGGGTTAAACCATGGCAAAAGAGGTCATATATTGCCACGGGTTAAACTATGTACTAAGCTTTCTAAAGGAGATAATTGCGCACAAAAAATCTACAATTCCACAAGCGGTATGGAACTTTGACTAAATTCTTAATTTTTCCTATTTTTAAGTGTGACTCTAAATTTTGTTACTTTTACCATCATTTTGCAGTACTTCTCTGATTGTCAATTTGGCTTCTATGATGAGGATCAACTAAATGAAATTAAAGAAGAGTGGGCTACTTATGTGTTAAAGAATTTTGCCTAGTGTGGGCTATTTGGTTTAATTCTTTGTGAGAGTATGGGCTACTTATGGTATGGAACTGTACTGCATGTTTTTTTAGAGTATTTGGTTCAAGCAGTGTATTGTACTGGCTAGTGTGGGCTATTTGGTTTAATTCCTTGTGAGAGTATGTTCTCAACAACAATTAATATTGTTTTGGACAAATTAGTGTAAATGTATTGTTTTCTTATTCAAGGTTGGAATATTTGAGTAATTTGGCTAGAATATGTGAATGTTGGTGATTTTATGCAATTTATTTTTCAATATAAACGTACTAAAATTTATGCACACACCAGGTAAAAAAAAAATCAAAAATTCTGTATCAATTTCATAGACCAGGTGTATGACCTATTGTCACGGTTATAACTGTGGCAATAGAGGCCACCTATTGCCACGGTTATTTACTGAACCGTGGCAATAGAGGGAACCTATTGTCACGGTTACGCTTTACAAACCGTGATAACAGGCTAATCAATTGTCACGGTTAAGTAGGTAACCGTGACAATAGGTGACCTCTATTGCCACGGTTACATTTTGCAAACCGTGATAACAGGCGTATCAATTGTCACGGTTCCGCCTTTAACCGTGACAATTGAGCAATTGTCACGCCTTCTATTGTCACGCTTTCTGTAGTAGTGAAGGAAGGTCATTGGTATCACAAAGTTTAATTGTAACACATTCACATAAATAACTAAAAAGATTAAAATATGTAGCAAAGATAGCCTTGTACCCACAGTTACACATTTAAAATGAGAACAGACAATTATGAAGGTATTAATCAAGGAGAATATATTTGCTTTTAAATACATTGATAACAGATAAGAACCTAACTCATTAAAAAGGTTGTGGGAAAATTATAAAGTGATTGAAATCGAGGAGAAGAGCAATTGCAGTGGGGCAATAGCGAATACCTATTGGGAAGGATGGCAACCATGAAATTGGAGGATTGACTCAATAATTGTTCTTTCAACAACAAAAAAAGGGACCAGTAAAGATAAAAAAAAATTATAACCGTCTTGTGTTAAGAATTGGGGGGAAAGATAAAAATATAACACAAAAAAAAACCTTTCCATGAAGGTAGATGTATCAAAGTAGAGCAAGAATAATACTGAAAGAAGATGTCAACAAAATAGCAAGAAGAGTCCAAAGGGAAATTGTTCCTAGCCTGCTCATTAATGAGAACCTTTCAAATAGATTTCTTTGATCCATGTGTCATTTCCATCTGGTGAGTTGTCTGCAAAAACACTCATGACAACAAAAGAAGCTAAGAAGAATCCCAAATCAAAATAACATAGACACAAAATTCCAACAGGAAAACAAACATAAATGTGGAATTCATGTCATGTCATCTATATACTGTGGATCATATGCATTTAAAATATAAACTTGTTGCTTAAAATTCTTCAACTTGGAGAAGGGGAAGATAAATAACCATCTCAATTTTTTTCAATTCGACAAAATACAATTAATTGCAAAATCAATCTCCAGTATCATGGATATGGCTAAAATAACCTGATATGAAGATGTAAGATGAACCCAATTAATTGGGGGACCATAGAAAATAAAAATGCATGATGAAAAATTCACTGAAGTAATTCAAACCTAATTAGAAAAACATATCAGAGAGGGTAAAGGTTGAAACTATCAAGGCTGGCCACATCTCCAACACAAAATTTACGCCTCCAAAGCATTCAAAGCATTTAACCATGTAAAAATATTGTTCAATCATGTAATGTTTCCAAACAGAAAATTAATGCATAATTATAGAGCACATAACACATATAGCTTGCTAAGACAACTATAATCTATAACATAAGACGAAGCATCCAAGATAGGAACTGGTAGAACCAATCACAGATTTCAAAAGGCACATCATTTCCTAAAGGGTTGTAAACATTCTGGTTGCTCAATAATGTCAAACAATGAGCATTTAAAACCAAAAAAAAAACAGAAAAAAATTCTAGTGAAAGGAATTTTTATACCTTCAAAGTAAATTTTTCTAGAAGCAATGCCTGATGCATACTTGAGACCAGCAGGAAACACCCCTGAAAATCAAGAAGAAATAAATCTTTAGTTAAGTAAGCATGATTCTTATCTTCAACAGTGGAAAACCATTTGGAAACTTGAAAGATAAGTCATTCAGTGTGATCTTGTAATTTCCGTTTGTTTCTAAGTCGATGAGAGTGTTTGAAAGCGTAGTTAAGTACTATGCTTCCGTTCAATCATTTTAGTACAAAAGTCTCAACCAAAACATAACATCCAAATTTCTTCCATCCAATAATCAAGAGTGGAATGATGTGATGGGATTAGGGTTGAAGGAAGATGAAAGAGAATGGAGATAAGAGAAAAGATGATGAAGGAGGAGAAACAGGGTTTTGGATATTTTAAACGCTATCAAGGAGGAAGACGACTTCTTTTATAGTTGTCCGGTATCCATAATCCATAATATATACAATCAGGGGTTCTTCTAGGTCCAGTCATCGCATGTGTGGCACCTCATGATTGACTAATTTCATTAAAAATCCTACATGACATTCATTCCTCCTTTTTCTCTTAATGTACACCCTTCTTCTTAACCTACACTCCTCTCTATTAAAAAGCTTATATAAGACTCTAATTCATCATTCATTTCTCCATAATTTGAATCTCTCTCCATCATCTAATTTTCACAACTCTCAAACTTTCTTGGTCTCTGACCATTGATTCTCGGTATTCATCCTTATTTTCCATTCAATCGACCAGTTAAATCTAAATTTTTTTTCGTTAACTATTAACAAGTTGAGTGTTTTTTCAATTGCAGGTGATGATTACCAGATCAAGGTTTGAGACTACAAGTTGTCCAGGTGTTTATCAATTTCTTAAAAACCAATATAAGACTCTCCGATTGTTTCTTTTTCTCTCCATCATTTTATCACTTCATCACAATTCTCTCTTCCTCTTTTTTTTTTTTTTTGCAGCTTCTCACTATTCTTCATGATTGAAAGACATTTTTCTAATCAATATTTTCATACATTCCCAATAGCGTTGGCCTGGGCTAATCATTAAAGTAAGAAACGTTCAAAATATCCATGTTTAAATAATTCCCGAGCTTTGGTACCTCGGGAATACCCCGAACTCGTAAGTCTCATGATATATTATAATTTTTTTGATGATTTTCCCGAGCTTTGGTACCTCGGGAACACGCGAGATTTACCCGAGCTTTAAATCTCGGGATATTTTATAACGCCTCCTGATGCCTATCCCGAGATTTGGTGGCTCAGAAACATCCCGATGATCTAATTCCCGGAATCCTTCTAAGGGCTATGCCTCGATAATTTATAAATGTGGATTTCCCGAGGTTTGTCAAGCTAAGAATGTGAAAAATGTGTTCCCGAGGTTGCCAAACCTCAGAAATTATACCCAAAGAAATTGGATCAATTCCCGAGCCTTATACCTCGATAAGAATAACAAAAATTTCTCGTTCAAAAATTGATTCCGATGTTACCAAACCTCGGAAAATTATACCGACTCAAAATATCGTTTCCCGAGACCTAGGTCTCGAGATGTTTCCGGTGCCTATCGCTCGGTATTTTAATCTTGCCCAGACCCCCATAAATACCATGCTAGCAACATTATAACTCCCTCATAACTACCTTAACTTCCTCATAACTCCCCCCCCCCCATTTAACACCCCACAAAACTCCAATCAACTCTCCCTCCTGCATCTTCCCCGCTTCCATCTTCACTCACAAACCATCACTCCACCCCTCCTATTCTCATCTTCCTCACCTAAAGCTCGAGAACAACTTGCAATTCCGAGATCTAAAGCTCGGAAAAACCCTCAATTAGAAATGAAATGAGGAACGTGAACACACACACAAACAGGAAGGCTTGTGAAAAGGGAGCGTGTTAAAAAGGGGGCAATTTTAGATTTTTAGAAAACACATAGGTACCAATTCTAAGAGGGGGTACCAATTTCAACTCCCTAAAAATAACAACTTTCAGTTAAAGTATTTCTAATATCAAATTTGGAACTGGCAAAGTTTATGAAATACACGATTGTTGCAAATTACATAATTCTCAAACAGTTTTCAAACATGAACTAAAATTTCTCAAACATTTTAGTCTAAAATTTAGGGTAATTCAGTAAACCTATTTTTGTGAATAACAAAATTGGTCATATACTGGAACCTGATTTGGAATCCTACACATTTTGGATTAATGGGTTTCCCACATGATGATAAAAATAACAACTTTAAGTTAATGGGTTTCCAATGTCAAAATTGGAACAGGGATAGTAAGCAGGAGGGTGATCAAAGCAATGCAATGCAATGCAACAATCACATACCCCAGCATCAACATACTTAGCACCAATCCATAACATGCTGGACAAATAGTTGACCTGCAACGAGCTCATGCACATCTTTCGAGATGAGGCGTTCATGTGGAGTGGAAGCTATGGTGTTCCTCACACTCACACCTTGTGATCCTGGATTCATTGGATTCGACATAGGCCAATCAGAATTAAGTAATTCATTACAGAAGTTAATTGATGACAAACATTCAAACAATAAAATTGGACTGGGGGTCTCGCCCAGGGGCACTTACCTTACGGCGACGCACAAACCAGGGAGTTGGGCCTCCCCCCAAGAGGCCCAACCAGCCCACTAAGAACGTTTAGGAGCGCTAGGCCCAACTCCTAGCCTATAAATAGGGAACGGTTACCAATTGTAAGGGACTCTGAGCTCATTTAAGAAATAACAAACTTGAAATTCAGTTACTTTCTCTCTAAGCGGTTACACGCACTCTCTCTCAAGATTGTCACGTTACAATCCTTTCACTCTAGGTACTGTACCTCATCTCTATGTTCTTGGATAGAACATTTGGCGCCGTCTGTGGGGATTGGTAGATTTCGATTCCCGAACTACGTGGATTATGATTTGGTTGAGAGAAGTTTGATTTTCTGTGAAATTTTCTTTGATTTTTGGATTTTCGGTTGAATTCCTGGATTGCTAGTGGAACTTGATGGAGACACGTCGTCGACGACGCGACGGAGAGTAGGAGCAGAGGCGCGGTTCACCACCGCGTCGCGTGAGAGGCAGGCCGCGACGCGAACAAGTCCGTCGCGAGCAATCCGAGCAACCGACTCCTCCTCCGCCTCCACCGCCTCCTCCTCCTCCTTCCCCGACGCCTCCGCTACCTTCTCCGCCGTCCTCACCCGAGCAACGGAGATCACTGGTGCGCTCGTCAGAGGTCTCAGGAGAGGGAACGTCGCTGCCTCAGGCTCCGATCACCGATCGAGATTAGAGACGTCTGATCCGTAACGTCGACGATATACGGCAGCAGAACAATTATTTGCAGGAGCAGTTAGAGTATTATCGTCTCGAGCAGCAAGACGAAAGTAATATCCACACATATTCACAATCCGCGCTTCAGGATCTATTTATTATAATAGAATAGATAGATAAATACATAGACAAATATATAGATAGGTAGATAGATTCACATATTACTTAAGAAACTCATGTTACTTTTCTAAAAAGTCACATGACTTCATGTTTTAATCTGGACCATTCATTCACATGATTTTTTTAAGTGATCATATGACTATTAATTTATTTTAATTGGATCATTCATTATTATATCTAAAAGTTGTATTTATTCTCATATTCTCACATCTATATATATTAGTAAAGCTCACTTGAGCTAAGTTTTAAATACAAATGAGATTCTACTAAGAAAAAATTGGTGTATTAATGAGAGAAGCAACAAAAACTTTTGTAACTGAATAAAAATTGTAACACACTACTAAACACAAAAAAAGAACGTTACCAGCCCTTCATTTACTATCTAATGCAAGTTTCATCTTTCCCCTTCTCTCTGCCCTTTCATTTTCTCTCAGATGCAGCTTTCATCTTTCACCTTCTTCTTACAATATTGAATCCAAATCACTCTATATATAGCCATGTGAAAATATTCACTACCACTTATTCACTGCACCACCTTCACCTTCTCTTTTGTCATTGCCATTAATCTTCACTAGCCATGTGTTGTTCTCATCACAGTACTTGGTGCATTAGTTTTCAAATTGCCTTAGATCTTCCTCACTATTATTGTTCAAGTTGTGAGTTGAGAACAATCTACTACTTTACAATAGAGAGTTCTTTAATCCACTACTTTTTACCATACATACTTTTGCAGGATATAAATTGTTCATTGTGGTATTAAACTAAAGGATGTTTCGTTCCATTTGGAATTTGAAATTACACTTAGTGTCGCTTTCAGTACTTTCTGTATAGAATGTGAGTATTATTTAAGCCCTCTATAGTATACTAATTTTGTTGTTTTCACTTTGTAATGGATCCTCATTTTTTTCAGTTTTTATTTCCAGGTGCAGGAAAATTAAAATTCTAGCTTTTGCTTCTGAAATGTGTGCTAGAATTTCAAGGTCAGTGTGCTTTTTTATCCATTGGTGGATTATATTCAATATATTAAATTGGTTTTTATCAACAAAAAAAATTGTTAAAAAATGGTAGAACGGAGAGAAAGCACATCCAGACTACCGAGCAGGATGTCGGTGACATGCTAAGGAGGTCAGTAGAGGTTCACTCTTGGGTAGGAGCGCCAGAGGATCTCCTCGAAGAGGGTTGCCCACCAACTGGTAAGGAGGATTCGAAGTCGGTTGTGCCATTGGCAATTAATTGGTTTTTATCAATTTGTGATTATGATTTTTATAAATTATCACATCCTATTGATTTTGTTATAAATTGATATCCTATGAGCATGTATCCTCTTTTATGCTTCTATAAAATTTATCAGACAATGCAGCACACACCACATGTCTTTCCCCTCAGCTTTTTTCCTTCGCTTTTCTAATATGTCTGATGTTGCAGAGTACAAGAAGGAGTTATCTTAAGATTACGATAGATAGATCAATTATTCTTTTTAAAATTGATAGGCAGATCATTAAACTTCTAGATTGATATTTTAAATTTTCACATGCTATTTTAGATTTTTGATTCCTATCACTTATGTGATAAAAGTAAACATAATTTTCAAATTCAGATTTGAAATTTTCTGATTATGCAATCATTAGGTTTCAAGATAATAGTTGCATTTTGCTCATACTTCTGACATTTTTTAATAGAAATAAAAATGGAATTCAGTTGTAAATTAAAAATTGTCAAAAATAAAAGAATGAAAGTAGATGTAGAAAGACTCAATTTATACTTACTAATTGAAGGTTAAGATTAGTGCAGGATGTACATTTTCATGACTCATTGGTACTTTTTAGAGAATACAATTTAACACTTTCAACTTTATAAGAAAAAATTTCACTTAGCATCCGCGCATATATTGTGGTTATAATTTAATGATTCTTCATAGTATTTCTATTTTTATATTTTTTTTACTAAGTAGTTATTGATTATCATAAAGTAATTTTCCTATTTAAATACATATATGATAATAAATTGATTAAATTAGAAGGTATATATAAAATATCATGCATATCATGTTTAATTTTGAAATTTATGGGTGATAATAATTATAATTTTGATTAAACATATGTTTTTTAATAATATTTAATATGAGTTTTACATAAATATGGACAAATTGCACTAACTTCCTCTGAGGTTTATCATTGTTGCACTCACCTACAATAGGCAAAACTAAGTAGTATACGATAAAGTGTTTAATGAGCTCCCTAAATGCAATTATATTTGATATAGCTACAATTTTTATTAATTGATAACAACTTCCACTTTTGCACATTTTTATCTTTATAGTCAAGTGTAGACGAGCTTATGAAGTTTTTTAACTAAGTCTTTAAAATTTATGTGAGTTTTTTTAACCACATGTATCATCTACTGAAGAAACCATGTACTACTCGAGTGCGATGAAAGTCAAATGCCTTTCATAGAGTGTCGTTCTTAACGATTGAACCTTAGGGGTTAAAAGAGTTAAATTTAACCACTATGCATGATAGACATACATCAAGTAGAACGATTTGTGTTTGTAAATAGTGCTTATGAAATTTTTACAATTTTTTATTGTCTACGAAACTATCAAAGTTTATATTGAATAAAATAAATTATTATCTTAATTCATTTATCAATTAATTAAATTCAATAATATATTTTCTTACAAACTACATAATAACTATTTAAATGCTCATTATACAATAAGTAATATAGTTTTTTAATGCATCACTAGAATATTTTTGAGAATTAAACTTTCTATACCATAGTTCCCATAAAATTTCAACGACAAACATTGCTTCCAAGGCCAAAACACATGAAAGTAAGAGATAAACATCATTTTATAAAAGTCTTTTTATTTTATGGAAAATTTTACATAAAACACAGATTAAGTTACTCAACTCTAATTATATATTTCCCTCGTGTTACATATTATAGAGAGTGCACTATTATTAAAACATATGATCACCAAATGAATTGAAAATTAGTTTTATTGAGCAACATAAAATATTTGTTTTGATATACTGTAATACTGAAAAATTAGTTTATAGTAAATATTTTATTGAACTTTATCAACTAATTACATTTCATATATTTATCTTATTTTTAATTATCTTCTACACAATACCTTTCTTATATTATTACATATATTATTTATACGAAGATAGATTTAACACATAATTTACAAAAACCCGTGCAACACACGGGTTTAATTTCTAGTATAATCATATTTCTCATGAGATACATGTCTTTTCTTTATATATATGAGGAGAGTCCATTGACTCTAGAAGTAAGTAATCATGACCATTGTTATATATCAACATCGACCTTTAATTTCTAATAAAATTAATGGTTAAGAACTTACTTATGTAGTCAATGGTCCCCTCCTAAAAAATATTATTTCTCTCCTCCAACTTTCCACCACTACTAGAAAATAAACATTTCACATAAGAGTTTTTACATCGGTGGATAAAATAGTTGATGTGAAAGATAACACAATGGCAATATTGAAATTATAGGGAACTCTTATGAGAGTTTTCACATCAATTGAGAATATGTCATAGTGTTCGTATTATCCACTCATCTTCACCAAAGTAATATCCACACATATTCACAATCTATCTATCTATCTATCTATCTATCTATCTATCTATATATGTAAAGCACACTTAAACCATTGCATTAAGCAACAAATGGGTTCCTTTGTAATAAATACATTGAATAATAAAAAAAACCTTTCAAAAAAACACATCTACTTTATTATTCATTAAATTAATTTATAATTGTTAAACTTTTCAATTTCTAATATTTAAAATTAAATATAAATATCATTTTAATTTTAATTATTGATCAAAACTTGAGGAAATTTTTTAATAATAATAATAATTAAAATTAATAACAATATTATATAGTTAACATATTTTTTAATATTTATAAATAATGTTTTTTTAACAATTATTTATAACTAATGTAAAACTTTACAATTTGTTTTTTTAATATTTATAACTAAAATAAAACTTTATATATATATATATGTGTGTGTGTGTGTGTGTATACACATGAAAAATATACTTGAAAGAGACTTGAAATTTTGCATTAAATACGTTAAGCAATAAAAATTTCTTCATTTGTATTAAAATAAAATAAAAAATAAAAAATCTCCTTTGTATTCTTGAAAAAATTAATTTTATTAAATAATATTTTACTCAATTAAATTGATAAATTTTATAATTCAAAAAGTTGAAATTAAATTATTGATTTTGGTCTTGACAGGTGTATAACTATTTGAAAAATTATGGTCGTGGCTCTCGATGAATGACTCTTCTGGTGTAAAGTATAAAGTATGAAAAAATTCTTTACTACTTATAACTTATCTGATGATATTAAAAACTTATTACTTAATTCCATATAATTTAAATTAACTTTATGATTTTTATATTATTAAAAAAAATTATTTTTTAAAATTACATTATTACTAACTATTAAATATTACTTATTAAATTTAGTAATATTAATGTTAATTATTTACAAAAGATAATTTTAATAATATTTATTGAAATGTCTT
The DNA here is from genome assembly GCF_012489685.1 of Lotus japonicus. Classification (NCBI taxonomy): domain Eukaryota; kingdom Viridiplantae; phylum Streptophyta; class Magnoliopsida; order Fabales; family Fabaceae; genus Lotus; species Lotus japonicus. Next base: position 5,592,722 of record NC_080044.1, read on the forward strand.
AACACAATTATTTTTTATAATTATAAATTATTTTTATTTTTATTTAACCTATAATAACATTAAGATAATCTTAAAAAATATTGTATATAAACCCGTGCAACGCACGGGTATCATATCTAGTATCTAGTATATGAATCGTAGGAATTGGACTATGCGTGAGATTAAAGAATCACTAGGAAACAATGAAGGAGACACAGACACTGAAACACTAGATCAATGTATTCATGATCTACTGTAAAAAAAAAGGTATTCATGATCTATTTCATTGCAACCCTAAATTGGTATTACTTTTTGGACCCTTCATGTATACCTTGTATGAAAAGCAAGCTAATTGGACTTGTGAGTTGTTAACTATCAAATTTTACTAATTTACTGTCCTCCTTTATTGCAAAAATCATAAGTTCTTTTGGAAAGAAGGAAGCACAAGTTTTGCAAAAGGAGACACCAATTTAGCAACAATGAAGGAAGAAGATGCAAAAGGTATCATATCAAAATGAATTCAATGTGGTTCCTAAACCTTCTTATTTGTTTTTTTGTTAACAACAAAATAACTTATTTTATTGAATAAGGAAGATACATGAGAACATCCCTCCCTTGAATAGGGGAATACCTTAAAACCAAACCAACACACCATTCTCAAACATCCCCATGGCAAGCTAACCATCAAAATTGTGCCTCATTAAAATCTTCCTAAGAAAAATACATTTGACTATTAATATAGTTAATATGTATAGATCAAGTCATATATTAATATTGGTTGATATAGATATATATCATTAATATTCTAATATAAATATTATGACAAATCAGTTATTAATTTGACTATGCATTAATGATATTATTCCTTTAAAAATTATTTTATTAATTTTCTATTGATATATTTTATAACTAAATATGACACTCCATTATCGAAAAAATACAAAAAATAACAAGTATGAAGACAATATTAGATGAAATTATTCTATTATATTATTATACTAAATAAAATAATATTAAATATTTTTAAAATAATTATATAATATATAAATTAGTTTCCATCATAACCTAATTTTATGCTATTATTATTATTATTATTATTATTATTATTAATATCATTTCTACTTTATATAGAATTGCATTATATAATTATATATGTATTCTTGACATTTAATATATTAAAATGGTAATATAATATCATATAATATATTATAGAAATATATTTATTTATATAATATATATAAAATAGTAATATTTTATTTTACTTATTTTGTCTCTTATCTACACGGTCATCTTACGTATGATCCAACATATATATAACAAGAAAAACATAGAGGAAAACAAAAAAAGTTTAAATCCTTCAAAATGAACGTGCGTAGGCATCCATCTTATATCTTAGTCATATCTCTTGCTTTGGTTTTAGTGTCAGGTATGCAGTAAAATATTTGTTTATTTAGCTTTCCGATGAACAGCTTCCAGACTCAAAGTCTAATATGATTCATGCTATAATTTTCTTATCCAATAATTAAAAAATTAAAACTTGTGTTGTTAAATGAGTTTTTATTGGAACATCGGAATATTTTAGGAATTGATTTTTAGACCTCCCCTCACCACAACTCATATTTCCCCATCTCTTACAACTTAAGATATCATTCGGGGGAAAAAATATAGAGGGTTGTTAAATGAGTCTGATTCAACATAATTTTTTAAAAGTAGTTTATATTCTTATAAATTTTAATAGCATATAACAATAATAAGTTCATCCTTTAAATATTTATACCATATGGTTTAATATATATATATATATATATATATATATTATCCAAGCAACTAATATTTTGAAAGATTTGAAGTGTAATTTTTTAATAAACTTTGTTCTTTGTATAGAACTAGCGATTTGCGCAGAAATTGATTTACAGGCAGGACTGTCTGAATGCCTAGGAATTTGTGAAGATGGTCGCAAATGCTTCCTACAATGTGTCGCACGTGGCCACTATCAAGGTGGAGGTTGTTATGGTGCCATAATTACTCCGGATCCGCAATGTTGCTGCCGTAAATAAGGAGATATTTGTACCCTCTGAATTTTATGTAGTGGCAGCATAGAGAGACCCCTATAATAGGTGGTCAACATATTTAGTAGTTAAAGGTTCTTGAATAAAATAAATTAGCAATTTAAGTATTTAACTAAAAGCCAAAAGCTAGTTGATTTCATTATCACATGATTAACATAAAAATATAAAATAACCGAAAAAAATATCATTATATATTTGCTTAAACAACACATTATTGCTTTTTATTTATAATATGTAATTATATTTTTATGTGAGAACATGAGAATAAATCACAACTATTAAATCTAATCATGTATGATCTTGATTACAATAAACTAGATGTAAACTCACGCTTGGCGCGGGTGTAGAATGGCTCCAACAACACATGGTGATTTGGAATTATGAGAACTACATGAATTGGATCCATTGAAAAGTAATACATCGCGACACCATTGTGGGCATTTGTGGCATCCCCAATTGCTATCAGCTGAGATTTTCATCTTATGAATAATTTGATTTTTTTTATAAATAGTTCTAAAAAGAACTAAAACATGCGCGAATGACACATTAAGCCCCATCATATCATCATTTCCTTCAATGTCACTAACATCATTAAATGCTTCGTCTTTGCTATCTTGGTGAGTTACTATCGCATCCTCAGTTTCTTCTTCGCTCTCAATTTTGTCCTCATAGATAATTGGCACTATTTCAACTTTATCTATCTCCTCGTCAATAATATGTTCAAAAGAAACCACACACAGGAACAATATCTAATCACTTCTACACAAAATTAAGAAAGCTACCCATGTGTAAAGGATGTCTATGAAACTTTACCTCTAAAACAGGATGTCTATGAAACTTGACAGTTGGACTGCAGGTTTAAAAGTTGAGACTGTAACCTCAATTAGCTGCACAAAAAACAAATCATATAAGGGGAGAAAACTATTGTGGGTGAAAATATAATTAACAGTCACATGTGTCCTTTTATGAGCATGTCATGTCATTTTGGTAATTTTGAAGTGAGACGTGAGAACAAATAAAGAGCAGGAAGGAAGAAGGTTTGTTCACTTCCTTTGTCCGTTAGAATGGTAATTAAGTCCAGAGAAGGGGCGTTACTAAAGAGCAAGAAGAACGACTAAATAAGAGAGATGAGTAAATGGGAGAGAGTTTTGTGGTAAGGTGAACAAAGGTGAAAATCAGAAGTTGACACCTCATACTAAAATCTGATGTGGCAAGTGTAGATTGCAATAAAGAAATGAGTTGGCGACGCCACAATCCGCGCTTCAGGATCTATTTAATATAATAGAATAGAATAGATAGATAGATAGATAGATAGATATATAGACAGATAGATAGATAGATAGATAGATAGATAGATAGATAGATAGATAGATAGATAGATAGATAGATAGATCATATACTGTATTACTTAAGAAACTCATGTTACTTTCCAAAAAAGTCACATGACTTCATGCTTTAATCTGGACCATTTATCCACATGATTTTTTAAGTGATCACATGACTATTAATTTATTTTAATTGAATCATTCATGATTAGATCTAAAGGTTGTAATTTATTCTCATGTTCTCACATAAAATCACATTTCTAATGAGATACATGTCTTTTCTTTATACATATGAGGAGAGTCCATTGACTTTAGAAGTAAGTAATCATGATCATTGTTATATATCAACATCGACCTTTAATTTCTAATAAAATCATGGTTAAGAACTTACTCATGTAGTCAATGGTTCCCTCCTAAAAAATATTATTTCTCTCCTCCAACTTTCCACCACTACTAGAAAATAAACTTTTCACATCAGAGTTTTCACATCGGTGGATAAAATAGCTAATGTGAAAGATAATACGGTAACAATATTGAAATTATAATGAACTCTTATGAGAATTTTCACATCAGTTGGAAATATGTCATAGTGTTCATATTATCCACTCATCTTCACCAAAGCGATATCTACACATATTCACAATCTATGTCTAGTATATGAATCGTAAGAATTGGGCTATGCGCGAGATTAAAGAATCACTAGGAAACAATGAAGGAGACACTGAAACACTAGATCAATGTATTCATGATCTACTGTAAAAAAAAAAAGTATTCATGATCTATTTCATTGCAACCCTAAATTAATTGGATTTTGAACTCACATGACATGATCGTGTGAAAGATCTAAGTCATTAATTCTATTTCAATGAAATTTGGACCCTTAATGATTATATGAAGAGAGAAAATTTAAATTATGCAGAAATTAAAACTGACCATCGAATTTCTTTAAAAAATAAATTAAAAGTCTACATCAGAGAGCGTATCAAGTGAGAGCAATGTTTATTGTGAGAGATGAGATGATTAAATCGTGACCGTTTGATCTAACATGAGTGGTTGAGATTAAATGCTAATTAATGATCATGTGACATTTTTTAAAAAGTCATGTGACTTTATGTTTTAATCTTGACCATTGATGTAAAATCAAACCGTCTACATCATTCACATTATAAGATCTTATCAAGTTTAACACACCTCCCATAAAATCCTGAAACTCAAAAACACCCTTAATTTTTCTATCGATCACACTTAAAGGAGGAATTTAGCATGCACATCTAAAAACTTGTGTAAGGTTACACATGACCTTTTTGACCTGCAATAGGAAGTTTAGCAGGTAATTTGTATTTTTTAAAATAAAAATATTTAATATATTATGATATAATTAGGGAAATAGTTAGTGAATGATTATAGTTAAGTGGGTGTGGTAACTTCTTGAGTTACTTGTTCAATAAAAAAAATTAATATTTTTTAAGTAAAACATTAATCATTAACAAATTAATTCATCATTTTCATCTTAGTAACAAACCCAATTCACCCAACCCTAAATAATTCAGAAACCCTGACCCATCATCATCATCTTCAACCTCCATACCAAGATCCAGTTGGAACCCTCAATCATCTTCGCCTCTATGCCCAAAAGATCAAACCTGGTGTCAACAAGAACGAATATGAAGAACGAACACCCAGATCCCAGGAAACCAAGTTCGAAGCTTTTGCCCAGATCGCAGATGAGGTCGCGATCATGGTTTGGGGTTCAATGATGTTGTGGTTCAGGTGAACGACGGTGCGGTAGTGGTTCTTGTTCGGAGTTCGAACGGTGAAGGAGGCAGATTCAAGCCACCACCTTTCTTCTTCAGATCTGATCTCTGTTGTTACCCACAAGTTTTCAGTGGGGTCAATTTGTATTGTGGGTGAGGTTGCGGGGTTGGGTATCGGATCTGGGGTGAGGTTCGATTTGTATTTTGGGTTGCAGTAAGGATGGGGTGAGATTGGGTGTGGGTGTGGGTGTGGTGGGTTCTGGGTTCGAGTGGGTTCCTTGCTCTGTGTACTGTCCTTTTTCTGGTAGCTGCAAGGGGAAGTGGAAAATGGAGCACTGGGAACAAAAGTCTCTTCGTGGGCTCGTTTTGATTTTTCATGCCAAAGATGCAAGTTGCTCTCACCTCCCACAAGAGCTGGTCTCAAGCTAAAATATTTACTCAATGCAACTGTGGTGGTGTGGTGTTGATACATAGGCCTGTCAGTTACCATCCAAATTGTTGGTTTCTTGTGTTCTGCTCAATGAAGACCAGTTGAATAGTTGACGTTGGGGAGATGCTGTTATTGATTTTGTTTGAAGGGGATCTTGGGGAGCAGATTCACACAAAATTTTGGGGCTTTCGAAAGTTTTGGGATTTTGTGGGGTTGGTGTTTTGGTTGCATCTAAATGGAAGAGCAACACTAATGGTGATTATATTTTTTTTTTTCACTTTTTAAATTTTTTACTTCTCAGATTTACCTTAATTATTTATCACCTGGGTTAATTTTAAACTAACCCTAATTATTCTCTAATTATTAACTTAAATATTGTATAATATAATAACTATTTTATTTTTCAAAAATACAAAAAATACAAAAAACCTGATGTACCAGGTCAAAAGGCTCATATGCAACCTTACACCACTTTTTAGATGACCATAATAAATATTTCCACACTTAAAAGTGTGTTTCTAACTAGTTGTTGTTGGTTACGACTTTCAACGGCTAGAACACAATTTCCTTGTCAGAAGTGGAAATGAGCTCATGCACATCTTTCGAGATGAGGCGTTCACGTGAAGTGAAAGCTTTGGTGTTCCTCACACTCACACCCTGTGACCCTGTGACTTGGACCCATTCCTTGAAACACCGATTTGTTGTTGTTTCACCTGAAAATCGAGTCAGGCATTTTGTCAAACAGTAACAAGACACTCTAAAGAAGCAAGGCAGTGCTAGTTCGAACCTCGCACAGCTACTAGAGTTACTACTCCAAGTTCCAACCACAACCCACAAGGACAACATCATTTAATCAACCAGGTTCCATGAGTCTAAAATTCAAGAGATTCTTGGAGGGCTTGCTTAACAACTAACAAGGTAGTTCACTTGTGATTATACCGTTTTTTTATTTCTAGATATATAGCTGCATTTTACTTTAACCTACAATGATTTTTAATATGCTTTGGTTTCTCAATTTTTCTGAGCAGGAACCTGAAAGTCGATTGTGGACATTGGAAAGTGGTTTTATGGGTTCTGTTCTGCTCATTCTATCCACCTAGTAATGGACATTGTGGATGGGAATAAAGGTTTAGTATATTTGATTTAGGATATAGCTTTTTTCTGGTTTTGCTGATTTAAGTCATGTGGGCAATGCTTGTGATTTGTATAATTTCGGTAAGATCAATGACAAGTGATGATTAAGGGAAAGGGAAATTACAAATATCTATATTTCCAGCACATGCACTGAATTTCCTCATCCTTTATCTTCTCTTCTTCCTTCTAGCAATAATTTTTGTGTTTCTTCTTATCTGCTGTTCATACTGAAAAAAAAATGTCTTGTGCTCTGCATTTCCAGTTCAATATCACATGTTCTAAAGATTATTGGTTCTGTTCATCTTTAACTTGTTAGTCCATTTTATTTTCTGCTGATCAACTAATAGTTGTTCTTGCTGCTAGTATTGTTTCCTTATAAATTTGATGCTAAAAGGGAAGACATGACACTGGAAAAGCTGGTCAAAGACTAGCTTTCCAAAAGTTTTTTTTCTTTATTCTTTTAGGTAGGTTTAATTCTACACGTTGCAATGATGCTGTTATGGCTGGCTAAAAGAGATGCCTTATCTATTGCGTTCTTATATTCCCATCCTCTATGCTATAGTGTTTGCAATACTTCAACACTGGATTTAGGTGTTGCAATGTATAAGTACCAGGAATAGCATGGTAGTGTTTCTAAGGAAACACATGAATGTAAGTTCTTTATCTTTTTTTTTTTTGATAAGCCGAATGAATTAAAGAAAGCACAAGGGGTGCTTGAAACCCATATACCTAGTTATCTAACAACATATAAAGAGAAATAAGCCATTTGAGCCCACCAAACAACCTCGAGTACTCAAAGTAATAGAAGTAGGGTTTGCAATTGATTTTCATCCCTAGTCCCTACAAGTAGCAAACAAATCAACACCACCATCCCAAGACAAATAAGGTTGCACCAGTATGAATCTGTGAGTTTTGCAAAGTGCAAAGTGGAGATATCCAGATCATATTTCCCATTCAACCCAACACCTTTCCAACTATGTCACATCCAAATAACTCAATACTCCCGCCTTTTGCCATCTGTTATCAACCCAGGTGTAGATGAAGAAAATCATAAGCATATGATCCATGGGACCCTACCTTTCCCACTCAAATTCTTCTGCTCAACAGATACCGCCCTATTTCACATTCCTCAAAAGCCTCTTGCTTTGCAGCCAATGAAGCTACAATAAATCACATTTTAATCCCAAACATTCACAAAAGCTACTGTTGAATAGAGACCAGTGAATACCGTTCTGAGACACCTGCTGTAATTACTGATCCCACCTGTAGTTGCTGTTACAGGCCTCTCCAAAATTAATTCCCTCTAGGTGACACTAACGCTTCTTCCATAGCTACATTAATTCCCAACATAACTTCCCCCTTCCTCTTGTTCGTGTTCCTGCTATACTAGGGGAATTGCATATTGTAGCTTGAAACATGGAAGGCTTGCAGGAATTAAGACAGGTTAAAATAGGATTATTGCACAATCCACGAAATTCATGATTGACTTAGTTCTTCTGCTAACCCCAATTAATGCTTAGACCTGTTCTGCCCTATACCCTTGATTAATAAAAGTATTGGTCTTCCTTTATTCAACATTATTTTTCTTATCCTATTTGGTGGAGACATTGCAAGAGAGCTGGACTGACTTTTCTGATATCTTGGTCAAATTAATATGGAAAATTAGAACAATTATTAAATTATTCTATAATAAGGATTATTCATGTGCCATGACTCTTTCTATTTTAGTTGAATCACTTTCTAGTTCTTCTGCAAACCCCATTAGTTCTCAAACCTATTCTTCCATAAGCCTACAATCATTTTTCTCTTAATTTTTCTTTTTTGAAAATATAAGCATTTCTCTTTCTTTATTTTGCATTATTACTCTTGTACTATTTGGTATATATTTCAAGAGTTCTTGGCCAATTTCTGCATGAATTAGTTAAATTAAAATTTAAAACCATTATAAATTTATTCGGTAATGCCTTCTAAGTAATTTGTCGAATCACCATTTTAAGTTCAGTTTGCCACTAATTAGGATTAAGCTTTTGTTTTTGTGTTAATGAGAGTTGAATCAAGACACATTGTGTGCTCTATGACTTGGAGTCTTTCACATTGTGATCCAGTAGTCATTTCGGTATTCTAAAGGGAGTATACATCTTGTATGGTTCTTGTGATTGTGAGAGTTGTTACTTTGTTCAGGAGAGAATGTGAACTGAACTACAGATTCTTTATGATTGAGAACCAAACTATGTTTCCTCTTATGTTTTATAGAGGAATTAATATTTTCTGAATTCATTAAGAGAAAAATAATGTTATCATTGCACATGTTTGACTGTTTACTCACAGCCTTTTTTATGTATTTATTTTTGTCATTCAGAGAAGCAGGTGACCTCTCTTATTGCCTTGGTTTATATATTACTTTCCTTTTGGCTATTATTAGGATTATAGGCAATAACACCCAGAAGTTACTGTTTTGGATCATCCAGATGCGATACGACATTTCCGTAATCATCAGTATAAGCTTCAAGCTGTTGCTGATATGAACCTCTCTGATTCCTATGATAATATTTTGTCTTCATCTTGATTTATAGCTGTGTTGAACTGCTATCATGCGAAGCTGTATGTTCGGTCAAATGAAGTTAAGAGCTAAGGAATTTTGCCGTATTAAATATCCAATGCAGGTAAAGTTGGGGTTCTTGGGCAATTAGTTATCACAAGAGATGCACCTGTCATCCCGAGTTGGCTTACCCCTTGGTATGTATACATTGGTTTTTCAACTATTTTTAGATTCTGCAGTTATTTGATTTGTCAGAGCATGGACACTTGGACATTTATTGTTACGGGGGTTGTGTTTTATAGGCAAAGTCATTAGAACTTATGAAAAATAGGCATGGTAACCCTATCTTATTGTGTCTGCGCAGACTACTTAGACTTCATATTGAAATGCTTAAAATGAACTTTTGTTGTGTGTAATTGCAAAATTGTTTCAATTGCATAGCCACTGGTGTGCATAACAGTTCTACCAGTTCCTTGATGAACCTTTTTTCATAGATGTTGTGACTTGTAAGTTGATTGGGAAACTTCTACCGTTCTCTTAGAATCATTCTTCTTCCTTCTGTTACTGTTCGATCCATATTCCTTGCTACATTTATGGTTGGACTTGTTCAATTGGTAGTTTAAGTTTTCATATTCTATGATGTTGCAGATTTCTATTTTAGGATTTCATTCACAAGTGTTGGTGAATTCTGTAATATAGCATTAGAGTTGTGTTTTTGTGTGTCGAAGCTTGTTTATGATATATTAGAAAATAATAGAAGAGTAAGCATGTTGATCGAAATTGAGAAACCTTAGCAATTAGTATTTGTTCCGGTATAGAAACAATAGTGACGGTGATAGGCCCAAAACCCTAGCGGAAGTAGGATCTTGTAATAACCTAGCCGCCTATGTAATAAATGCCAAAATGTCCTTTCTCAAGGTACAAGTGCTCCCTTAGGGGTACATAGAAACCCTAAGAAACAAACTTATTGGGCTGTTTTGGCCTTATAACTCTCGGCCCAACAGCCCTTACATGCAATCACCCGCCCTATGGCGGTTGTCCTCAATAGCCCAGGTATTAACCCTGGCTGGTCCTTCCCAGTCGTCCGTTGCTTGGCAGTTTGAGCCGCCATTTGGCCGCGATGGGCAGGACCCCTATTCTGACGAGGGGTCTCGCCCAGTCCAATATTGTACGTTTCAAAATTGTCAATCAGTTGGGGAATATTCATAAGATTGAAATACAGAAAAGCATCTTTATAATTGTTGAAGATAATGGGAAAGTAGAGAGAGAAGAGAGGTAAAACTCTTAACTAAATCTGAAATTCTGTTATTATGAAAATTTGAACTTGCCGAAACTCAGCTTTGTATATTATATAGTAGAAGCAGCACGAGAGCTGTTACAGCAATGACCAAACTAATTCTAACTGAAATGATTGTACTAACATAAAATGTTAAATATACAGTGCTAGTGCAATGGAATGGCTGAGTTTCAGATTGGATTTTATATCCTCTACTGTATTTTCCTTCTGTTTGGTTTTCATGATATCTTTTCCTAGTTCAATTACTAATTCTGGTGAGTGATGCAGACCCAATTGCTAGTAGTAGTAATAGGCCCAATATTACTAGAGTCCATGAAAGCAGGAGGAAGTGTGATGCACCAGATCTGTCCCTGTGAGCAAAATAAAACACCTGCTGAAAGAGTGTGGTGTGGGGTAGGGTAGGTCGGCAATTATCTTCTTGGGCTTAGACTGGGAGAGATAGAGACACTGTAATTTGTCTGTTTTTCTTCTTCTTCTTGTAGTTTCCAAAACTGGATCTGAATTCATCTTAGAATTCCAGAATTAATCAATACAAAAGCATTAAAGTTCAATTTCCTTCTCTGTAATTGCTGGTACCTAACATTTGGTATTTTGGAACTCTCGGTTCAGGTGCCACCACCAAAGCCGCCGAATCGGGTTTTAAAGGCGGTGGCTAAGGGGATGCAAAGGGATGAGAAGCTGGCAGAATCAGCAGCGAATACGAGGGATTGTGCGGTGGGGTTTCAGACCAATGGAAGAGCAAAATCAGAACAAATAGAAGTTATAGCACCTGCAAATTGTAAGGGAGAATAAATTGGTTATTCAGAACAATCATTCTGCAATTATCTATGTTTTGTTCCCATTAGCAATTGTCAACTTGCAAGAGCTCCAACTTTCACCCAACACTTCAGATACTATGGTGGTGTCGTGCTTTCAGAGACCAAAACCAGGCTGTAGATGCGAGTTTTCTTAAATTCCAGCACCTTTGACCGATGGCAAGTGGGTGTTAATGTGTCATATTATATCTGCCTTATATTTCTGCTGACTTAAAGAAGTTCGAACCTCGCACAGCTACTAGTTACTACTCCAAGTTCCAACCACAACCCTCAAGAACAACATCATTTAATCAACCAGGTTCCATGAGTCTAAAATTCAAGAGATTCTTGGAGGGCTTGCTTAACAACTAACAAGGTAGTTCACTTGTGATTATAGCGTTTTTTTATTTCTAGATATATAGCTGCATTTTACTTTAACCTACAATGGTTTTTAAAATGCTTTGGTTTCTGAATTTTTCTGAGCAGGAACCAGAAAATCGATTGTGGACATTGGAAAGTGGTTTTAGGGGTTCTGTTCTACTTGTCTTAAGATTTGGGAAGTGGCTTTTCTCACTGCTTGTCTTAAGATTTGGAAAGTGGTTTTAGGGGTTCTGTTCTGCTCATTCTATCCACCTAGTAATGGACATTGTGGATGGGAATAAAGGTTTAGTATATTTGATTTAGGATATGGCTTTTTTCTGGTTTTGCTGATTTAAGTCATGTGGGCAATGTATGTGATTTGTATAATTTCGATAAGATCAAAGACAAGTGATGATCAAGTGAAAGGGAAATTACAAATATCTATATTTCCAGCACATGCCCTGAATTTCCTCATCCTTTATCTTCTCTTCTTCCTTCTAGCAATAATTATTTGTTTTGCTTCTTATCTGCTGTTCACACAGAAAAAAAATGTCTTGTGCTCTGCATTTCCAGTTCAATATCACATGTTCTAAAGATTATTGGTTCTGTTCATCTTTTACTTGTTAGTCCATTTTATTTTTTGCTGATCAACTAATAGTTGTCCTTGCTGCTAGTATTGTTTCCTTATAAATTTGATGCTAAAAGGGAAGACATGACACTGGAAAAGCTGGTCAAAGACTAGCTTTCCAAAAGTTTTGTTTCTTTATTCTTTTAGGTAGGTTTAATTCTACACGTTGCAATGATGCTGTTATGGCTGGCTAAAAGAGATGCCTTATCTATTGCGTTCTTATATTCCCATCCTCTATGCTATAGTGTTTGCAATACTTCAACACTGGATTTAGGTGTTGCAATGTATAAGTACCAGGAATAGCATGGTAGTGTTTCTAAGGAAACACATGAATGTAAGTTCTTTATCTTTTTTTTTTTTGATAAGCCGAATGAATTAAAGAAAGCACAAGGGGTGCTTGAAACCCATATACCTAGTTATCTAACAACATATAAAGAGAAATAAGCCATTTGAGCCCACCAAACAACCTCGAGTACTCAAAGTAATAGAAGTAGAGTTTGCAATTGATTTTCATCCCTAGTCCCTACAAGTAGCAAACAAATCAACACCACCATCCCAAGACAAATAAGGTTGCACCAGTATGAATCTGTGAGTTTTGCAAAGTGCAAAGTGGAGATATCCAGATCATATTTCCCATTCAACCCAACACCTTTCCAACTATGTCACATCCAAATAACTCAATACTCCCGCCTTTTGCCATCTGTTATCAACCCAGGTGTAGATGAAGAAAATCATAAGCATATGATCCATGGGACCCTACCTTTCCCACTCAAATTCTTCTGCTCAACAGATACCGCCCTATTTCACATTCCTCAAAAGCCTCTTGCTTTGCAGCCAATGAAGCTACAATAAATCACATTTTAATCCCAAACATTCACAAAAGCTACTGTTGAATAGAGACCAGTGAATACCGTTCTGAGACACCTGCTGTAATTACTGATCCCACCTGTAGTTGCTGTTACAGGCCTCTCCAAAATTAATTCCCTCTAGGTGACACTAACGCTTCTTCCATAGCTACATTAATTCCCAACATAACTTCCCCCTTCCTCTTGTTCGTGTTCCTGCTATACTAGGGGAATTGCATATTGTAGCTTGAAACATGGAAGGCTTGCAGGAATTAAGACAGGTTAAAATAGGATTATTGCACAATCCACGAAATTCATGATTGACTTAGTTCTTCTGCTAACCCCAATTAATGCTTAGACCTGTTCTGCCCTATACCCTTGATTAATAAAAGTATTGGTCTTCCTTTATTCAACATTATTTTTCTTATCCTATTTGGTGGAGACATTGCAAGAGAGCTGGACTGACTTTTCTGATATCTTGGTCAAATTAATATGGAAAATTAGAACAATTATTAAATTATTCTATAATAAGGATTATTCATGTGCCATGACTCTTTCTATTTTAGTTGAATCACTTTCTAGTTCTTCTGCAAACCCCATTAGTTCTCAAACCTATTCTTCCATAAGCCTACAATCATTTTTCTCTTAATTTTTCTTTTTTGAAAATATAAGCATTTGTCTTTCTTTATTTTGCAATATTAATCTTGTACTATTTGGTATATATTTCAAGAGTTCTTGGCCAATTTCTGCATGAATTAGTTAAATTAAAATTTAAAACCATTATAAATTTATTCGGTAATGCCTTCTAAGTAATTTGTCGAATCACCATTTTAAGTTCAGTTTGCCACTAATTAGGATTAAGCTTTTGTTTTTGTGTTAATGAGAGTTGAATCAAGACACATTGTGTGCTCTATGACTTGGAGTCTTTCACATTGTGATCCAGTAGTCATTTCGGTATTCTAAAGGGAGTATACATCTTGTATGGTTCTTGTGATTGTGAGAGTTGTTACTTTGTTCAGGAGAGAATGTGAACTGAACTACAGATTCTTTATGATTGAGAACCAAACTATGTTTCCTCTTATGTTTTATAGAGGAATTAATATTTTCTGAATTCATTAAGAGAAAAATAATGTTATCATTGCACATGTTTGACAGTTTACTCACAGCCTTTTTTATGTATTTATTTTTGTCATTCAGAGAAGCAGGTGACCTCTCTTATTGCCTTGGTTTATATATTACTTTCCTTTTGGCTATTATTAGGATTATAGGCAATAACACCCAGAAGTTACTGTTTTGGATCATCCAGATGCGATACGACATTTCCGTAATCATCAGTATAAGCTACAAGCTGTTGCTGATATGAACCTCTCTGATTCCTATGATAATATTTTGTCTTCATCTTGATTTATAGCTGTGTTGAACTGCTATCATGCGAAGCTGTATGTTCGGTCAAATGAAGTTAAGAGCTAAGGAATTTTGCCGTATTAAATATCCAATGCAGGTAAAGTTGGGGTTCTTGGGCAATTAGTTATCACAAGAGATGCACCTGTCATCCCGAGTTGGCTTACCCCTTGGTATGTATACATTGGTTTTTCAACTATTTTTAGATTCTGCAGTTATTTGATTTGTCAGAGCATGGACACTTGGACATTTATTGTTACGGGGGTTGTGTTTTATAGGCAAAGTCATTAGAACTTATGAAAAATAGGCATGGTAACCCTATCTTATTGTGTCTGCGCAGACTACTTAGACTTCATATTGAAATGCTTAAAATGAACTTTTGTTGTGTGTAATTGCAAAATTGTTTCAATTGCATAGCCACTGGTGTGCATAACAGTTCTACCAGTTCCTTGATGAACCTTTTTTCATAGATGTTGTGACTTGTAAGTTGATTGGGAAACTTCTACCGTTCTCTTAGAATCATTCTTCTTCCTTCTGTTACTGTTCGATCCATATTCCTTGCTACATTTATGGTTGGACTTGTTCAATTGGTAGTTTAAGTTTTCATATTCTATGATGTTGCAGATTTCTATTTTAGGATTTCATTCACAAGTGTTGGTGAATTCTGTAATATAGCATTAGAGTTGTGTTTTTGTGTGTCGAAGCTTGTTTATGATATATTAGAAAATAATAGAAGAGTAAGCATGTTGATCGAAATTGAGAAACCTTAGCAATTAGTATTTGTTCCGGTATAGAAACAATAGTGACGGTGATAGGCCCAAAACCCTAGCAGAAGTAGGATCTTGTAATAACCTAGCCGCCTATGTAATAAATGCCAAAATGTCCTTTCTCAAGGTACAAGTGCTCCCTTAGGGGTACATAGAAACCCTAAGAAACAAACTTATTGGGCTGTTTTGGCCTTATAACTCTCGGCCCAACAGCCCTTACATGCAATCACCCGCCCTATGGCGGTTGTCCTCAATAGCCCAGGTATTAACCCTGGCTGGTCCTTCCCAGTCGTCCGTTGCTTGGCAGTTTGAGCCGCCATTTGGCCGCGATGGGCAGGACCCCTATTCTGACGAGGGGTCTCGCCCAGTCCAATATTGTACGTTTCAAAATTGTCAATCAGTTGGGGAATATTCATAAGATTGAAATACAGAAAAGCATCTTTATAATTGTTGAAGATAATGGGAAAGTAGAGAGAGAAGAGAGGTAAAACTCTTAACTAAATCTGAAATTCTGTTATTATGAAAATTTGAACTTGCCGAAACTCAGCTTTGTATATTATATAGTAGAAGCAGCACGAGAGCTGTTACAGCAATGACCAAACTAATTCTAACTGAAATGATTGTACTAACATAAAATGTTAAATATACAGTGCTAGTGCAATGGAATGGCTGAGTTTCAGATTGGATTTTATATCCTCTACTGTATTTTCCTTCTGTTTGGTTTTCATGATATCTTTTCCTAGTTCAATTACTAATTCTGGTGAGTGATGCAGACCCAATTGCTAGTAGTAGTAATAGGCCCAATATTACTAGAGTCCATGAAAGCAGGAGGAAGTGTGATGCACCAGATCTGTCCCTGTGAGCAAAATAAAACACCTGCTGAAAGAGTGTGGTGTGGGGTAGGGTAGGTCGGCAATTATCTTCTTGGGCTTAGACTGGGAGAGATAGAGACACTGTAATTTGTCTGTTTTTCTTCTTCTTCTTGTAGTTTCCAAAACTGGATCTGAATTCATCTTAGAATTCCAGAATTAATCAATACAAAAGCATTAAAGTTCAATTTCCTTCTCTGTAATTGCTGGTACCTAACATTTGGTATTTTGGAACTCTCGGTTCAGGTGCCACCACCAAAGCCGCCGAATCGGGTTTTAAAGGCGGTGGCTAAGGGGATGCAAAGGGATGAGAAGCTGGCAGAATCAGCAGCGAATACGAGGGATTGTGCGGTGGGGTTTCAGACCAATGGAAGAGCAAAATCAGAACAAATAGAAGTTATAGCACCTGCAAATTGTAAGGGAGAATAAATTGGTTATTCAGAACAATCATTCTGCAATTATCTATGTTTTGTTCCCATTAGCAATTGTCAACTTGCAAGAGCTCCAACTTTCACCCAACACTTCAGATACTATGGTGGTGTCGTGCTTTCAGAGACCAAAACCAGGCTGTAGATGCGAGTTTTCTTAAATTCCAGCACCTTTGACCGATGGCAAGTGGGTGTTATTATATCTGCCTTATATTTCTGCTGACTTACATGCTGGGATTTAAAATTGAGGTTCCCAAGTTTCTGAGTTCAATAATATGAGTGGGAAGCAAGAATAAATTTGGTGGTATCAAACTGCTGGAGACACATTGATTCTTTGCAAATTTGGGTCAATTGAAAAGAAGAGGCTGATTCAGTGGTGTCTCAACTACTGGTCGAGTTAAGGACTTGTGGGCTCATCATATCTTTGGTGATAGAGAATACTACTGCATGCTATTGGTATCCTGGTCGGAAGATGAACTAGTACATGAATTTCCTAAATTCCAGCACTTTTGACCGATGGCAAGTGGGTGTTAATGTGTTATATTTTATCTGCCTTATATTTCTGCTGACTTAAAGAAGTTCGAACCTCGCACAGCTACTAGAGTTACTACTCCAAGTTCCAACCACAACCCACAAGAACAACATCATTTAATCAACCAGGTTCTATGAGTCTAAAATTCAAGAGATTCTTGGAGGGCTTGCTTAACAACTAACAAGGTAGTTCACTTGTGATTATACCGTTTTTTTATTTCTAGATATATAGCTGCATTTTACTTTAACCTACAATGGTTTTTAAAATGCTTTGGTTTCTGAATTTTTCTGAGCAGGAACCAGAAAATCGATTGTGGACATTGGAAAGTGGTTTTAGGGGTTCTGTTCTGCTTGTCTTAAGATTTGGGAAGTGGCTTTTCTCACTGCTTGTCTTAAGATTTGGAAAGTGGTTTTAGGGGTTCTGTTCTGCTCATTCTATCCACCTAGTAATGGACATTGTGGATGGGAATAAAGGTTTAGTATATTTGATTTAGGATATGGCTTTTTTCTGGTTTTGCTGATTTAAGTCATGTGGGCAATGTATGTGATTTGTATAATTTCGATAAGATCAAAGACAAGTGATGATCAAGTGAAAGGGAAATTACAAATATCTATATTTCCAGCACATGCCCTGAATTTCCTCATCCTTTATCTTCTCTTCTTCCTTCTAGCAATAATTATTTGTTTTGCTTCTTATCTGCTGTTCACACAGAAAAAAAATGTCTTGTGCTCTGCATTTCCAGTTCAATATCACATGTTCTAAAGATTATTGGTTCTGTTCATCTTTTACTTGTTAGTCCATTTTATTTTTTGCTGATCAACTAATAGTTGTCCTTGCTGCTAGTATTGTTTCCTTATAAATTTGATGCTAAAAGGGAAGACATGACACTGGAAAAGCTGGTCAAAGACTAGCTTTCCAAAAGTTTTGTTTCTTTATTCTTTTAGGTAGGTTTAATTCTACACGGTGCAATGATGCCTTTATGGCTGGCTAAAAGAGATGCCTTATCTATTGCGTTTTTATATTCCCATCCTCTATGCTACAGTGTTTGCAATACTTCAACACTGGATTTAGGTGTTGCAATGTATAAGTACCAAGAATAGCATGGTAGTGTTTCTAAGGAAACACATGAATGTAAGTTCTTTATCTTTTTTTTATAAGCCGAATAAATTAAAGAAAGCACAAGGGGTGCTTGAAACCCATATACCTAGTTATCTAACAACATATAAAGAGAAATAAGCCATTTGAGCCCACCTAACAAGCTCGAGTACTCAAAGTAATAGAAGTAGGGTTTGCAATTGATTTTCATTCCTAGTCCCTACAAGTAGCAAACAAATCAACACCACCATCCCAAGACAAATAAGGTTGCACCTGTATGAATCTGTGAGTTTTGCAAAGTGCAAAGTGGAGATATCCAGATCATATTTCCCATTCAACCCAACACCTTTCCAACTATGTCACATCCAAATAAGGATTATTCATGTGCCATGACTCTCTATTTTAGTTGAATCACTTTCTAGTTCTTCTGCTAACCCCATTAGTTCTCAAACCTATTCTTCCATATGCCTATAATCATTTTTCTCTTAATTTTTCTTTTTTGAAAATATAAGCATTTGTCTTTCTTTATTTTGCAATATTAATCTTGTACTATTTGGTATATATTTCAAGAGTTCTTGGCCAATTTCTGCATGAATTAGTTAAATTAAAATTTAAAACCATTATAAATTTATTTGGTAATGCCTTCTAAGTAATTTGTCGAATCACCATTTTATGTTCAGTTTGCCACTAATTAGGATTAAGCTTTTGTTTTTGTGTTAATGAGAGTTGAATCGAGACACATTGTGTGCTCTATGACTTGGAGTCTTTCACATTGTGATCCAGTAGTCATTTCGGTATTCTAAAGGGAGTATACATCTTGTATGGTTCTTGTGATTGTGAGAGTTGTTACTTTGTTCAGGAGAGAATGTGAACTGAACTACAGATTCTTTATGATTGAGAACCAAACTATGTTTCCTCTTATGTTTTATAGAGGAATTAATATTTTGAATTCATTTGGAGAAAAATAATGTTGTCATTGCACATGTTTGACTGTTTACTCACAGCCTATTTTATGTATTTATTTTTGTCATTCGGAGAAGCAGGTGACCTGTCTTCTTGCCTTGGTTTAGATATTACTTTCCTTTTGGCCATTATTAGGATTTTAGGCAATAACACCCAGAAGTTACTGGATCATCCAGATGCGATACGACATTTCTGTAATCATCAGTATAAGCTTCAAGCTGTTGCTGATATGAACCTCTCTGATTCCTATGATAATATTTTGTCTTCATCTAGATTTATAGCTGTGTTGAACTGCTATCATGCGAAGCTGTATGTTCGGTCAAATGAAGTTAAGAGCTAAGGAATTTTGCCGTATTAAATATCCAATGCAGGTAAAGTTGGGGTTCTTGGGCAATTAGTTATCACAAGAGATGCACCTGTCATCCCGAGATGGCTTACCCCTTGGTATGTATACATTGGTTTTTCAACTATTTTTAGATTCTGAAGTTATTTGATTTGTCAGAGCATGGACACTTGGACATTTATTGTTACGGGGGTTGTGTTTTTTAGGCAAAGTCATTAGAACTTATGAAAAATAGGCATGGTAACCCTATCGTATTGTGTCTGCGCAGACTACTTAGACGTCATATTGAAATGCTTAAAATGAACTTTTGTTGTGTGTAATTGCAAAATTGTTTCAATTGCATAGCCACTGGTGTGCATAACAGCTCTACCAGTTCCTTGATGAACCTTTTTTCATAGATGTAGTGACTTGTAAGTTGATTGGGAAATTTCTACCGTTCTCTTAGAATCATTTTTCTTCCTTCTGTTACTGTTCGATGCATATTCCTTGCTACATTTTTTTTTGGAAGGCTCCTTGCTACATTTAGGGTTGGACTTGTTCAATGGTAGTTTAAGTTTTCATATTCTATGATGTTGCAGATTTCTATTTTAGGATTTCATTCACAAATGTTTGTGAATTCTGTAATATTGCATTAGAGTTGTGTTCATTTTGTGTGTCGAAGCTTGTTTATGATACATTAGAAAAGAATAGAAGAGTAAGTGTTGGGAACCCAACTAAGCAAGAATACAGATGAGTGTAAATGAGAATAACAGAGGACTGAAAAACAGATTGCTTATTGATGAACTTGGAATATTACAGAGAAGGAATGGTTTCCTTAATCTGACCAGAGCTAAGCTCCTATAGGAAGCTTCAAAGCTTCCTACCCATTTCTAGCACAAAATATCTAAAGATACCTCTCAACCTCTCTCTACGTTCCTTATATCATGGAATGCTTACAATCATCCTCTCCTACCAGCTGTTAGTTAGTTACTTAGGATTTACCCTCTTGCCCCTTCTAGAATACACTACCCATTCCTTAGGTCCAGCTTTCTCTTGATGGATTAGTGTTCCGTTTGGGCCTCCTATTGGGCCACAGTCCCTATCAGTAAGCATGTTGATCGCAATTGAGAAACCTTAGCAATTAATATTTGTTCCGGTATAGAAACAATAGTGACGGTGATAGGCCCAAAACCCTAGCGGAAGTAGGATCCTGTAATAACCTAGCCGCCTATGTAGTAAATGCCAAAATGTCCTTTCTCAAGGTACAAGTGCTCCCTTAGGGGTACATAGAAACCCTAAGAAACAAACTTATTGGGCTGTTTGGGCCTTATAACTCTCGGCCCAACAGCCCTTACATGCAATCACCCGCCCTATGGCGGTTGTCCTCTATAGCCCAGGTATTAACCCTGGCTGGTCCTTCCCAGTCGTCCGTTGCTTGGCAGTTTGAGCCGCCATTTGGCCGCGATGGGCAGGACCCCTATTGTCACGAGGGGTCTCGCCCAGTCCAATATTGTACATTTCAAAATTGTCAATCAGTTGGGGAATATTCATAAGATTGAAGTGCATAAAAGCATCTTTATAATTGTTGAAGATAATGGGAAAGTAGAGAGAGAAGAGAGGTAAAACTCTTAACTAAATTCCTGCACCTTTGGCCGATGGCAAGTGGGTGTTATATTATATCTGCCTTATATTTCTGCTGACTTACATGTTGGGATTTAAAATTGGGGTTCCCAAGATTCTGAGTTCAATAATATGGGTGTGAAGCAAGAATAAATTTGGTGGCATCAAACTGCTGGTGACACATTGATTCTTTGCAAATTTGGGTCAATTGAAAAAAAGAGGCTGATTCAGTGGTGCCTCAACTACTGGTCGAGTTAAGGACTTGTGGGCTCATCATATGTTTGGTCATACAGAATACTACTGCATGATATTAGTATCTTGGTTGGAAGATGAACTAGTACATGAATTTCAGAGTAATATGCTGAAGGTTCAAGGTCCACTAAGTGCTCAGCAAATAAGCTGCAAGTATCCACTAAGTTCTCATTCTCTATTTACCGCTCTGCTTTATTAACTTCAATTATTGGTGGCGGATCAGTATGTATATGTAAGTCTTTTATTTTCACCTTTCATAACTTCTTCACAGTTTTCTTTGCTTTGATTGTAAATGACTCATTCAGTTGATTGCTTCGAGTTCGGGGTAGCAAGAATTTGATTATTTGATCAAATTATTGATATTTGGGGACACGGGAGTTGGGAATTCTCTGTTTCACCCCCGATAATTTTCAAGATCTCTCTCCCTTACAATATGTCAGTTTTTTATTTCTTATTTTAAATGCTATTGCTTTGCGTTTTGATTCGTATATTCAAAGTTTATGCATCTTTGAAGATATCATTCTCATTGTCATGCACAGACTCAAACATATAGCATTAGTAATGGGTGTAGGCTTAGCTCACTGACTTTATTATTTTTTTTATTTGGTTCAGTTCTTTGTTATTTCTCCTATCTAGCTTCTACTGTTATGTCCATTTGTTTTTTCTGATCTTTTTCTTTAGAGAAATTGCTATCTTATCCCTCGTTCACAATGCACATATTAAATATTGATTTTCAGATGAATTAGTATTAGAAGTTTTGAATCTGTTTCATTTTGTTTTTGTATATGATTCTTCCATATTGGTAATTGGTATTACTTTTTGGACCCTTCATGTATACCTTGTATGAAAAGCAAGCTAATTGGACTTGTGAGTTGTTAACTATCAAATTTTACTAATTTACTGTCCTTCTTTATTGCAAGAATCATAAGTTCTTTTGGAAAGAAGGAAGCACAAGTTTTGCAAAAGGAGACACCAATTTAGCAACAATGAAGGAAGAAGATGCAAAAGGTATTATATCAAATAGTTATTTTGATTTTCTTTTCTTTCTTTCCTAGTTATCCATTAATTTCATGGTAAATTGTGTTCCTATCTGTCTGTCTGTAACTGATAAATCTCTGAAATATTATGCAGAAACTCAATGTCTTTCCTTTGACCTTGAAAATTTGGACTTGGTTTTAATTTCACAGAAACTCAATATATTTTATTTTACGGCAAAATTCATGCATATGTTCACTTCTTAATTTTAAAATCTCTGCTGACTGTCAAGTTTCATTACTTCTTGTATAAGTTACTGCTCACTGTCCAAATCTTATAGCCAGAATTTTTGTTCACTCCCGTGTGCTATAAAGGAGGTTCTTGTTGGAAAACCCCCGAAACTAGAGGAGGTTTAGAACCTCCCCTAAATAAAACCCCCACAGATATCTTGTGGGAACATTAGTTCCTGAACTTAAAATATATATTGGAATTATTGTATATAAATTAGTTACTTGACTCATAAGTCAAGTTAGTTAGAGCTGTTAGTTAGATAGTTGCAGTTAGAGTTTGTTACTAGTTAGTTTTCTTCATCTTTCACTAATTAGGAACTTGCATATAAGCTGTAAACTTCAAGCATTGAATCTAAGAAGAATCATTCAATCAATTCATTGTTTCTAACAATATATTTGCAGGGGTTAGAAACCCCACAAGATGCAAACAAAACCCCCGCTAAATGACCTTTTTTTGGTAGATTCCCCTGAATTGGTATTTTCGCTAGGAATCTCAATTAGCTGCTAACTTGGTAGGAATGAAGCTATTGACCTTCAAAATGACATCAAACGTGATTAAAATGGAAGGTAATGAAGTTAAGAGGGTGAGGTATAGATGGTGCTTGAGTGTTTGAAGAGAAGATAGAAAGAATCCAAACATGGTTGTCTTTGGATGAGTTCTTGACAAAACCTGGATAAGTGATGAAGTAAGGGAGTAAGTTCAAGAGAAGGAAACTCGGTTAGAAAGAAGAAGTGAAGGGTTGGGTATATTTGAAGTTGTTTAAGCCTTGGTCTTCTTGGTGCTGTGTAGATCTTGGTGAAAAGCAAATATCATGGCTTTTTTTATGTGAGTGAAGTGTTTTCAGGCAAGAAAGGAAGAAAAACTTACTTCAAGAGTTGTAATGTGAAACTAGTCTACTTGTCTTGTCCTATGTATTTAGACCATACGTGAAGTACCTTGGGAGAGGACGGAAAGATTCTTGGCTTGAAAAACTAAATATAAAATATTTTAACACTAGAAACCACATATATTATCATGTGGGTTTATTATTTATATAATTATATGTAAATCACCGAACACAGCAACATTTTTTTTGAAAAAAAATTATATAAGTAATTTTACTGAAACAAAATCCCAACAGAATAAAGCTTACAACAATGTCTTTGATCATCCCATCCACCTAACTCCAAAACTCAAAAGGAAAAAGAGAAATAGAAAACTTGTAAATGTTAAACAGGAACTGAGATAAATAAAAAATGAGCCCACAATAATCCTTTCTAATTCCTGAAAACTGTACATTATGGCAAATATATAACCTAGTTTTCATCACAAACTTCTGGTGCTAGTTTCATTCAATTATCAAGACCCAACAGTAATTGACAAGCTGTCTTTATCCAATGCTAATTATGAACTGCTAACCTTTGCTTCCCCTTATTCATACACACCCAAAGAGAGATAAGTGGGTGAAAAAAATGAGAGATAGGAAAAGCAAAGAGAGACAAGGAGAAAAAGATGTGGAATGGGAAGCTGGTGTGGATGGATTAAAACCCACTACATCAAACACGACAATTGGGCTTCTCACTTGGAATGTTCCATCGTCCCAAACCAAAGAAGCTGACACAATAGGTTCAGTTAGCGCTCCATCAAGAGTGAGCACAAATGTTTTTGTTTGACCAAGAGAATTGAATGCCAAAACATTTGGTGTCACTTTGATTTCGAGACCCTTAGCAGCAGTCACAACAGTGGCTTTATATGTTGACATTGGAGAGCCAACATTTGTGACTGTCCTCTTGAACCTGGCAAATACAGTATGATCTGAGTGAGGGACTTGCAGAGAAAATGAAGGGTAATTTAGATCCCTTGCTGATTCATTAGTTGTCCCACAGAAGCTGGTATTACCCCCCATGATGAGTTGTATAGACATTAGACTATAGCCCTGCCCACACAAAAAACTTGTATAGTCCCTTTCTGTAGCATCATATACTAAACCAGGAGTCAACGCCTTGGATGGACTAATCTGGCCTGCTCCATATGCCAACTCTGCTTCCACGTTATTCAAGGGACTAAGCGGTTTCGCTGCAAGGCGCACAAGTTGATTGTTTGAATTAGCTTATCTTTTTAGCAGAACAACAACAACAACAACAAAAAATAGCTTATTATGTGTTTAAATGAATGGATCACCGGTCTGATTCCTGAAAATTGTGAGTATTTGGAACTAATTATAGCTATTACCTGTTGTCATTAAAGCTGAACGAATAGCAGCAGGAGACCACGTAGGATGAAATGATTTGATGTAAGCTGCTGCACCAGACACGTGTGGGCAGGACATTGATGTGCCTGACATAATATTGAATTTTAACTCTCTGCGGTCATAATCAGAGTCCGAAACAGGGGCTATTGGAGACCAACTAGCTAGGATGGTTACTCCAGGAGCAGTCAAATCCGGCTACAAAGTTAAATGAAAAAATTAACAAAGTTTACTCTAAGAATGTTAGCTGGTAGAAATATACTTAATTTGTTTTTTCATAGAAAAGTACCTTGAGAATTTCAGGGGTAATTAAGTTTGGACCTCTTGATGAGAAATTGGCTACCTCAGGGGCTGAAATATCTTCTAACTCATCGGTCTTAAATATGGTTGCACTTGAATCCCTGCAAATTGTTTCAAGCAACATTCCACTTTAGATAAGTGTGGCTCTCTAAATTATTGATAATGAGCGTAACTTGTATAATAAACCTTGTACATTTTATATATACCTTGTGGATCTTATGTATTTGAATATAGAGACAGCATCCTTCAAGTCGAGGTAAGATCCAGGCAAGGCATAAGCGAGTGCGAGTGGTGCAGAAGTTTGAGCGGTTGAGAGGAAACCAGCGGGACCAGTTTCATTTGGGTATGCACTCTGGCAGAGAACAATTTTGTTCTTCACCAAATTTTGGTCCAACGAACCATGGTTGCAAAACCTGCATTACACGAAAAATTATAGATTTTTTAATGATTCTTGCATTCTATGGTGCCAATTTAGAGCATATGTGATTACTTGTTCTTAGTTGTTTAGTAATGTTTAGTTTTACATCATTTGTTAAGTTTATGGGCATCATATATAGCTTACCTTGATTTAGATCCATTGATGCCTGCTTTAGTATTGGGTGCATCACCCGCAAAGATGAGAGGATATAATTTTCCCTTAAGGTCAAATGTATTTAATGAGATTCCCTACACAAGGAAAGAAGATTTCAGTATTCTTGACTTTTAATTTTATGAAAAAAGAGAGCTCTTAATCAAATTCATCATATTAGATATTATAAAATATCAAACCAACTGAATTAGCTTAGGATATATAAGGAACATTACCTCATAAATTCTGTTGTCTCCTAATTTTACTCTTGTCACAAAATTTCTATCTATGGTGCTAGCCGCCACAGAAATTGACCAAGGATGAACATTATCTACAGCCCCAAGTGTTGGACCCGAGTTCCCAGCCGATGCTATTGTCAGTATCCCATGCCTCATGGCATGAAATGCTCCTATGGATATACTGTTTCCAAGATAATTTCCAGCCTTGTCAGTGTCACTCGCTCCTATTGAGACCGAAAAGATGTCAACCCCATCAGCAATTCCATCATCAAATGCAGATAAAATGTCTGCATCATCGCATCCGTCGTCCCAGCAGACTTTGTAGACCGCAATACGTGCTGATGTTGCCCCTCCCCTTGTTGTTCCTTCTGCCAGGCCTAACATGCTTGCCCCGCTAACTGGGTTACCAGCTGCTATTGAAGCAGTATGAGTCCCATGCCCAATTGAGTCTCTTGGAGACAAGAATTCTTTATTCAAGGATTCTTCTCCGTAACATCTAGCACCAATTATTTTACTGCCAGAAGTCAAGAACAAAAGAACATCTATTAGTAATGAAATTTTTGTCTCTCTGTATATAGAAGTTTATTCTAAGTGAGTTAATGTATTACTTGTTGCAAGTGAAATTAGAAGAGGTTTGACAGGTTCCCTTCCATTTACTAGGTGGGGGACCTAATCCTTTATCATTGAAGCTTTCAGATTCTGGCCAGATTCCAGTATCAATTAATCCGATGATTATATCACGTTCAGCATTTGTTCTTTCCACGTTTAATGGAAAGCCAATAAAATCCCAAGACTTTGTTGTCTGAAGTGGTCTCTTTGTACTGGGAAAGACAGATATCACCCCATCAAGTCCTGCATTATCAACCAACTATCATGATTAATAAATCAACAAAGTCAAGCTGAAAGGAAAGTTTTTAAGCGAACAGAAGACATACCAGCCACTTTATCTGCTTCTTCTTTAGTTAGCTTCGCAGCAAAGCCACTAAAACTACGTTTGTAGTGGTGTGTTAGAGACTTCGGTGCTGCATTCCTGTCAGCGGCAACTTGTTGTAACATGTTTTCATGAATGGAAAGTGAAGCAGCTTCATCATTCATGCTAGCGCCTGTGTAGATAATATAAGTCTGTATTCACAAAATATATATATATCAGAAACAAGAAAAGTAAACATGTTAGTGAAATAAGGAATCATTGCCTAAAATAACAATGTGGTCAGGTGATAAGAGAGGAAGCCTCACAAAGTGTATAAGCTGTAATGAAAAACACGATTGATTAATAATGCAAACCAGATTTTTTGATATTTTAGCTGTCTGTAACTGCTGTAACTTTTATTATGCTCAGTTGATCATTTGGATTTTGGGAGGGTTTCTTTCTCAGGTGATTGAGTTCAATTCATTACATATTTGGAAAATTTCCTAAAATTACTTTTGGAGTCAAAATCAATTCTAGAGAGAAGCACATCTGAGTTGCTTCCTGTGTACCAGAATTAATCATGTTGAAAGCCCCCAATTAGCTCAAGGTGGTAAGCATGAAACTACTATTTCTAATTCTGCATCCATGCGAAGAAGTTTTATGAATAGGAAGTGACTAAGTGAAAAGGTAGCAATTGGCCAAATGAATTCATCCTGGTAATTTGCATAATTAGAAACTAAGATTTATATGCATGAGTGTGCACTAGTCTCATAACAACCTATTGAAGAAGAAATTTGGGTTGTCAGTTTCATAGAACATTAGACTAGCACTGTATAACTTAATTTATTGTACTCTACATCATGTTGAAAATACTTTTTTGGAAAGTAAAACCAATTATGTTCTGGATATTGATATAATAAGTAATTATATAATAGAACCAGCACAAATTGAACCTTACAAATGTAAAAGGCTTTCTCTAATCTCTCATCTAGCTGGGCACCTTGGAACTGATGGACCAAAACTCTTGAGAACACAGAAAGAGTGTTGCATCACTCGACTGAACTATGTAAATACTAGATAATGATAAGTGTTTTGACATATAAAGGCTTCTGGCACATATATATCGCATTTCTCCCAAATAATTTTGTACAGTAAATCATATTTATTTTCATCCAATCTCATATAGAACCTGTTATTGCATATTTCTGATTCAGTTTTAAGTGTGTTTTTCAATATTTGTTTACGCACCTATGCTTATAATTCTGTTTTCCAGGTGTAGCCTGAGAATAGTAACAGAAGAAAAATGATATTAATCTTGGCAGAGAATAGCTACTTCAGCCTATTATTTTGACATTTTTAAACTCTGAAAACAGTTTCATTAACATCAGTTTCTGCCTATGATGTTTGGTAGCTGGCCTTATATTGTGTTTTTCTTGATCTTTAAATGTTACAGCTTCAATATGGAAATCCAGATAAAGCAACTATTCTTTAATCAGGGGGATGTTGATGAAGTTGTGTTGGATGTTGGAGAGGGACAAAAGAGAAGGAGTTTCTTCTAGCTTTGGTGGGGTGGCACCACCACTGGTTTGGCTTAGCTTTATCAGATTGATCATCTGGATTTTGGGAGGGTTTTTTTCTCAGGTGATTGAGTTCAATTCATTACATGTTTGGAGAATTTCCTAAAATTACTTCCCGTGTCAAAATCAATTCTAGAGAGAAGCACATCTGAGTTGCTTCCTGTGTACCAGAATTAATCATGTCGAAAGCTCCCAATTAGTTGAAGGTGGTAACTAAGCAAAGAAGTCCCCACCCCCCCACCCCCCGGCTAGTAACTATGATCATATGCTGTCCTAGAGTTCATGTTAAAACAAGTTGTTTTCTATGACTAAAGGGAAGGAAATCAAGTAATAGATATAATGATTTGAAAAAAATCATAGTATTAGTCAATAGAGCAGTGCTATATTTCAGTTGTGTCATGCACGAAATGCATTTTCTGGCGGTTTCAAACCGCCAGAAACGAATAAGTGCCACAAATTTCGAAAACCCAACTCGAAATTTCTGGCGGTTTTAAAACTACAAGCGGCTTATAACCGCCACAAATTGACTTCGTGCATTACACGAGAAATCTGTCTCGTGCACTATGGCATTTTCCTAGTCAATAACATTATTATTGTTATTGCTTTGGGGTGGTTGCTTCATTATTAGTGAAAGAATCAAGAAACTGGAAGGTATTTTCCAAAATCAGCTAAAATTGTAAAAACAATTATGGGTGCAAATTGTGGCGGTTTACAACTGCTACGCAGTTTATACCACTCATGCATTTGCTAGTGGAGTGTGAAAAGGGTAACAATAAATCCTCAACATTTATTCAGATTATTTTCATTTTTTGATAAAAAAGAATTGAAAGGAGTTGATTGTTTCTCTAAACAAAAATAAAATAAAATTTCTAAATATATTTATTAATTCAACTCAAATTCTTTTTCCAAAAAACACAAATTAGTTAAAATTTGAAATTGTTTTTGATCTCATATAGAAAACGTCTTTAAAATACTATGTGGTACCATAAAATTAAAATAGCTCTAGCTAGTAGCAATTTTAATATCTCTATTTTTGGTTCATGTGTGATTCTGAAAGGGAAAAATTACCTTCTCCTGAGCATGAATTTGCACAATGGAAGTGAGGAGAAGCACTAGTACAACAGCATAATCCATCACCATAATATAAGTTAAACCTGCAAGATGGAATTCAAATTAATAAGAAAAACTAACATAGACAAGCTCATAATCTTTTGCTTAAGTTTCAGGAGTAACTCTTGTTATGGTACCCTTAATACAAAATGTAAAATGAAAACTCATGATCATCACAAGGAGAGATTAGAGAAATGAAGTACAAGCCATGCCTAGATAGTCAGGATTAATTGCAAGAAAGATTGGTGGTGCTCAAGCAAGAAAGAAGGATTTGCACTTTAGTTTTTTTCTGCTCTTCGATATCTTATTGTGTGCTCTTGAGTGTGTGTGTGTGTACGTGCTTATATATAGAGAAGGGGACTTAATAAGTTCACTCAGATCACACTTGGAAAAGCAATATAAAGAGAGGGACATGCATAATAAGTAAATTCTTAATGCTTAAGTAGTTAAGTTAATGAATGAAGAATTTCTCAACTAAGAAATTATCTATTCCTATCTTTAACTTTCACCAAGCCTGCCTTTCATGTAGGATTGAACCTCTTTCTCCATCAGAAACCACCATTAAAAAGGTCACTTTCTCTCCCTTTCTCTATTTCTTCTGCGGTTCTCTGCTTGCTCTGGACATGCATGCATGTGGGTATTAATTAGCTATAGTATCTAAGTTTCTTTAGTGTGTGTATGTGTAATGTGTGTTATTATTTGTGCACGTGTACAGCTACTTGTTGTGCTAACCTCATTTAGTTGTCACTCATGTCATCTGCTATATGCCCCGTGTATGTTTGCTGCCAATGATAGATCATGGGGAAAAATATGGCTTAATTTTACTTTTCATCCTTCAGTTATACTCTCTGCGTAGTTTTGGTTCCTAAAATTTAAAGATTGCACCTTTCAAGATACACGTTTATCTCAATTAGCACTTTTGATTTTCGGTCCAATTTTATCTAATTTTTAACGATTCTGCATTAAAAAATTGGATGGAAGATGATGAATGTGGGACGAAACTGTTAAAAATTGGATGTAATTCGACAAAAACCCAAAAGTGCTAACACGGTAAACGTGTGGGATGAAAAGTGCAGTTTTAGGGATCATAACTAAATAAACGATATATATGAGGATCAAAAGTGCATTTAAGTCAAGTATTTATTTTTTCTGTCGAGTCCTCGTTTTATACAAAACTAGATATTTTGGTGTATGATATTGTCATTTAAAGCTGAAGTATAGGAAATATAATGATCTGGTCAAGCGAATTTTCAGGGAGTCTAAAAAGATTGAAGAGTTGAATGATACTTCAATTGTGTTGGTCCCTAAAGTTGAGTCGGTGCTATCGAGAGCACACTACTAGAAAAAATACTTTTCACATTGGTTATTTTTTACTTTTCACATCGGTTTGCGTCCGATGTAAGTAAAGGTAATGTGGTATGTCCTCACATTTTCACATCGGATACACAACCAATGTGGTAAGTACTTTTTTACATCGGACATCTGGTATAACCTGTGAAATATACACATTAAAACTGAACGTACATGATTTCACATCGGTTTTGTTGCCAACCGTTGTGAAATATATACATTTCACATCGGTTCTATTGCCAACCGATGTGAATTCTTTTTTTTTATGGCACCTTCTTAAATTGGCGACAAATTCTTGCCTGGTCATGTGCTTCATTTCTTCAAGCTCCTTTTCATAAGTGCTTAACTGAGCATTTAAGAAGCAGTAGATACATAGAGTGATCACAATTACTATGTTTTTTTTTTTGACATCAAAAGAGATCTTTATTTCATCATAATCAAAGGTTACTGGGAACAATCCCTCCCAGTTGGGACATGTAACGCCCCAATTTCTCAACCGGGGATCACATTAGTAACCCAACAAATATGGGGACTAACTCGGGTTTTTTTTTCTTTCAAAGAGGTGATAAATTTCGAAACACAAAAGGTCCATCGTCACCCAAGCAATGGCCCGAGAAGTTCCCAGGTAAGTTGGCCGGGCACAATGCCTCATTGAAAGCACTCCTTACCTAGACAAAACGACTCGAGTTCTTACTTGAACTCAAATGAGGTTTTTCGATAATATTTTCAAATCTTTTTCCAAACGATTCAATTATCCGTTAAGTTCAAAATCCATTGATTACTTTTATCTTTATCAACTTTCAAAATTTAAATCTATTTGATCGTTTGATTTTCAAAAATCTTATGATTAATAATATTCCAAAAATAATTCATCATTTATCGCGTAATAACAATACCCCAAATAATAGCTAAGATAAAAACCGCTAGCGTAATATTAAAAAAAATAACGACACTTGACGATATAAAATTCACGGTTTAAAGATAACAAATATTTCAAAACGTTGCTTTGCAAGCCTTCCTTCTTCGCCGCTCCTAAGCCTCGTCGCCCAACTCTTCTAAATTCGTCTTAAGATAACAACAAGAAGATAACAGCATTAAGTTCAAAATTTACATAAGTTCAAAATTTAAATGAGCAACAACCTTATCAAATTAAAACCTTATCTTCAAAATTTAAGATATTAACAACATATCTTCAATTTAAAACAAAATAACAGCATATCTTCTACTTTAAAATAAGATATCAGAATACAACCAATAAGATTAAGACCTATCCTTAATCAAGCAACAACCAACAACAAGGTTGAGGTCTATCCCCTTAATCAAACAACCTAGGAAAATATTAAGGTCCACCACAACAAGGTTAATTTCATTAATTTTCCAACAACAACATTTAATCCATAACATAAGCATACCATAAATCAAATATACAGCAACATGGCATACTAAAATAAGCAACAAAACGCATCAAAACCACCTTCATCTCAAGTACATGCAAGAAAATAAAATCATGCAAAACACACGCACTAAATAAGAAGCTACCCTTACCTCCTAAAATAATAGTACATACGATGGAACTTCAACTTGAAAGAAGGAAAGAAGTCAAGCTTGATCGACAAGGGGAAGAGAAGAGGGGTTCAGCCAACACTAACCAAAGGGGCACTTGAGTTTGATGTCTCTCAAGTGTAATTTTCAAGGTAGAGGGTAAGCAGCTTCAGGGTTTATGACTTTTTCACACAACTAAAGATCCCATTTATAAGAAAACGCTTAACCTAACCCTAGGCCACCAAAATTTCGGCCACACACTCAAAAATAAGGAGAAAATATTCTGAATTCAACCCATTTTCTTCTTCCCTAAGTCATGGTTCAACAGTTTCCCTTATTTTAATTTTTCGCTAAAACCTCAATAGATTTTCTTTCTGAAAATTCCTAAATTATCTATTTTAAATTTCCATCATATAAAAAATGATCAACAATAAATTTAATGATATTCCTCTTAATTTAGAAGCCTCTCTAAAATTTTGAAACCAAAATAGCTTAATTTCCTTAATTAACAAGCAATTTTAGGTTTAATTAATCAATTAATATAAAGAAATTATAAAAATTTCGAAATTAAATATTTAATTACTTATAAAATATTTATAATCATCCTCAGATGATCTTCTAATATTTTTACAACTCATGTTTTAATTTTTAAACAAATATCTTCAAGATACAGTTTCTACACTACCTATTTTAACATTTAGTTAAAATGAATACATATCAGTCAAGGATTTATTTATTTTTTTATTAAAAATAATTATTTTAAGTCATATTAGACGTAATATCAATTTATTTCAATTTTATATCCTCATTTTCAATTTTTAAAAGATTTGATCTAGATTTATGAAAAAACCCCTAAACAAATCCGAAATAAATCTTCTAACCCACTTTTCTCTCTCCTAGTCATCAATCTCGGAAATTATAAAATAAATAGAGTTATTTCAATTTTATTTTTATTTTTATGACTTATATAATTAATTAAATAATTATCCTAACTCTAATACTAATAAATGTTCATTTCTGCTATTTTAACGATAACTGTCTAACTACAGAAATGAAACCTATGCTGTTTTTCAACAACAAGTCAACATCACCATCAATTATGATGATCTTACTCATAAGAAATTCATATATCATGCATTGAACCTCCGCATAATTCTTAACAACAAATAACTCAATCAACAACACTCAATTCACGACAAACAAGCAATGATCAAGCAAATATGTATATTATCGTAATAATAATAATATACTAAATCCATAATAATTTATTTAATAATTTGAGGGTCTTACAGGACAGAACATAGCAAAAAAACTAGAGAAATCTGAAACAAAACAGCTAGAACAACAAGAAGATGGAAAGAAACTAAACAAACGGAAACAGACAAACAGTATAGCCAAAGATAAAACTAAAACTAAGACTAGAAGAAAATCTAAATAACAAGAAGATAGAAGGAAGCATCTGCAATATGCACAAGGTCATGCATCAGAGCATCATATCACGTGGCAATTTTAAGTGCAGAAACATCATCATACGTATTTCTCATGCTTCCAAAAAAGACCAGATAATGAGTCCTTGGAGACTCAATCATCTTAATCCAGTAAATTCCAGAAACATGCTGCTTCTATCTGCAATTATGCAGCAAAAATATACCAATCACACTGCATTCCTCACATAATTAACAGCAAGTTGTGATTATGGGATTTTTCCATAGCCTAGAAACACATCACAGTTACTATCTTATGGATCAAGCTACAAAAATTAAATACATAGGAAACATTTGACTTTTCTAAATAATTTAATTTTCCCTGCTTTTTGTTCCTTCTATTTTGTACTGTTACAACTTACAAGTATGAATTGGAAGCATAGGTAAGCCTTTTCCAAACAAGAGAATTGTGCAAGTTCCAGAAACCTTACAGGGAAATATATGTGAGTTGTTGGACCCCAATACTTGAGTGCAGCTAAGTCATAAGCTCTTGCTAATAATGAGAACACCTGCATTCAAGTAAACTGGACAATGACCTCAGAGTTCTACAAGACCAAACACCTAATTCCAACAGAATCATACTAAAACTCACATGTTTCATTAGAAAAAAACTTACTTACACTAAGTGGAATAGTCTCAAGTTTCAACAATTCAAATTTGATCCAAATTTATAATTCTAATCAAATGGCATATATGGCTAAATTATGTTGTGTCATGGGTCTCATGTTTTGATCAAAAATGGTATAATAGTCTCAAGAGCTCATAAGAACCTGGAGTTTTGACACATTGCATTAGCATAGATGTTACCTTGAAATTACATAAGACAAATATCTCACCTGCTTTCGATTCCAATCATATTGGTGCGAAGCAATGGCAGGCGCAAACTAAAGCAACGCGCAAACTAAAGCAACACATAACCCTCCCTAGATATTTTGGATGCCCCTGACTGTAGAATGGAGACATTAAAACACTTAATCGATGGACAAAATAAATAAATGAAAACCAAGAAAAATAAGCATTGCATGCAAGCATGCATCATAGCACACCCATTACAGTGGCGCGAATTCTGGAGGTCTAGGAGTGACTGTGAGAGCAGCCTTCCCTTTGTAAATGGAGGAGAAGATTTCGATCATAGTAATCATAGCACACCCATTACACCCATTACATCTGAATCATCGCACACCCATTACACAAAACATAGATAAATTACAGTAATCATAGTAAAGGTGAGATTAATTTATTTTCAGGTTTTGCATTTTTCATAACAAGAGATCTTGAAGGTTTGTTTAAATTTCGTTTGTTATTTTTTGCAGTTCCTTATTCGATCGCTTTGATGTTGTTTTAATTTTGTTTTTTATGTATCTTTCTAGATCTTGCTATCGTTTTGGAAGTTGTAATGTGCATAACTCACTAATGGAGGTTTATGTGATTTACAATTTTGCTGATCAATTTGCGTTTGCTGCCATCACTTTTACTCCACAACGCAAAGTAAAACTGACGAGATATCACGACAGAAAGGAACAATGCACTCTGATATTGGAAATTTCGGATTGTGATGTTTATGGCAATATGGGGCGTTTGGAAGCTGTAAGGTGCAGATCTCACCAATTTCGTTGTAAAAGAATAAATCACATATTTTAGTCTTAATTGCTTTTTAATTCTTGACTTATTTATAATAAAATAGAACACGACATTATTGCAATTTAATCAATTTTAATTGTATTCAATTCATTTCCTTATTTATAACAAAATTAATGACGACATTGGTTAGTGATTCAAATTTGAAAACATTGATATTGAATTAATTGTTAGTCAAACTTGAGCCAAAACTCTTCCACCATCTGTTTTATTATTTAATTAGTCTTTATTAATTTTTAATTCTTGACTTATTTATAGTAAAATAGAACACGGCATTATTGTTATTTAATCAATTGTAATTGAATTCAATTTATTTCCTTATTTATAGTAAAATTAATGATGACATTGGTTAGTGATCAAATTTTAAATTTTAGATTTCGTCAAAACAATTAATAATTATTCAGATCTGAAAACATTGATATTGAATTAATTGTTAGTCAAAATTGAGCAATAACTCTTCCATAATCTGTTTTATTATTTAATTAGTCTTAATAGATTTTTAATTCTTAACATATTTATAGTAAAATAGAACAAGACATTATTGTTATTTAATCAATTTTAATTGTATTCAATTCATTTTCTTATTTATAGCAAAATTAATGACGACATTAGTTAGTAATTCAAATTTTAATTTTTTTATCCCGTCAAAACAATTAATAATTATTCAAATTTGAAAACATTGATATTGAATTAATTTTTAGATAAAATTGAGCAATAGTTCATCCATTATCTGTTTTATTATTTAATAAGTCTAAATTGTTTTTAATTCTTGACTTATTTATAACATAATAAAACACGACATTATTTCTATTTAATAAATTTTAATTGTATTCAATTCATTTCCTTATTTATAGGAAACATATTAATAATTATTATTTAAATTTAATAATCATGTATTTACTGCATTTAAAAATGCATTAATTTGTGTTGAGTTTTTAGAAATTAATTACACATCAACATTCATTCAAATATTCAATTAATTTTCCAATTTTTCATCCAAAAAAAAATATTCAATGATTTTTATACCATTAACTCTTATAATATTTAATTATTTTTAATTATACCATTAATTATTTAATAAAAATGTGATCTTCTTTTCCTTTTATGTATACAAAACTTTTTTTTTTGAAAAGATAATTGATATTATATATAGATAAGAAACAACCTTGAGACCAACCCTCTCAAGTAGGCAAGAAAAAACAAACAAAGGAACATAACAGAACAAAGAAATACTAATACAAATAAAGCAACACGGTAAACAGTAGGGAAGAGGGTGACAATGGCAATCCCAAAACCAAAATTAGCACAGTTGAAATAAAACGCAAAGAGGGGTCTCACGTTCCACTCCTGATTTTGCGAGATGATCTGCAATTGGATTGGCTTCTCTAAAAATATGAGCAACTTCCAGCAAGTCCAGTTCCGTCCTCAAGATATCAATCAAGATCAGTTCGTTGCCAAGCTTCCAAGGTCTATATTAGACTTGTTATTAACCCAGCCCACAGCTAAGCTAGAATCGCTTTCAATGAGAATGTGATGGAGAGAATGTGATTTGCAGAATTGGAGACCTTTCAAAATTGTCAATACCTCAGCCTCATAGGCCCAGAGTATGCCCACAGCCTCAGAAAAAATTCCCACAAATTCCTTACTATGATTACGGACCACCCCACCGATACCACTAGGGCTAGGGTGCCCCTCGCGGAACCGTCAACATTAACCTTTAAAACACCAGCAATTGGGGGATGCCACTCAACTGATCGTGTAATATCCGTGGAAGTTTGAATTCTGATTTCCTCAAAGTATTGAGAAAAATCATATGGTGAATAAGGGCATTCTTTCACCATGAATCAAATTGAATCAAAGGAAGGAGGTTGGTTCTTGAATAATACCTGATTTCTTTCTAGCCAAATTGACCAGAAGATTGAGAAGGGTGTTAGCTCCCAGAGTAGGGAATCAGTTTTCTTCTTAAGCTCTGGCCATTCTAACATCAGGTTTTGAATTCTAGAAGGACAGCACCATAGAACCCCTTCATGCTCCAGCACTAAGTTTAGGATTTTCCATGGGATAGGGCACAATAGCATAAGGTGACTTGAGGTTTTAACTGCCAAACCGCACAAACCGCACAACCCGCACATGCCCCCATTTTCAATGGCCACTCCCCTCGCCATTAAATTAGCTTGGGAGGCAATGCGATCCTCATACAATTGCCAGAAGAATTGAACCACTTTTGCTGGTGCAATTTTTTGAATTCTCTGTGGAATAAACCAGATTGGTGCCGAGAAGATCTTGAATTCTACTACTGACAATAACGCTTTTACAGAAAACAAACCTGAGACTTCCCCTGTCCAGATTAGTTTATCTTCCACTCGGCTTGGGATAACAGTGTTGTTGATTTGGTACAATGCAGTAAGAACCTCTAATTCTCATCCAAACATATTTTTAAAAAAAATGTAATGAATCCCCATTGATTATTTTTTAAAAAAACTCATCTTTCTTTCCATTTTTATATACGTAATGTAATTTATTAAAAAAAATATTTGATGGAAGTATACATTTCCATACACAAATTGAAGAAAAATAATAATCACGTATTCACTGCTTTAAAATGACATGTAATTGAATTGAATTATGCTAAATTCATTGCACATTAATACTCAGTAAAAAATTTAATTAACTATACCAATAATACTTTGACAACATTACGCCCATTTATTCGTCCAAATTAGTAGTTTTGTGTTATTTTCAAAAATTAAGGCTGAAACTTAAGGTTAATTAATAATATTTAATTCCATGTTAAATTACGTATTAATTGTTTTATAAAAGGCATTTAATTGAATTACATTATGAGAAAAATTATTACACATTAAAAATCTGTCAAAATTTCAAATTAATTATGTAATTAATTTTTTAAAATTCATTCTTCCAAATTTAATGTCTTAATTTTGTTATTAAGTGTGTAATAAAAAGGGCTTAAAAAGTCATGCTACAAAAATCTTAAATTTGAAATTTGAATTTGAATTATAGTTATTAATAATTTCTTAAGAAGTTAATGACAATAACTTACCTTTATTCATTTTCATGTAAAAATCTTTACTCTAAGTCTACTAATAATTACTCCCTCTGTTCCTATATATAAGTCACAAATAATTAATTCAGTTTGATTAAGAAAAGTAGTTACTAGTAATAAATTTGTAAAAGAAATGATTAACTTTCCTAGATTACCCTTATTTACTTTCCTATGATTTTCTCTCTCCAAGTTAATATTTATATAAAGTTCATTATCTCTTTCATATTAAATATGAGGGTGAATTTGGAAAAAAAATATTTAATGCTTCCTAGATATTAGAATGTGACTTATATTTTCAAACAAATTTTTTTTCAAAAAATTTGACTTATAATAGGGAACGAACGGAGGGAGTATTTAATAAAAATGAGATTTTCTTTACCTTTTGTCAATAGAAAACGTATTATTTTAAAAAATTAAACATTGTCCCCATTAATTATTTAATAAACATCCCATCTTTATTTCCATTTTTATTTACAAAACGTTTTTTTTAATGCCTGATGGGAGTATAAATATCCATACACAAATTAAAAAATTAATTAATTACTATATTTAAAAACAATAATCACGTATTAACATCATTAAACCAGACATTAAATTGAATTGAATGATAAGGAATTTATTACACATTAATACAAAGTCAAAATTTCAATTAATTGTACCATTAATGCGCAGCAAACATAAAGTTCATCAAATTTTTTTAAATTAATGATTACAATTAATGCACTAATAAAGGTCATTTATTTAAAAAAATAAATCGTTAGTCCAAATAAATTTTAATTCCTTAATTACGTCAATTTAATTTCTTACAATTCAAGATTCCTTAATTAGCATGCTTAAATTTGAGATTTGAATTATAATTATCAATAAACAATTAC
This sequence comes from Lotus japonicus, assembly GCF_012489685.1. Taxonomy (NCBI): domain Eukaryota; kingdom Viridiplantae; phylum Streptophyta; class Magnoliopsida; order Fabales; family Fabaceae; genus Lotus; species Lotus japonicus. The sequence goes on from NC_080044.1 coordinate 5,632,275, forward strand.
ATTTACTTTTTCAAAATTGTATCAAAGGAACCGATTGAAAACCCATGAAACCTCAATTTTAGTACAAATTTAATGACAATTACTTACCTTTATTCGTTTCCATGTAGAAACTTTTAATCTATGTCTACTAATAAATTCAACATGTTACTACACCCACCATTATGCTAAAAAATTCAGAAATTCATTATGTTCACCTAAAACGTGTTCTCACAAGGAAAAAGTGTCGATCTATCCCTAATGAATTCCCATTTTCTGCTTCTCCAACTATACCCACATTTGAAGATCAAGAGTACATTGATGTCAAATAATAATAAGTTAGTTTTTAATAATTGTAGGCAATTAATACTATGAATTTTATCATGTTAGTAAATGTGAAATTAAAAATAAAAAAAAAACACTTTCATAATTTGAAAACAACTTTGATTGTGAACTAATAAAAAATGCTTAGGTCACTGTACTCATGTTGAGATAGGTTATTTCTCAACTTTATATATATATATATATATTGTTTTCGATAAAAAAAAACTCTTACTTGAAAATTTACGAAATTTACGCTTTTCAAATAAATACAAATCAATAAATAAGGAAAAAGTTAATGGTGAGACTAACAAAAATCAATAATTATGGAAATAAAGTTACAAATCTTCCAAAACAAGATTCAAAAAATAAGAAATAAAACATTCATTTATCGAAAAATTTCGACATTCTCAAATTATTGCGATAATAATTAAACAAAATTTTCATCCATAATTTTCATTTATTTAGTCTTCTAATTATGGAAAAAATTTACAAAACTTCCAATACTAATTATTTTATTTAAAAAAACGTTAATGCTTTCATTCATTGATAAATTCCAATGTTCTTTAATAATGGTAATGTATAGGGTAATGTAATTAATTCAAATTAAAAACCGCATTGCCCCGAATTAATTAATTCAAAACATTTCTAAACCATAATTTCCTTCTAAATAGTCGTTCAATTTAATGAATCTTATCAACACAGAAAATTAAAAAGTTTAACAGGCGTAAGTAATGTCTACTAATAATTTCTTTTTTTAAAGATACTAATAATTTATTAATTTAATAATTTAAGGCATTTAATGCTAATAATTTCATCATTTTATTAAATTTGAAATAAAAAACATCTAGAATTTTAATCAATTTGAATAATGACTTTGAAATAGATTTTTCTTACTTGGAATTTTTTTGAAATATATGTTTCTCAAATAAATATAAATAAAAAATAAATAAATAAATTCTAATTAAAACATTCATCAATAAATACAAATAGAAAATAAATGAAAAATTATAATTAAAACATTCATCAATATAGATAAATTGACATTAAATCATCCACAAATTATTAGAGATTTAAGGATTGTTTTTTTTAATTATTTTCAGCCAATACAGTTTGTGTTCGTAATATATGTACAAAGTTACATCAATTTGAATCTTAGGTAAAAAATGGAAATAATCGCCTAATGAATGACATTGATTAGAATTTTAAACTTAAAAGGAATAAAAGGAAACAATCTCAAAATAATGAGACATGATGAGCAATTAATTCACTAAATTAACATAAATAAAAGAAAAAATTAAACATTAAATTCGCACATAATTGACCCTTCTCAATTTGTGAGGTCAAACAATACACGTAAAGTGTAGGCTAAGCATTTTAGAACATTTTGAAAAATTAATCAACAAAGGATTAGTATATGACTTTGAATATTTTTTCGTATGACAGAATTTCAAAGGTATAAGTGCATCTAGACATCAATATAAGATACACTTGCATACTACAACAAAGATAATTAAATATAATGAATGTATGGTTCCTTTGCGTGAGCTGAAGTTTGACAACGTGCATGATGTTCTTAACCATGACTTCAATGAGAGATATTTGGTTAGTAAGTAAATCCCTTGATTTAAATAATTTCACGTAAGTTGTCACTTGCAAGCATTTACATTAACATGAAAACATATATCATTGGAGAAATTACGCACGTCGAAAACTATCAAGGATATGAGCAGAACGGAATGGCGAAGAATTTCAAAGACATTGAAATCGAATCTTAAGGGTAAGTTTGCTTTTATCATAATAAAACGGAAAAACAAAGGATTTTTAAATGCCGAGAAAAAAATTTGACCGACAATTATTGATTTTTTTTCAGGAAAAAAATTAAATATTTTTTATACGGCAAATTCTTCAAAGATTTGGATGAAGAGATAACAAACATATTGTTGTTATCATATTACTTGGAGTAGTAACAAGGCATCAAGATACATGTAATAAATTTGATCTATATTCTAAAATAAACTTCTGTATAAAACACTAAAAAAAATTTCTAAGGGAATATCAGTTAGTTGTTGGGTTAAAACACACTATAGTAATGTTCAATCGTGACATTCCTGAAGTAGTGTGCTACAGAGTCAGGTTTGTCCGTACAAAATATTTAATAATCGTTTGAACAAGATTTAATGACAATTCCAACTAATATTTATTAACTTTGCAGGTTATTTGAGTGTGACGCAGTTCCTACCAAATAATGACGTGCTGATTGAAAACTTAGTTACTGAAAAAGATGAGTTCATCAAGCTGTTACCACGCATAAACATTAAAAATTTGGTTGCTTGCAAAGATCAATGTGTTTTTCTCACTTTTAATTTAATTTAAGGCACGTTAGTATTAAGTCAAAATTTCATTTAATTATTTCATTAACTCTTATATTCCTTAATTAGTTTTAATTATACAATTAAAAATGTAAAAAACCGGAGCAAATTTCCTTTTTCACTAAAAAACGTATTTAAAAAAAAACTAATGGGGTTATAATTTTCGAACGACAAGATAAAAAATTAAATAACCAGTAATTAAAATTAATAATCACGTATTTAATGCTTTTAAAAATGAATTAAATTGTCTTCGTGGGATAGCTCAAGTGGTACGAGCTGCGGGACATATGGGTTGGGTAGGGGGAGGTCCAGAAATCGAGGGTGCAATTTAACTTTCGATGTACAAAAAAAAGAATTAAATTGAAATGAATTATGAAAAATTTATAACACAATAATACTCGGTCAAAATTTCAAATAATTATAGCATTGACTCTTACACACTTTAATTAGTTTTAATAAATTTTAATTATGAAACATTTTTTAAATTAATTTTAATTGTGAAAATTATAACAGGAAAATTAGTGTCAGCATTAATCGAATCATTAACCATACATTTACTTTTCCATTCATTTATTTTTTTTAAATTAATGATTACAAATTTAATGCATTAATTACGTTCATTTATTGATAAAAATTCATTTTTCCAAATTAGTTTCAATTTTGTAATTACGTTTATTTATTTTTTACAATTAATAATATAAATTTCACAAAATGATTGGACAATATTTTAATTCAATTACTCTTATTTATTATTACAGCGTACAATATTCATTATTGTGTATGCTGCGATCGATTGAGGAAATTGTGAGCACTGATGATTGGTTTTACCATGACTGCAAAAGTTACGGGGTAGCATCCTCTAACGAAGAACTTCATTACTATTCGAAATGTAACATGCACATAAATCCTACCACACGGTAAACTTCAATTACCATAATTTAATTAATTTGATTCATGTTCAATTTATTTATTTATTTACATATACATTAGGTACAAGATGTTAATTAATGTTGTTGATAATGCTGAATCTGCAACTTTGACAATTTTTTATCGCGATGGTTGTGCTCTGCTCCATAAAACAAGCAACACAATACTGGAAAAAATGAAAAAGGTAAACATATACATGTAAATAAAACTACTTTTTAATTTCACAATCAATTGATAAGATATCTATTTTTTCATTTTATTTTTAATTAATCTAGAACGGCTGCATGGAACAGCCCCCAAAGAAATAAGTGATTTAGTGCACAAACAAATTATGTTGGTTGAAGGGAATGACAACTTCAAAAGGGAGTTTAAATCAGCATTTAACGTCCTCAAAATTTTCAAAGAACCGGACATAATTTCAAAGTTTAAATTTCATATTATAATTGATAAGTCTTTATAACTACACTTTTGAATTTGTCCACCGATATTTCATGAGACTATAATCATTTATCTTTATTGTGAAAATTGCAGGATTTAGAACTTGTCGTTGGGAGCTCTAAAGTCTAATGCTCAACTGATGATGTCATTTAAAAATAAGGAGTATTTTCACGTTTTAAGTGTAACCTCAAGTTTTTTTTTCGGCTACAAGAGCTTTACACCACAGTCGTACATTTTCCCATATTCGAAAGTTTTGTCAGATTATTTTTAATTTTGTTCTATTTTCACATATCGATCTCATATATTTTCCCCTAAAACATCGTGCTTTGCAGCAACAACTACGCCAACAATGGTCTATTTGTTTTGCTAAATAACCTTATACATCAATCAAAACAAAACAAAACACAGATGTAAAAAAAACAACAAAAACCAAACCACGTCACTCTAATTACCCAATAAAATTAAGCAATATTTGATCAGCAAATTTTAAACTTACATTCAAAATTAAATTCCTCGTGCAAGGTACGGGTGATCATATACTAGTATAAGTGTATAAGGGTAGATATGAGATATGAAAATATCGCCATTTGTAGACAGCTGTACATTAGCGGTTAACAGTTAGATTTTGTTAGTTAGTTTCTAACAGATTGGTTGCTTACTCTACAAGCTACCAGATCTCTATATAAGAGAGTTCTCTATCTTTGTAACACTCAGTTTTTCATAATAGAAATTCAGTTACAAATTCAATTTCAATACCTTTCTCTCTCTTTCCCTCTCTTAGTTTCTTCTATCATGGTATCAGAGCAGGTCTGATCCAAGCCATGACTTCCGCTTCAAAAAATAAAATCAAAAAAAGATAATGAAAACAAAAAGTAAAAAAAAAAATTCTGGAAGGAAAAAAAGAAAAAGAAAGAAAGATGTATTATGTATATACAGTACAAGCCTCTGAGACTCAAGAACAGAAGTCTAACCCCTAATGACGTTCCGCTGAGCTCAAGCCCAAGACAACACAACCCGTAAGGCCTCTGAGACTCAGACGAATGAGTACAAGTATGACGACCAAACAAAGAAAGTCGTATGGCCTCTGAGACTCAGACGAGAAGGAGCACAAGTCTGATGACCATTGATGTTCTCGTTGGAGTACAAGCCTAGGGAAAGCAAGCTGTAAGGCCTTTGAGACTCGGACGAACGAGTACAAGCCCAGGCAAGAAGAAGAAGAAAAATGGAGTCCCACTTGAAAGGGGAGTATTAGAGAATACCAAGTGGAGACTCAAAGAAGTTTCACATTGCCTAGATTAACTAGTGTACAAGTGTGTATATAATAAAGAACCACACACACCCATTACCTTAAGCCTAAGGTTTTGTGGTGTGTGATTCTAACTTAGGATTTCTAACATGGTATCAGAGTCATGTGTAGAGCCATATGTATAATTTCAAATACTGAAACCCAATTCAAGAGAGTATACATGTTAAGATTATTACACAAATGTAGAAATAGCATATAGTGAAAACAAAATTCTACCTATATTCTTGAGCTTCATTATGATATCCATATCCCAGAAGTTAAATTCAAAAACTTTCAAAAATACTGAAACCCAAATTTATATACATTCGTTCTCCCTATATGAAACTGGCAAGGAACTAAAAATTTGTGGATGTAAAAAACTCAATTCAAGCTCTTGACTATGAAATTCGTGTATTCATAATACTATAGCCTTTTTAATAACCCCTAGATTTCGAGCTTCTACAATCTTCATTGTCGTCTCCCCAACCCACTTGGAAGCGACACAAAAGTTTCAACAGCGAAGGTCGAGAGTATATTCCACTTGCACTTAGATCTGAACTGGTAAAGCAAACCAAGAGGGAGAGAGTATATTCCAAATACACTCAGACTGGACTTGGAGATGAGTTCGATGTCTACACGGATGGGAGAAGCAGATCATAACTTGATAGAGCTTGAACCGCGCCCTCCGTTGTAGCTTCACGCCTTCACCGTATTGTTGTTCTCCTTCTTCATCATCTTCTTACTCAATCCCCCCGTCTCCAAAAAACCCAACAAAAATACCCAGATTTAAGAATGCAATGGAGGGAGAACTAGATCGACAAAGGCGTTGTTGCCGTAGGTGAGAAGGGAGAAGATCCGGTGGTGGTGGTGGCGGTGGTTATGGCGTTGTGGGTCGAAATAGCGGTGGCCACAACGTTGTGGAGGTTGCACGACGGCGGTGGTTCTGGATCTATTGAGGGAGAGAAAAAATTGGTCATGGTGACATTACAATCATACATTTTTAACACTAATTCAATCCTAGCCACTAAATTTAAGAATATTCCTAGATTCTTTAATATAACGGATCTAAGAAAAGGATCACCGGTAGACTAAAATATAAATGGTCTACCCTAGTGGACACATGATATTATAGTCACTCCTATAAATATTTCTACTACTTCTATTAATTCAACATTTTTTATTTCGTGCGTGCATACAAATGCAGATAAGCACCCTGCACACGGTTTGCAAGTCCGACAAGAATCACCAAGATTGCTGAGCGAGATATTATAAATTAGTAACCAATCAGACTGGTGATAATAATCAATTCAACCATAATCTATCTGCTTAATTCATTGAATATTATCCACTTCCCGATGTAACACAAATTCAAGTCAACTTCATTCTTAAAATATGTAAGAATAAAACATAACATAGTTAAGACTTATAGTACTAGTAGTAATTCGTCAAAACTGATAAACACTAAAAATATACTACTAGTATTTTTTGTCAAATAACATGGACTAGAAATTTAAATAAAAATTAAACATAAACTAACTATAAAAACATTATATTTACGAGGACAAAAACTGAAAGGGCATTTGTTTTGGTGCACCTCAATTGATTTTCATACCATCCCTTTTTATCGCATTTTACTAAAATACTTTTAAAAACAATTTTCATCTCTTATCTATCCTCTTCCTGTCTTTCACCAAAAATCACCATTGAAACACACAAAAATGCATTGCTATCTACTACATTAGACAGACCAATAATATTGAAGTGAAAATGATAGACGGACACCCTTAAGGCGCACATCCAGCGACATCTGCAATTGCTGGGTGTCCGCCAAAAGCGGTGTCGACCGATCAAAGCAACCTGCCTCTTCATAATACAAAAGGCTGATCATGACACCAACTGTGTGTTATCCAGTGAAGTTTCAGAACTCAACAACCTCATTCGTAAATCACGGGGATCAAAGATAAATTAAGGTAATTGTACTAAGTAATTTTTGTAACAATGACAGAGTAAATCACGCCAGGATCAATTATAAGAACACTTCCCTACTCCAAGACAACACATTATTTTAGCAGTATATAAAGATAAAGGCAATATAAATTAATACATAGATGAAGCTCTATGCAACATGTCAACCACCTGCAGAAATAATTGCATATGCATAAAGCAGAGTACTGATCACATGATGCAGGGTCCTGTACCCAATTTGTCCAACATATCCGGTGAAGAATAAAGAAAATGTAGAAAAATGCTTCAGATTAAAACATCCGTCCCCTCTCATTTCAAGGGGCTAACCCATATTGAAAGTAAACAATCAATCTGTTCCTTAAAAGTTACAGTCCAAACAGTAACACAATAGCCAAATATTCATTCAGAAAGGGAGCGAACAATTTCTGAAGTTATTCATTCACACCTCTATTTTCTCTTCCATTCACTTTCTCTTCTCATATTCTTCTTTTCCTATCAGATCAAACATCATATCTCTCACTTTCAATATAAGCAACCATCTAAAAAGAAACACTAGTTTGAAGTACATCTAGAACAAGTGCAAGCGTACAACCCTTCATGCCCAGATCCAAGGAACGATGCAAGTTATTCGACCAATATACCCGTATAATGCTGGCATTCTCAATATCTACTCGTTTGGATGCAAACCAAAGAGCACTTATTCGAACTTATTTAGTGCATTTTCTAGTAGATAAGCTTTAATAAACCCGTGTCCAAGCAAGTTGTCACTTACAGATTTCTTTGGTCAAAATCAAAACTTCCACTGCAGCATTGACATTTACAGACATCATGACATATTAAAACATATTTTCCCACATTGGTAGGCCAACATTGTCATTTGTTCTTGAACATGCAAACATTAATCATTTGGCATCTTAAAATCGTTAAGAATAAAGCATTAACTGTACGGTATGGATTTGTGACGTTTCATTCACCCATGTTTATATGCCAGAACAATTCGAAGTCTATGTAGAAATATGTCACACAGTAACAGTGGATATAAAACTATATGCTTGAACTGTACATATGTGTAACAACTCAAGATAACAAGAGGTTTTACTTGCACGAATAGTGCCTTATTGCTACATAGATTAGAACAGTCAAAAGTGAACAGAAGACTTACTTACAAGTCCATATCATCCAGGATTCCAGGTAAAGCCTACTTCACAAGCAAAAGAAAATTTTGATGTAAGTTTTAGGCCCTTCTGGTCAAATTTGACTGCACTTTCATGTAAGTTTTTATTTTTATTCTTAAATGTCTTCAAATGCTCACTTGTTTGGGTTAAGACAGAACATAAGGAGGAAGGAAAACCTTCCTAGTTTGAAATGTTCTTTTGTTTAGTTGAAGAGAAAAGTAGGGAATAAATAGAAACCTAGAAACAAAAAATTCAGCACCAACTCTACGAAATTTATCTTCATTTCAAATTTAAAAAGTTCATCTTTAAATTTCTTTTCTTTCATCCAAAGGGTTATGAATGAAACTGATTCAAACCTGAGCCATCTATACATTGAAACTAAAATTTCATCAGAGCTTTTCTAATTGTGTTACTACATCAATATATAAGGGAAAGACATTTCTGGAAAACAACTTTTAAAACCAAAAATCAGGATGTAATGTGTTAACCCAGAGAGCTAACAACAGAGAGCTAGCTAGCAGCCCATCATCATTATGAAGCAATACAATTCAAAGGACCAACTTTTTCCATTATAACAACTAAGCTAACAACAGAGAGCTAGCTAGCAGCCCATCATCATTATTCAATATACAACAACATACAAAAGAACCCTATCACATTCACAACAAAAATTTCATCTTCTTTTCATTTTATACAAAGGACCTACCCAACAAGGCAGAATCAATCAAACCCAAAAAGCAAGACCAACTCACCTCCACAGAGGAGAGAAAAAACACATCTTCTGACTCTTTCCAATTCCCATCATGAACTCCCCCGAAGCTGGTTGCCGCCACCGCGCAGAACCCGAACCAAATTGGAGGCATTCCTCCTCACCTTCTCATTATCATCGTCCACCAACCCAACAGAAAGTTCCAAAGCCTCTAGTTCCAGTGCCATCAGAAGCATTTGCTGGCTGTTAAAGCAAAGCGAAGCGAGTGCTAACAACGCATACTGAATCCCTCTCGAGCTTCCATTCCTCACCACACTAACCAGAATCTGCACACACCTCCGATAACTTTCCATTTGCTCCCTCCCTTCTTTACACTTCGCCAAAACACCAATAACCTCCACACCCCTTTCAAGCCCAGAATCCACACTCAACAGCAGAACCGGCACCGCGCCACAATCCACCGCCCTCCTCCGGTTACCCGGAAAAGAACACAGCGCAAACAGCGCCGTAGCAGCCTCCTTCCTCTCCCTCCCCTTCCCATCACGGAGAATCGCCACTAAACCTCCAATTGCCCCGGGAAACGCCCCGATCGTCGCCTTATTCACCTCCACAACCGCAAGGCTCGTCACCACCGTAGCCGCCACCGCGCGACAATCAGACGAATCACCTCGGAGCAGAACGTCAACAACACGCGCCACGGCACCCTCCGCAACAAGCCCAACCTTACTGTCGTCGTCAAGGCTGATGCTGAGAAGCAGCGAGAGCGCCTTCTCCTGCACGGCAGCGCTGCCAGTACCTGACGCACAGTCATCGAGAACGGAGAGAACTGCGGACACCGCGCCGGAGTCGGCAAGCCGGCGGCGGAGAGCGGCGTCGCGTTTAGAAAACCTAGCGAGTTGGCGGAGCGAGTCGAGTTTGGAATCGGCGGGGGAAGAGGGAGAAGAGAGAGTGGAAATTAGGGTTTCGGGGTGTGAAATTTGGGGGTGAAGAGGAGAGAGGAGAGTGTAGTTAGATATCAAGCTTCGTAAAGCGTGGTTAGGGATGAGTAAAGGGGTTTCCGGTAAGGGTAGTTTGGTAATTGGACATGTACGGTGGCCGGCGTCTAACCACCGTTTGATGGAGGCGCGGTCGAACGTGTGACCGGAACAGAGGATCACAGGGTCCGACATTATTTCAAGAGAAATTGGACATTTGAAGTAATCAGGAAGATGAGAAGCCATTACCAAACCCTAGAACAAAACGAAGAAGCTTCGATTTTGGTTAAGGTGAGTGTTAGGGTTTACGAGGTTTTTGGGTTTTCTGAGAAGCTAAAATGGAGGCTGTGGTTTGTTTTGTTCCGCCATTGATTGTTTTTAGCTTCATCAGGGGGTTGGAGTTTTGTGATCATAGTGCCCTCGGTTGAATGATGTAATTTCCACCAAGTGACATAATTTAGCCAATAATTTATTTAAATATGTGATCCATAAGTCCACAAAATCTTTGCCTTTTAGATTTCATTGAAAGATGTGATATGGTGATTCCTAATTTGCGATCTATGTTCACAAGTGAGGGTTAAAAATGTTGAGTTAGATTTTGGAAGGCAGGTGGTTAAGTGTGGAAGAAATATTGTGATGTCAAGTAAAATTTGTTGGTGATACTTGATAACTAACTTTCATTATTTATTAATCGTTGATTTATATGGTACACATTAGTTGAATATATATATGCTCATGTTTATCGTTTTTTTTACTGCATGATTTATTTTCACTCACATCTAAAGTGAGAAAAAGAAAAAAAGAGATATATAATATGTAATGTGGTAAGAAATAAAAGAAATAAAAAAAATGAGGCAAAATTAAAAAAGTTGCACATTCATTAATTTCATTTCGTGCAATATTTTGGACCAATAATAGAAATTTTATGGATGTAACACAGTAAACTTGCAACAGTTGGTTCTTCTTGTTTTAAGTGAAACTTGAGCTGCTTCATGTTTTAAATGAAATTGAAATGTATTTAAGCATAATCAATAAAAAATAGGTTGGGTATAAAAAAACTGAATAATAGTCTTTGTTCATTACAACCTAAGCTAAAATAAATATATGATTATGTTAATTCTTAATTGATTGTTTATTCTTTCATATGTGTGACATTTGTAATAGAGACATATTTGCAAATTAATAAACTTAGGAACTGCTTAGACATTAAAGTTATGATCCCATCAAAGCTAATGATTAAAGAAGGAGGAGGAGGAGGAATGTAGGATTGGATTGTGTCATGACATTCAATCCATACACATTATTCTTAATTGTTCCCATGATTTGACTTTAGCTTCAAATTTTATAAAGTGAAACAAACTCTATAGTTGTTAAGCCAATTACTAATATTTGTCTTTCTTGTTTAAAAACCTTTGGTTCCAGGTCAACAACTAATACTCAAGATGTTTTTTGAAATGTTCAACTGCACTTGCTTACATGGCATAAGTGAATTTCCATGTAGCATTACCACCTAACCATGGTTCAAACAATATAGCTAACTCAATTTGACGGGAATACTAGTCTAGTTCGCGATTTCTTAATATCCAATTAGGGCTCAACTTACTTACAACTAGTTATTTCTTACCTTGTACTTTAGGGTAGTAACTCTTTCTACTCAGGTGTTGCAGGTTCTTCATCAATAGGTCATAAAAAAGACGCACTACTCAACATCTCGACTTTTATGATTCATTATCAGTGCATTGGTAATTAAATATTAGGTTTAGGTTCAAGATTTTAGGTGGGATCGTAAAAAGAGTTCGAAAAATGGGATGAAGTGACCCCCTAGTGGGGTTCTATTGCTCATATATTCCTTAGTTATCATGGAAAAAAGATGCTCAGACTTGCATTGAGCATCATAGAGGTTTTTATGTTTATGTCTTCCCTTTCACTTCTCTTAGACTTAGATGCTTCTCCTTCCCAACTCCATCTCAATGCTTAGGGGTTCATTAGGACTTCTAAGTTCTTCATTTTTTTTAATAGGCAAATGTTAGTTGTTAGAAATGTAAGTAAATTAATCTCTCATCCGGATTCGAACCCGGGACCCTTCACCCCAACCAACTCTTATGTCTCTAGCTATTCTTCAGCTTCCAAGTTCTTCTTGAATATCTAAATATTGTCTCATTTGTTATTATACTTTTATCATAATTTCCATGTCATCTAAATATGTAGAAATGAAGGATTTTTTTTTTATTTCACTTCAAGGTTTCCCGGACAAAAAACATATTGAACCATTAGCTGATCTTCATTTCCCATTACTATGAAACTATGATGATACAGCAAGGAGATTGGTCACTGCTATTGGTAGTGAGTAGTTTGGTACAGATAAAATTTAGGGATGATGAAGGGTAATTGGGACTTTTGCTGGATCATATGGAAATTGGAGTATCATGTTCTCATTTTCAACGTTCTGTCGGTTACTTTGGCCGAAACGAGGGGGAAAGAGCATGACCATGGTCACTTCCATTAAATTTTTCATTGTTGACAAGAAAGGCAGAACTCAGCTAAAATGACACGCAATGATTTTTATTTCATGGAATTTTTTGCACACTTACAAACAAAACAGTGGTACTAGATTGGGCTCACAGTTTTGGACTTTTTTTTGACTTATTATACTATTACAGTTACCCGTCAGTTCACCACTCAATCATTGGTAGGTGGTAGCAGCCCATACTACAACGTTGAAATGACACTTAAATAAAGAAAATTATTTTTTGAACAAAAAAAATAAAAAATAAAGAAAATTAATTCTATCAAGATTCCAATTGAAAAATGTTTTCTCATGAATTCAAGGAAAAATTTAGGAACAGAGAAAAATTTTAGAACACGTAGGAGTACATTTTCAGATATAATAAAACTCAAACATGAGAAGTTATATCATTCCATGTTTGTTCATGCAACGGAGCTGTGATCTAACATTTTCTCGTGAATCCAGAGAAGGGTTTAGGGTTAAATTGAGAGTGGAATCAGGAGAGTGAAATCGAGATTCGAATCAGAAGAAATCGTGACTGGAAACAGGTTGAAATCGTGATTGGAATTAGGTTGAAATCGTGCCTAGAAACATGTTGAAATCGAGAGTTCAAATCAGGTTCAAATCGTGATTGTGAAAAGGAATCAGGAGAGTTGAATCGAGAGTCGAGAGTGTGGGAAATGAGTTAATTAACGTAATATGTGGGTTATTAAAACCTCCCTAACTAATAGAAATAAATAAAAAAACCGCTAAAAAACCCCACCAAATAACATTGGGTAAATAGCCAAGTTCGTCCCTGAAAGTGTCCACCGCCTTCAACTTCGTCCCTAAACTTCAAAAATGACGCCCGTAGTCCCTGAAAGTGGCAAATCTCCCTCATCGGAGGTCCTTGGTTAAAAAAAAGTCACGTCCGTTAACGGACGTTAACGGAACTGTGACATGGTTTTTTTTTTTTTTATAAATCCATAGCTGATGTGGAAATAAAAAAGTTTCCCCCCAAAACTTAAAAACCTAGGGTACGTGTCAGAACAGGATAGGCAGATATTATGGTCAAATTGGTCCCTGCCACCTTCCTCCTCATATTAGCAACCTCTCCACTTCTTCCATTTCCAGTTGCACTCACAGAGAGAAAGATTGAGGGAGAGCGCGAGGTACGACGGTGAGCGTGAGGATAACGGTGGTTGTTCGTCAGAGGCGTACGAGCACGCAACTTTGGCGAAGAAGAACGATCGTCTACGGTGGTCATCACGAGAGGTGCGACGGTGCTCTTCATCAACATACAAAGGTAACATTTTTTTGTTTTAATCTTGTAATATGCAGTTGAAATCGGTATAATATGCTTATGTAAACCCTAAATTTCAAATCCCTAAACTTAGTTTTCAACTCTAACCGTAAATTGTACTTGAACTTGTTATCTGAAATGGGTTTTGTGTTTGTGTTAAAGTTTCAATTTTTATGGGATTTTCTTAAGGGTAGGATTTCTGATGCATGATTATATGCATGTAGGGATTTTACTCTGTTCTATTTGTTTGTTTCTTTGTGAGTAACCTACCATGAGTCTGAAACCCTATTTTGTGTTGCAGTTCTTGACTGTTGGATATCTTGTTTTTTTTACAGATGGATGATAACAATGTCACTCTGATATTGTATCATGGAGGATTGCTAGAGTTTAGTGGTGAGAATGGCAGTGCATCCTATGAAGGGGGTCAAATGTGTGTTTGGGAGGATTTGGATTTTGACAGAATAAACGTCTTTGATGTGACGTTAATGGGCAAAGAACATGGTTATGCCGTGTTTCATACCATATGGTGGCGTGACCCAACAGTTTCAGAGGAGATTAAGTTGAATGAACTTTGCACTGATCGTGATATCATGGATATTTGTAAAGCAGCCAAGTTGAACAATGGGGAGATTGAGATCTATTTTGAGCACCCTCACCTTAAGCCATTTGCTATGATTCCTCCACCCCCACCCCCACCCCCACCTGCTGATGAAGAAGGTGCAGTTGTGGTGGTTCAGTCTACTGTTGCTGATGATGGCCATGAAAGGATGTCTGAGGAGGGAAATGGGATGGGTTGTGGTGTGGGAAATGTGTCTGAAGAGGGAAGTGGGATTGGTGCTGATAATGTGAATGAGAGGGTGACTGAAGAGGGAAGTGGGATTGGTGCTGATAATGTGAATGAGAGGGTGACTGAAGAGGGAAATGGGATTGGTGCTGATAATGTGAATGAGAGGGTGACTGGTGAGGGAAGTGAGATTGGTGTTGTTCATGTGAATGAGAGGGTGACTGGTGAGGGAAGTGGCATTGGTGGTGTTCATGGGAATGAGAGGGTGACTGTTGAGGATGTGAATGAGATAGTTTTTGAAGAGGGGAATGGAAGAAGAAATGACAAGGGGAAACAAAAGGCTTCTGAACAGTATGACTACAATGGCATGGGGAGGAGAATCAATGATCCTATCTCAGATGACAATAGTGAGACTGAGTCAGATGATGATGCATTTAACATGGCTCATGCAAAGGGAAAGGCTGCAGTAACTGGTAGTGAGTCAGATAATGACAGTGACTACATACCAGATGAAATTGAAGAGGAAAATTGGTCTTTGGATGATGACAACAACTCTTATTGTAGTGAGGACCTCCATAGTCCTGTGAGTACAGATGATGAGGGAAATTCTAGGGTTAAGCAAACTTTCCCACAATTTGATGAAACTGCAGGGTATGGAAATATCCATCTAGAACTTGGCATGGAGTTTGCAGATTTGCAATCATTCAAGGAAGCTGTTATAGATTACACTGTTGAGGTGGGGGAGACAAATCAGGTGGTTGAAGAATGATAAGGACAGGTGTAGGGCCGAGTGCATGGGAGAGACCTGTAAGTGGAAGATCTACTGCAGGTCTTTCAGAAATAAGCAAGCATCAACTAGATGGGTTGCAAAGAAACTTGAGAAGAAACTCAGGGCACAACCAAACATGACTCATGCTGAGGCTTTTGATTACATGAAGACTGAGTATGGAGTGCACTTGAATTAGACTAAGATTTGGAGGTCAATGAAGAAAGCAAGGAAGATGGTGGAAGGCAGTGAAGCAGAGCAATATGCCAAACTTTGGGATTATGCCCATGAGCTTCTTTTAAGCAACCCTGGATCTACTGTGAAGATGGATACCATTGCCATTAGTGAAACAGAAAGACAATTTTAGAGGATTTACATATGTCTGGATGGATGTAAGAGGGGATTCAAAGCTGGATGTAGACCCCTCATTGGCCTTGATGGATGTTTCCTCAAAGGTTACTATGGAGGGCAGCTTCTTTCTGCAGTTGGCCAGGATGCAAACAATCACCTCTATGTGATTGCATATGTTGTAGTTAATGTGGAGAATAAGGACAATTGGAAGTGGTATCTGGAACTACTTCATGCTGATTTGGGTGACTACCAGCCGTATGGATGGTGCTTTATTTCAGACATGCAGAAGGTAACTTTTTCTGTTAATCCCAATTATGTGTTTTGTTTTTTGAGGACTTGTTTGAAATATTGTGTATACATGTGAGGACTGATTGGAATGAACATGAAATTTGTTAGGACTAATGTGAAATGTTTTAAGTTTTCGATCAGGGTCTTATCCCTGCAATGCAGGAAGTTATGCCAGGTGTGCACCATAGGTTCTGTGCAATGCACCTTTGGAGGAACTTCACAAAGAAATGGAAAGACAAAGAGATGAAGAATGTGGTGTGGAAGTGTGCTAGAGCAAGAACAATCCCTGAGTTCAATGCTAAGATGGACAAGTTGAAAGCTAAAAATGTTCAAGCTTGAAACTATCTGAACAAGTGGCCTAAAGAAGCATGGACTAAGGCTTACTTCAGAGACCATCCCAACGTTGACAACATTTGCAACAATGCATGTGAGGCCTTTAATGCAAAAATCCTCAAGTATAGGGGGAAGCCAATTCTGACTCTGCTGGAAGAAGTTAGGTGTTACATTATGAGGACAGTGACAAATAACAAGATGAAGCTGAGGGGGCACCAAGGCATGCTTCCACCACTGCAGCAGAGTAGACTTGAGCACCAGAAAAAAAAGAGTAATGGATGGACACCAGTATGGTGTGGAGATGGTGATGATTATGAGTATCAACTGCAGAGCTGGGAAGGAACAGTTGGTGTGCATCTCTCAAATGGGACCTGCCACTGTAGGTTTTGGCAATTAACTGAGATGCCATGTAAGCATGTGGTTGCTGCATGTGCACACAAGAATGAGCCTCCAGAAAATTATTGCCATGCTTGGCTGACTATGGGGGCATACAGAAGCACTTATGAGTTCTATGTGCACCCCACTAGAAGCCAGCAATACTGGGAGCCCACTGATTATGTTAAGCCACTTCCACCCAAAGTGCCAAAGAGGAAAGCTGGAAGACCAAAGAGGAAGAGGAGAAGAGATGCAACTGAGCAGCAAGTGGCTGGAGGATCAAGGACAAGGCTGAGAAGAACTTATCCATACATTACATGCACAAGGTGTGGTTTGACAAAGCACAACTCAAGGAGCTGCAACAGGCAAGGTGTGTCACGTATGCCCAGGAATTGGGTTCCACCACCACCTGAGGAGACAGAGAATGGTGAACAAACTGAGAATGGTGGGCAAACTGAGAATGGTGGGCAAACTGAAAATGTTGATGCACAAGAAATTGATCTGTCTCAAAGTGTACCTAATGACATTGATCTCTCCCAGCCAAGACAGCCAACACCTAAGGTAAATTATTCTCACAATTTTACTTCTTCCTTGTACTATAATGAAATGTTAAATTCTATTTAATTTCTTGTTGTAGGGAACTTCAAATGCTCCAGTTGATCCAATGCCCACTCCAGTAGCTAGAGGTGGCAGAGCAAGAAGTAGGGGCACAAGAGGGGGTACAGGAACAAGAGGGGGTACAGGAAGAAGAGGTGGAAGAGGTGGGAGAGGGGCTTTTACTGCAAATCCTGAAGTCATAAGCCAGCCAACTCCTGAAGCTCCTCCTCTACAAAGCCAGCCCACTCCAATTCCCCATAGGCCTGCAACAACTCATGCCCCAGCCCTTAGACCTGCCCCTATTGGATATGTTATCTGGCCCAATGCTCCCACTGGAATTGTGCATAGGCCTACAACAACTACCATAAGAGCTCCCACAGGAGGGTATAGGCCACCCCCTATTAGAGCTCCAATGTTTAGGCCTCCACGCCAATCAAACCCAACTCCTCCCCAAGTCCAGCCAAATTTCCAAGGTAGGAGGAGTTCACCTCCACCAGGTCCAGGTCCAGTTAATCATCAGCTCCATGAAGGCCCTATGACATTCATACCAACTCATTCAATACCATGGAGGCCCTAATGTTTCATTAAGATCTTACTTTTTAATATCCCCATGCTTAGTATGGTGGTGGAAAGTTGTACTTTTTTTAATCATGTCTCAAACTTGTGGTTTGACTTTGATAATGCTCTCTGGTATCCCCATCCTTAGTATGATGGTGGAAAGTTGTTATTTTTTGGTATCCTGTCTGAAACTTGTTAGTTACTTATTATGGTTATGTGGCCAGTTAAGTTATCTTGCATGAAAGGCCTAGTAGCCCTTTTGTTTATGTTATAAACAAGTTTTCTTAAACAAGTTGCCTTGTTATGTTATAAACAGGTTGTCTTATTATGTTACTTCACATTTTGTCTTATAATGTTATATTTACTTATTTGCAAAATTTATTTTATAAGCAGGTTGTTTCAAACAACCTGTTTATTTTTTTAAGAAAGGAATATAGGGAGCGGAAAGGAAAAATACATATATAGATATATAATTAAAAAAAAAAACTTTAATAATAACAGTGGTTAAAAAAAAACTAAGGTAACCAAACATAAAAGAAAACCCTCGCAGCCCCCAACACCCACTATCAATATTGTGTCCCTCATCCTCTCTCTCAAAATCTCTTTTCCTTGCCTCTGCATAAAAACCAGCGGCACACTCTTCTTCCCTTCTACATGTTCTTTTTGTTCTTCACTAGAAACAACCCCAATTGTCACCATGAAAAAGACACGCTCATGAGGAGAAGTTTGGGTATCCATGTGAAAAGGTTTCTAACAAGAAATTGGGAGATAGGGTTTGTGCTAAGGAATGAGAAGAGTACCCACCCCTTCACGATTATGTTATTGAGGTATACCTATCACTTATAGATTTAAAGAATGCTATTATAATATATGTTGGATTTGAGTAGGATTATTTTAGGGCTTTGGGTATATAATGGGGGATTTTGTATGTGCTCACGGGTAGTATGACATAAGGTAATTAAGGCTGAAGATTTTAAGTTAAATTTTGGTGTTTAGATTTATCGGCTAGTGGTTCGTTCCGTTCGCGTGGAGTTGTTGAGAGCGGTTCAGTTGATTCGCCTTAGCGGTGAGTGGTTCTCATCTACTATGACATATTTTTTTAATGATCCTATAACTGATTTAACTATTTTATCGTATTGCTTATTCATCTAAGTTGGGGAAACATACTTTTATATGTTTGATTATCATTCTGGGACGTCTTTGAAGCTGTGGTTTTTATTTAATTGATTTTGAGCATGTTTGATAACTTGATATGAGCAAAGCAAGAGATTTACATTGGTTTAAAGTTGAAATTTTTGTGAAATTGAGATTGTGAATTGAAAACCTTTGATGAGCATTGAAAAGTTGATGTTGAGAATGTTATTTTGAAAAGCTTTGATGAGCATTGGAAAACTAATTTTGTAACTGTGATGAGACTTGATACGATTTGAGAAAACGGTTTTGGGGATCCTTGATAGAACCCCGTAGCCGTTAGCGGAGGTAACGGCCTAGGTGCACCTAGCTAGTTTGATTCCGGGAGGAGAGGGCTATCCGTTAGATGGAGCCGCCAGTGCACGGAAAGGGCTATCAACGAGATGTAGCTTCCCCCGATGAGATTGATGAGATATGACATGATTCCGGGTGGAGAGGGCTATCCGTTAGATGAAGCCGCCTCTTGGGTAAGATAATCCTTAAGAGGAAAGGGCTATCAACGAGATGTAGCTTCCCCCGATGGCACGATGTGACTTGGGAAAGGAAAGGGCTATCCGCTAGATGGAGCCGCCCCTATCGGATAGGCCATCCCTTAGGAGGAGAGGGCTATCAGCGAGATGGAGCCGCCTCATGGTTCTACATGTGTGACCCTATTAATTATATTTCTGATTTTGAAATGCTTTCATATGATTGGCATGATTTTTATTCAGTTTCATTGAAATGATTATTTATAAACTTGGCAGTTGATGCTCTCTTATTTGAAATGACTCGTCAATTTTATTAATATTGCATATTATTTACACTGAACTGGAAGTGAAAAACTCGTGCCTCTAATGTTTCCCCTCCCTGTTCATGGTGGATGTTGACTGCTCACTAAGTCTTTGTGACTTACCCCATTCATTATTTTTCCACACAGATTCTCAGGCAACTAAGTAGCTGGCTCGTGTCAGATTCAAATCAATCGATTATCTTATTGGTAGGCCTCCTTTGGTTGGTGGCTCGATTGGTGTCTTCTATTTGATTCTAGTTATCTGCAGCTATAGGGAGTCTTAGGTGGATTGATTCTGAATTGTTATTTATTATTTCATTTAAGAAATTGTACTTTAGTGATGAAATTGGAATTTGGGTTTTCATGGAGTTTTGGTTATGATGAAAACCATTTGACAAGTTTATTGTTTTGGAAATGTTGATATTATAAAAGAGGTTTTGTTGAATTATTTTAAAATATAAAGCAACATGTATAATTTTGGAAAATAGTTTGGAAAATGATTTTGTGAGAAACAGGCTTGCCAGACTAGGGTGTTAGTGTGTGCGCCGGTCACGGCTTACGATTTTGGGTCGTGACAAAGTTGGTATCAGAGCCTGGTTGTAGGTCCTAATAGCTGCAGACATGAGGTAGAGATAGAATCTTTTTAGTAAATTGTGAACCGCGGCACAACTTACTTTAAAGATGCTATTAACGCCTCATGAGTGTTCTAAAGTTATTTCTATAGTGTGATTTGAGTTCGTTCCTCATTCACTGAATTCTGAGTCATGTCTTATGTTCAATGAATATTCTTCATTAAGTGAGGATGCCACCTAGATTAGGATTTTCGTCATAAGATGAGTTAACTTATTAGTATCCTCTTTAAGGAGGTCGCCGACGGCGTGTGGTTCAGGCCAAGGACCATTGCCGGTAGGTGCTGGTTGTTCGCTATTATAACCAATACTAACGTACTTATAGAGGCAACGAAATTCAGAGATATCAGAGCTTACAGTCGGTATGAAGGAATTATAACATGATTTGAAATAACATGTTGGATTGGTTGTTGGGCAGCAACAAGGGAACCCACATAAGACAATTTATGAGTGTCAGTTAGAGGTTAGACAGAGGAAAGTAACAACAGGTAGGTGCCACTAGACAGAGTGAGGTCATGTTAACTGATCACATAAAGCTTAATTGTCCTACTTTTATGGTACTAGTGCAAGTGAGGATCTACATAAGCTTATTTATGCTTTAGAAATGCTACGGAAAACATTTGGATGCGCACATGTCAGGCGATAGAGTTAATATAATTATATCTTATGTTTTTGGTATATGATTAAATTGATGACTTTATGCGCATGAGAGCAGTGAGATCACCATTGGTAGCATAGGATGAATTTTCCTAGAAATTCATGAATCATTTTGTAACAGAGAGAGCTAGAGAGTTTGGAAAATGACTTGAGCTGCTAGAGCAGATAGAGGACAATGACTCTAGAGAGTGTTTCTAGTGCATACTTATCACGATTGGTACAAAATTGTAGAGTAGATTTTAGGGGTCTTTACAATCCATTTTTATTCTTAGAGCATTTTGCGCAAGATCTACACCTTGTCCAACTTGTGTGAAGTTTTATCCCGTAGCTTGCTTTGGATACGATTAGGTGTGTTGTTAGTGCAATTGGACATTTCATATTATGAGGAATTGCCTTGTGGTTGTGGTGCAACCTTCCTCTAGTAATGAATAAGGGTTATTACTGTAAGATCAAGTTTTGATCTAGTAGTACAACTCTATGTTTTGATGATTACAAGTTAACCTTTTGATATGAACAATTGTGGTACTCTAACGTGTTTTTCTGAGTGTGCTATTTACAGGCTCTGACCTCAACTCAATCTCACACAAATCAGAAGCACTGTGTATAAAGAGTGACCCAAGCAACGCTTTCGCATTCACCATGTTCAGTATGAACAGTGGAAAAGCTTCAGAAGTTCTGAAGTTATACAAACTCTGATGAGGACTCAGTCACTAGAAGCTCTGAAGATCCAGAAGTTCTGATAACCAAGAAACACTGAAGGTTCAGATGTTCTGATGGTGTAGAAGACTCTGAAGATCCAGAAGCTGAATAGTGGAAACTCTGAAGTCCAGAAGCAAGAAACTCTGAAGGCCATGTTCTTCCCTCTGAGTTCAGAATCAGAAGAAACAATGGTCAGAGGATCTGTGCTTTCCCTCTGACTCTGATCAACCGGCTTCACAAGTTCCAATACGAAGCATTCCTCTGATCAGAAGTCTCCTAGGTTAAAAGGTCAAGTCGCTATCCAAGTACAAAAGCAAGTGTACCTTCCTGACGACCTACCTAACGTTCTCAGGGATTTTCCAGAACTGCCCTCCAACGGTAGCATTTCCCATGCATTGCTCAACCCTAATCCTTGGAGTATATATAAAGGCTGAAGATTGAAAGAAGCAGCAAGAAGTAATACATACGCGCAAGACATATTCAAATTATTCTAAGCTTTCTTTCATCTGAAATTCATTGAGTTTACTATTAGCTTTTTAGAAGCAAATCTCTTGTAAACAATTCTTTGATAAACAGTTTGTTTAGTTCCTTTAGGAGATCAAGGTTGATCGGATCCTAGAGAAGACTAAGAGAGTGAATCTTAGTGTGAGCTAAGTCAGTGTAATTGTTAGTCACTTGTAGGTTTCAAGTGCAGTTGTAACTCTTACCTGATTAGTGGATTGCCTTCATTCTAAGAAGGAAGAAATCACCTTAACGGGTGGACTGGAGTAGCTTGAGTGATTTATCAAGTGAACCAGGATAAAATCCTTGTGTGCATTTCTATCTCTTATCTTTTGCACTTAAGTTCTCGAAAGATTCGTCAAAATCTTTAAGGTGAAAGTTTTGTACTGAAAACGTTATTCAAACCCCCCCCTTTCTACCGTTTTTCATACCTTCAATTGGTATCAGAGCGCAAGTTCTGATTACCACACCTAACAGTGTTCAGTGATCCGGGCCGGTGTGAAAAACAATGGCTGCCACCACCAGTGAAACTCAAAGAGATGGTTACAATGCAAAGCCTCCTATGTTCGACGGTCAAAGGTTCGAATATTGGAAAGATAGACTGGAAAGTTTCTTTCTGGGTTTCGATGCAGATCTCTGGGATATTATTGTGGATGGCTACGAGCGTCCAGTTGATGCAGATGGCAAGAAGATCCCAAGGTCAGAGATGACTGCAGATCAAAAGAAGCTGTACTCACAACATCACAAAGCAAGAGCAATTCTTCTAAGTGCTATTTCCTATGAAGAGTACCAGAAGATTACAGATCGTGAGTTTGCTAAAGGCATTTTTGAATCTCTGAAGATGTCTCATGAAGGAAACAAGAAAGTCAAAGAATCAAAGGCATTGTCTTTGATCCAAAAGTATGAATCCTTCATCATGGAGCCAAATGAGTCCATTGAAGAAATGTTCTCCAGATTTCAATTGCTTGTAGCTGGCATACGACCTCTCAACAAGAGCTACACAACAAAAGATCATGTCATAAGGGTCATCAGGTGTCTACCTGAAAGTTGGATGCCCTTGGTGACTTCAATAGAGCTCACGAGAGACGTTGAGAATATGAGTTTAGAAGAACTCATCAGCATTTTGAAATGCCAAGAGCTGAAGCGCACAGAGATGCAAGATCTGAGGAAAAAGTCCATAGCCTTGAAATCCAAATCTGAAAAGGCTAAGGTTGAGAAGTCAAAGGCTCTTCAAGCTGAAGAAGAAGAATCTGAAGAAGCATCAGAAGATTCTGATGAAGATGAGCTGACTCTGATCTCCAAGAGACTCAACCGCATCTGGAAGCACAGGCAGAGCAAGTTCAAAGGCTCTGGAAAGGCAAAAGGAAAGTATGAGTCCTCAGGCCAGAAGAAGTCTTCAATCAAGGAAGTCACATGTTTTGAGTGCAAAGAATCTGGGCACTACAAAAGTGATTGTCCAAAGTTGAAGAAAGACAAGAAGCCAAAGAAGCACTTCAAGACCAAGAAGAGTCTGATGGTGACATTTGATGAATCAGAGTCAGAGGATGTTGACTCTGATGATGAAGTCCAAGGACTCATGGCAATTGTCAAAGACAAGGAAGCAGAGTCAAAGGAAGCTGTTGACTCTGACTCAGAATCAGAAGGAGATCCTAACTCAGACGATGAAAACGAGGTATTCGCTTCCTTCTCTACCTCTGAACTGAAACATGCTTTGTCTGATATTATGGATAAGTATAACTCCTTATTGTCTAAGCATAAAAAGTTGAAAAAGAACTTATCTGCTGTTTCCAAGACTCCTTCTGAACATGAGAAAATTATTTCTGATCTGAAAAATGATAATCATGCTTTGATCAATTCTAACTCTGTGCTTAAGAACCAGATTGCTAAGTTAGAAGAAATTGTTGCTTGTGATGCCTCTGATTGTAGAAATGAATCTAAGTATGAAAAGTCTTTTCAAAGATTCCTAGCTAAAAGCGTGGATAGAAGCTTAATGGCTTCAATGATCTATGGCGTAAGCAGAAATGGAATGCATGGCATTGGCTATTCTAAACCAATTAGAAATGAGCCTTCTGTGTCTAAAGCTAAATCCTTGTATGAATGCTTTGTTCCCTCTGGTACCATATTGCCTGATCCTGTACCTGCTAAAGTTGCTAAACATCCTCTTAAAAAGGGATCTTTCTCTATGACTAAATATCATGTAAATATTCCTTTAAAATATTATGTTGAGACACCCAAGGTGATCAGAACCTCTGGGGTAACTAACAAAAGAGGACCCAGAAAGTGGGTACCTAAGGACAAGATTATCTATGTTGCAGATATCCTTGATAGCTCCACTGAAACACCAATCATGGTATCTGGACAGTGGATGCTCGCGTCACATGACGGGAGAAAAGCGTATGTTCCGAGAGCTGAAACTTAAGCCTGGAGGCGAAGTTGGCTTCGGAGGAAATGAAAAGGGTAAAATTGTTGGTACTGGTACTATTTGTGTAGATAGTAGCCCATGCATTGATAATGTTTTATTGGTAGACGGCTTAACACATAACTTATTGTCTATAAGTCAATTAGCTGACAAGGGTTATGATGTTATATTCAATCAAAAGTCCTGCCGGGCTGTAAGTCAGATCGATGGCTCTGTTCTATTTAACAGCAAGAGGAAGAACAACATCTATAAGATCAGATTATCTGAGTTGGAGGCTCAGAATGTGAAGTGCCTTCTGTCTGTTAATGAAGAGCAGTGGGTATGGCATAGACGGTTAGGGCATGCCAGTATGAGAAAGATTTCTCAGCTGAGCAAGCTAAACCTTGTCAGGGGCTTACCCAATCTGAAGTTCGCTTCAGACGCTCTTTGTGAAGCATGTCAGAAAGGCAAATTCACAAAAGTCCCTTTCAAGGCAAAGAATGTTGTCTCAACCTCAAGGCCGTTGGAACTTCTGCATATCGACCTTTTTGGACCAGTGAAAACTGAGTCTATAGGTGGCAAGAGATATGGGATGGTTATCGTTGATGACTATAGCCGCTGGACATGGGTAAAGTTTCTAACCCGCAAGGATGAGTCTCATGCTGTGTTCTCTACCTTCATTGCTCAAGTGCAAAACGAGAAGGCTTGTAGGATTGTGCGTGTCAGAAGTGACCATGGTGGAGAGTTTGAGAATGACAAGTTTGAGAGTCTGTTTGATTCCTATGGAATTGCACATGATTTCTCTTGTCCCAGAACTCCTCAACAAAATGGTGTTGTTGAGAGGAAGAACAGAACTCTTCAGGAGATGGCTAGAACCATGCTCCAAGAAACTGGCATGGCTAAGCATTTTTGGGCAGAGGCAGTAAATACAGCATGTTACATTCAGAACAGAATCTCTGTGAGACCAATTCTGAATAAGACTCCTTATGAATTGTGGAAGAACATAAAACCCAACATTTCTTATTTTCATCCTTTTGGCTGTGTTTGTTATGTTCTCAATACTAAGGATAGATTGCATAAATTTGATGCTAAGTCTTCTAAGTGTCTATTACTTGGTTATTCTGATAGATCTAAAGGTTTTAGATTTTATAATACTGATGCTAAGACTATTGAAGAATCTATTCATGTTAGATTTGATGATAAGCTTGACTCTGACCAGTCAAAGCTAGTTGAAAAGTTTGCAGATTTAAGCATTAATGTTTCTGACAAAGGCAAAGCTCCAGAGGAAGTTGAGCCAGAGGAAGATGAACCAGAGGAAGAAGCTGGTCCCTCTAACTCACAAACTCTGAAGAAGAGCAGAATCACTGCAGCTCACCCTAAGGAATTGATTCTAGGCAACAAAGACGAACCAGTCAGAACCAGATCTGCCTTCAGACCCTCTGAAGAGACCTTGCTGAGTCTGAAAGGATTGGTGTCCTTAATTGAACCCAAGTCCATAGATGAAGCTCTTCAGGACAAGGATTGGATTCTGGCCATGGAAGAAGAATTGAATCAATTTTCCAAGAACGATGTTTGGAGCTTAGTGAAGAAGCCTGAGAGTGTCCATGTTATTGGAACGAAATGGGTATTCAGAAACAAGCTGAATGAGAAAGGAGATGTAGTCAGAAATAAGGCAAGGCTAGTTGCTCAAGGCTACAGCCAGCAGGAAGGAATATACTACACTGAAACATTTGCTCCAGTAGCAAGACTGGAAGCAATCAGACTGTTGATCTCTTTCTCAGTAAATCACAACATTGTTCTACATCAGATGGACGTAAAGAGTGCCTTCCTAAATGGTTATATCTCAGAGGAAGTCTATGTTCATCAACCCCCAGGTTTTGAAGATGAAAAGAAACCAGACCATGTGTTCAAATTGAAGAAATCACTCTACGGTCTGAAGCAAGCTCCCAGAGCATGGTATGAGAGACTCAGCTCATTCCTTCTGGAGAATGAGTTTGTAAGGGGTAAAGTAGATACAACTCTTTTTTGCAAGACTTATAAAGATGATATCTTAATTGTGCAAATTTATGTTGATGATATTATATTTGGTTCTGCTAATCAATCTCTATGCAAAGAATTTTCTGAGATGATGCAGGCTGAATTTGAGATGAGTATAATGGGAGAATTAAAGTACTTTCTGGGATTACAAGTTGATCAAACACCAGAAGGAACATATATCCATCAGAGCAAGTACACTAAAGAACTTCTGAAGAAGTTCAATATGCTGGAATCTACAGTGGCCAAGACTCCAATGCATCCAACATGCATTCTGGAGAAAGAAGATAAAAGTGGTAAAGTATGTCAGAAGCTCTATCGTGGCATGATAGGTTCACTTCTATACTTAACTGCATCTAGGCCAGACATATTATTTAGTGTTCACTTATGTGCTCGTTTCCAATCAGATCCAAGGGAAACCCACTTAACTGCTGTTAAGAGGATCCTAAGGTATCTGAAAGGCACCACTAACCTTGGCTTGATGTATAAGAAAACATCAGAGTATAAGCTTTCAGGTTATTGTGATGCTGATTATGCTGGAGATAGAACAGAGAGAAAAAGTACTTCAGGAAATTGTCAATTTATGGGAAGCAATCTAGTCTCATGGGCAAGCAAGAGGCAATCAACCATTGCACTATCAACTGCAGAGGCAGAATATATCTCAGCAGCAATATGCAGCACTCAGATGCTCTGGATGAAACATCAGCTGGAGGATTATCAGATCCTTGAGAGCAATATCCCAATCTATTGTGATAACACTGCTGCAATCTCATTGAGTAAGAATCCTATCTTGCATTCAAGGGCAAAGCACATTGAGGTAAAGTATCACTTTATTAGAGATTATGTACAGAAGGGCGTACTTCTTCTGAAGTTTGTTGATACTGACCATCAATGGGCAGATATCTTTACAAAGCCCTTAGCTGAAGATAGATTTAATTTTATTCTGAAAAATCTAAACATGGACTTTTGTCCAGAGTGAAGATGGATCAGAACCTCTGACTATGATACTTCTTGATCAGAAGATGTCTAGTCCAGAAGGTAACTCAATCAGAGTGTGTGTACCCACTGGTACTGACTCTGAAGCTGAGACAACAACACGTGTGTCAGAATTTCTGATGCATAGTTCCTTGTGCCCGTGTGACAGTCTGTTATGATTGCGTGTAGATGTGCTTCTCTCCTGTGTGTGATTGTGTATTTTACTGTTACTATCTATCTTTAATTTTCAACCGTTGATCTTAAAAGTGCTTTTTGAATCAACAACGGTTATTTGATAAAACCCACTATACACACACGTTCTCTTTCACTTCCGGTTTTTACTCTCGATCTCTCTGTTTTTCAAAACCGCTCTTCTCGATTTCTCTCTCGATCTTTCTTCATCTTCCAACCTTCATCTTCTACCTCAAACCTTCAACCACTTCAAAATGGTGAGACAAACCAGAAGATCTACTGCAGATGCACCTCAGTTCCCTCACATGGTAGTTGGTCTAGCAACGGGTCAAAGGGGCTCTGAGAACCCGGCACAAGAACAAGTTCAAGCTCAAGAGCAGATTGTTCCAATTGCAAAACGGGGCTGTGCCGTTCACTGCGTATTTGCTCCTGAGGAACTTCAAGTCCTGGCAGAATGGAGATTCGACCTCGACAACCTGGCTACAAATGGGTTTGATCTTCGTCCTGAAGTCCAAGCTCAAGGTTGGGGAAATTACTTCAACCGACTTCGAGGACCGGTGTATGAGAAACTGGTAAAGGAATTCTGGAAGCACGCCGACTGCGATGATACTCAGGTGGTCTCTCACATTCTTGGAAGAAAGATCATCATCACTGAGAAGTCATTCGTGAATCTGCTAGGTGCAGACACTGCTTATGGGTTTCGTTTCCAACTCACGGAATCGAAGCTGAAACCCAGCACCAAGGACACAATCAACCAGGCCCTGTACACCACTTTCAAACCGGGCAAGACGAGTTACAAGGTGATGGATCTTCACCCCAAACTCAGGATCTGGCACAAGATCCTGCTTCACTGCATAAACCAGAGACCGAAGGGCAGTTCTCCAGACTACATCAACTTCAACCAGAAGGTGATGTTGTTCTTCATCCAAGATCAGAAGAAGATCTGCCTTCCCTACTTCCTGTTCTCCTACTTGAAGGAATGCATCCGGAAGTCTCGCACCACCGCCTCCATCAAGTCTGCAATCAAATATATCCCTTTTGGGAGGCTGCTCTCAGACTTTCTCATTGAAAGCAACCTGGTGCAAGATCTGGTTAATGCTGGATGTGTAGAGGATCTGAGCACAATTGTCAGTGATGTCTTCACTGCAAACTCTCTGAAGAAGATGGGTTTGGTCCAGAAGAAGATTGCTCCTGCTCATGAAGACACATCTTCTGAGATCAGAGGAAGAAGGATGCCTCTGAATGACTACCCTCTGTGGACTCAGGCAGACAATCCTGACGCCATCAGATGCTATGTTGAAGACCTCAGGGCTCAAGGATTCGAAATTGACCTTGATGATTTCGTCAGCAGACTGCCGCCAGCTCCAGAGTTTCCTTCTCCTCCCAAGAAGAAAGCTCAGAGGAAGATGGTTCTGGAAGAATCCTCTGAGGAATCTGATGTCCCTCTGGTCAAGAAGACGAAGAGAAAGCCTGATGATGGTGATAATAGTGATAGTGAGGATGGTCCTCCTAAGAAGAAGCAGAAGAAGGTCAGAATCGTGGTGAAGCCTACTCGGGTGGAACCAGCTGCTGAAGTGGTCAGAAGGACTGAACCTCCTGCCAGAGTGACTAGATCATCAGCACATTCAAGTAAGCCTGCACTTGCTTCTGATGATGATTTGAATTTATTTGATGCACTCCCTATTTCTGCTATGCTCAAACACTCCTCAAATCCCCTCACTCCTATTCCTGAATCCCAGCCAGCCGAACAAACCACCACTCCACCACATTCCCCAAGATCTTCCTTCTTTCAACCTTCCCCTACTGAAGCACCTCTCTGGAATTTGCTTCAGAATCAACCCTCTAGGTCAGAAGAACCAACCTCTCTCCTCACCATTCCGTATGACCCATTACTTTCTGAACCAATCATCCATGAACAACCAGAGCCAAACCAAACAGAACCACAACCCAGAACGTCTGATCACTCTGTTCCCAGAGCATCAGAACGTCCTGCTGCCAGAACCACGGATACAGACTCTTCAACAGCCTTTACACCTGTATCCTTCCCAACCAATGTTGCTGATTCTTCTCCCTCCAATAACTCTGAATCCATTAGAAAATTCATGGAGGTTAGAAAAGAAAAGGTGTCTACCTTAGAGGAATATTACCTTACCTGTCCAAGCCCTAGGAGATATCCTGGCCCTAGACCTGAACGTCTAGTAGACCCAGATGAACCTATCTTGGCTAATCCTTTACAAGAGGCAGACCCTTTGGCTCAACCAGCTCACCCTGTCCCTGACCAACAAGAGCCTATTCAACCAGAACCTGAAAGCGAACATTCAGTGTCTAACCAATCCTCAGTTAGATCACATCATCCTCTGGTTGAAATTTCAGACCCTCACCTTGGAACCTCTGACCCCAATGATCAAATGATTAACATTGGTTCTCCACAAGGTGCCTCTGAAGCTCATAGCAGCAATCACCCAGCCTCTCCTGAAACCACCCTCTCCATAATTCCCTATACTCATCTCCAACCCACATCTCTCTCTGAGTGCATCAATATTTTCTATCATGAAGCCTCTTTGAGGCTCCGCAATGTGCACGGTCAGACTGACCTCAGTGAGAATGCTGAAAGTGTGGCTGATGAGTGGAACAATCTTAGCACTTGGCTAGTGGCTCAAGTTCCAATTATGATGCAGCTCCTGCATGCAGAGGGAAGTCAGAGCATTGGGGCTGCAAAGCAAAGGTTTGCTCGAAGGGTGGCTCTTCATGAACTAAAACAGAGAAATAAGCTTCTTGAAGCCATTGAAGAAGCCAAGAGAAAGAAGGCTCAAGCAGAAGAAGCTGCACGTCTAGCAGCAGCTCAAGCTGAACAAGCCAGACTTGAGGCAGAGCGACTTGAAGCTGAGGCTGAAGCTCTTAGATGTCAAGCACTTGCACCAGTTGTGTTTACTCCTGCTGCTTCTGCTTCCATTCCAGATCCTCAAGCTGCTCAGAATGTTCCTTCCAACTCTACTCAGACAAGCTCATCCAGACTCGACATCATGGAACAGCGTCTTGACATTCATGAATCCATGCTGATTGAGATGAAGCAAATGATGATGGAACTTCTGCGACGATCTGACAAACCTTAGTTTTAGGATCTTTTCTTTTTCTTTCTTTTTATTTAACGTTGTTTTATTTAAACTCTGTTTCTTTTTATTTACTTATTCTATTTTTTTCGTTTGTGATTCTATATGCATATCTATATATATATTTGTATCACATATGTTTGCAAAAATCTTTTTTATTCATCATATTTCTATGTTTACATCATATTTCTTTACATCATAATATCTAGAATGGAGGATCCCTCCTCATTCTTCTGCACTCCTGGCGCTGCTCTGACCTATCTTTCTCCAGACGCTCCAGTCCATGCTGGATGTTGTTAAGGCTGACCTTTAGCTCATCCCTCTCCAGACTCTCTTCTGAAGTCTTGAGCTTCTCTTCCAAGATCTCTTTTTCTTCCAGCAGCTTGAGTTCAAGCCGGCTGAGTTCTTGCACCTCCTCCACGAAGGCAAGAAATTCCTTCAGGTCTCTCTCCAACTCTGGACGCAGGTCCTCTTCCAGCAGTGTTCGTGTTAGCTCCGAGATGGTCGCTGTACCCTCTGGATGCCTGATGTTCAGGAACAAGTCCTCTTCAAAGGCCTTCTTCCTCAGCTCTTCTAGTGCTACGTTGTATGATGCCATTTGTTTTAACTGAAAATTGTTCGAGGTGTGAAGCTTACCTTTCTCTCCAACGCTTTATATAGGCTTCACTTTCTCTCTGAAAGTTAATGCTTCTACGGTTTCTCGAGGTTAAGTTCTTGGTAACTGACCCTTCTCTTTACTCACTTGACCGGTGGTAAACGTTCTTCTCTTGCATTAACTCTTCTATTTATTTCGCCTAACTCTGATTCTTGCATCGTTTTCATTTTCTTTAAACTTAGACCTTCTCTAAGGGGGAGTACCTTGTACTTCAAGCTAAGTTTTTCACACCCCAAGCTTTTTGCTTATGACAAAAGGGGGAGTAAACCCAGTTTTTGATGTGTAAGATGTGTTAGTGTGATTTATTTTTCTTTTGGAGAATTTAAGAGTTCCACCTTCATGACCATAGATATGTCACTGGGCAAATACAAGGAATACATTTCACTTCTTCTGAAGTGATTATAAGTTGACTCTGATACCCAAGACTCTGATACCTTGTCCATGACTCTGATTACTTATGCGCTCTGTTTACTCGATTTTCATCTATGTCATAAGTTTTTCACTCTGAACTCTTATATTATTTAGCTCAGAATCTAGACTTTACTAACGTTTTCATCAAGTATTAGATTCAGGGGGAGCTAAGCTCAGAATCAAGCAGTGACTTGAATGCAGAATGAGCAAGATAAACTATTCACATCAGGATAAGTATTATTCTATATCTCTAAACTCTGAGTGAATTCAGTTTAATGTTTAAGAATTGTTCATCAAAAATCTTAGTTTTGTCATCATCAAAAAGGGGGAGATTGTAAGATCAAGTTTTGATCTAGTAGTACAACTCTATGTTTTGATGATTACAAGTTAACCTTTTGATATGAACAATTGTGGTACTCTAACGTGTTTTTCTGAGTGTGCTATTTACAGGCTCTGACCTCAACTCAATCTCACACAAATCAGAAGCACTGTGTATAAAGAGTGACCCAAGCAACGCTTTCGCATTCACCATGTTCAGTATGAACAGTGGAAAAGCTTCAGAAGTTCTGAAGTTATACAAACTCTGATGAGGACTCAGTCACTAGAAGCTCTGAAGATCCAGAAGTTCTGATAACCAAGAAACACTGAAGGTTCAGATGTTCTGATGGTGTAGAAGACTCTGAAGATCCAGAAGCTGAATAGTGGAAACTCTGAAGTCCAGAAGCAAGAAACTCTGAAGGCCATGTTCTTCCCTCTGAGTTCAGAATCAGAAGAAACAATGGTCAGAGGATCTGTGCTTTCCCTCTGACTCTGATCAACCGGCTTCACAAGTTCCAATACGAAGCATTCCTCTGATCAGAAGTCTCCTAGGTTAAAAGGTCAAGTCGCTATCCAAGTACAAAAGCAAGTGTACCTTCCTGACGACCTACCTAACGTTCTCAGCCACAGCAGAAGCTGGATTTTCCAGAACTGCCCTCCAACGGTAGCATTTCCCATGCATTGCTCAACCCTAATCCTTGGAGTATATATAAAGGCTGAAGATTGAAAGAAGCAGCAAGAAGTAATACATACGCGCAAGACATATTCAAATTATTCTAAGCTTTCTTTCATCTGAAATTCATTGAGTTTATTATTAGCTTTTTAGAAGCAAATCTCTTGTAAACAATTCTTTGATAAACAGTTTGTTTAGTTCCTTTAGGAGATCAAGGTTGATCGGATCCTAGAGAAGACTAAGAGAGTGAATCTTAGTGTGAGCTAAGTCAGTGTAATTGTTAGTCACTTGTAGGTTTCAAGTGCAGTTGTAACTCTTACCTGATTAGTGGATTGCCTTCATTCTAAGAAGGAAGAAATCACCTTAACGGGTGGACTGGAGTAGCTTGAATGATTTATCAAGTGAACCAGGATAAAATCCTTGTGTGCTTTTCTATCTCTTATCTTTTGCACTTAAGTTCTCGAAAGATTCGTCAAAATCTTTAAGGTGAAAGTTTTGTACTGAAAACGTTATTCAAACCCCCCCTTTCTACCGTTTTTCATACCTTCAATTACGAGTAGCTTTAACATCTTATCTGCCCCTACAACACTTGTTAGACAAGCTATTAGTTCTTTTGGCAAAGATCGTGGAGTACCTAAAATTATGGTAAATGAAATGGTAGTTGAGGTCAATGATATGTTAGGAGCGTCGACCTCGAGTCTTTGCTTTGACTCATCAAGATGCTTAGGCAACCAATACAATGGTAGTAACTATACTTTTTATATGATATTGAGATGATTATGTTTTGGCTTAGTGCTAAAAGTATATATACTCTTTATCATTGTGGTCAACTTAGCGGGTTATCTTCCTTCTTGAATAAGACACTTGTCTTTGCTGCATCTCTTGGGGAGAATTTGATAGTTGAGTTTGTGCACTATTCTTTTTAAGGTATTGGAGATTGAGAGTTGTTGATAGCCATTATAGCTTAGAACATGATTGATTTTAATGTGATCTTTGGACATAGATTGGTTAATCTTTTGTCAACGATACTTTGGATTCTCGTAATAAAGTAGTGAAGTTTAAATTACCTGGAGAGTCATCCTTCTCATTTTCGGGAGATCAAAGTTGGACATCATATAATCTAATTTTAGCTTTGAGAACTAGCAAGTTACTAAGGAAAGGATTGTCATGGATACTTGACTTTGGGTAAGAGGATACTCAAGCAGTTGAAAAAAAAAATAGAAGATATTTTAATAGTGTGTGAATTTTTGAATGTAATTCTTGGTATACCACCCAACATGGAGTTAAAGTTTCTCACAAACTTGGTTCCTAACACTAGTTTAATTTGTGAAGAATAAAGACTGAAGTATACTATTATGCGTTGACTATAGGTGGTCGGATAATATGACAAGGAAAAAAAAAATAGCAGATACCTTGCATGGATGAGTTGTTGATTGGTAGTATGTGCTCAATTGTTTAAAAAAAGAATAGGACTTGTGATCTAGGACCATCAAAGGAATATTAAGGGTAGAATTTTTAGACAACTTTCAGAACATGTTGTGAGCATAATGAGTTATTAGTCACGCTTTTGGACTTAGGGATGCCACTACTATTTTTTTTTATGAATTTAATGGACTGCATCTTTAATCATTCAGGGATCATTTTGTGGTTGTTCTTGTTGATTTGGTATACTACTAAGACAAAGAAGAGCACTATAAGCTTGTTGATTGTAGAGTTATGTATATGCTGCCCATTCCAGCTCACTGTTGAATTTTTGCAATTCGTTCTATAGTGGACAATGTGGTTGATGAGATTAAACATGATCAAGGTCAAGATATATATGTGGTGAGGATGGTAGAGGATTTTTAAAGTGAAAGGTTCCACATTTTTCAATAGACTCTGATGATATTTTATGACTTGAATGATAGGGTGTGTGCCCAATGTAGATAGTTTGAGGGGAAAATATTAGAGGATGCTCATAATTTTTCTTACATGATTCACCTAGGTTACTTGAGAAAATTATATTGGTGGGAAGAGATGAAGAAAAATGTTGTAGAATTTGTTCCAAAATGTTTAGTATGTTAGAGATGAAATATAAGCACTAAAAGTCAGTAGAGTTACATCAATATATTGAGATACAAATGACAGTTGAAAGATATTATTACGAACTTTTTGACAAGGCTACCGTGAACCTCCAAGGAGTATGATTCAATAGAAGTTATTATATACAGATTGACTAAGCCTGCACACTTGTTACCTATGAAGACTTATATTACAGTAGAGTATGCTAAGCCTTACTTTGAGAAGATTATCTCTCTGCATAGTGTACCTGTCCCTATTATTTTATAGTGAGGGGCTCATTTTACTGTACAGTTTTGGAAGTCTTTCCAGGTTGTTTTAGAGACTCATTTGAATCTTAGTACAACTTTCTATCCTAAACTGATGGCTGATTTGTGAGGGCTATTAAGATCTTGGAGGATATACTTTGAGTTTGTGTTGTAGAACATGGAGGGAGTTCAGATCAGAGTTATTTTTTTTATAATTTTCCTATAATAACTATTATCAATCTAGTATTCAGATGACACCATTTAAGGCCTTGTATGGTAGGCGATCACTAATAGGTTGGTTTGAAGATGAGGAAGCTAAACTTGTGGGTCCAAAACTTGTCAAATATGTAGCAGAGAAAGTTGAAAGTTAAGCTGGTTCACAATTGTTTGGTTGGAGTAGAAGTATGAAAAAGTTCTATGTTGGTAGGAGGCGGCAACCTAAAGGTTGTAGCTAGAGATCATGTGTTTTTACGCATTTCTCCAATGAAATTAGTGATACTATTAGTTAAGAAAGGAAAGTTAAGTTCAAGATTCATTGCATCGGTTGAGATATTTGAGAGGGTGGTTTTGTAGATTATCAATTGATGTTTTCTCAGATCATTTTTGAGTTCACCCAATTTCATGTTTCTATGCTTAACAAATACCTATATGTTCCTTCTCATGTTAGCTGTCATGAGGGCACAACTAGATGAGCGTTTATATGGAGCATCAAGTAGCAATAACTGGTACAGGAGTAAAAAGTCTATGTTCTAACAATATTTGGTGAGTGAACGTATTTTAGAAAGGATTATATGATAAAGAGATGACTTGGAAACCCGATGCAGTCATGCACGAGAAGTATTCTCTTATTAGAAACATCACGTTAGTTCAAATTTCAAAATTCGAGGACGAATTTTTTTTAAGGGGGGAAGATTGAAACAACCCGTTTATTTTTTTAAGAAAGGAATATAGGGAGCGGAAAGGAAAAATACATATATAGATATATAATTTAAAAAAAAAACTTTAATAATAACAGTGGTTAAAAAAAAACTAAGGTAACCAAACATAAAAGAAAACCCTCGCAGCCCCCAACACCCACTATCAATATTGTGTCCCTCATCCTCTCTCTCGAAATCTCTTTTCCTTGCCTCTGCATAAAAACCAGCGGCACACTCTTCTTCCCTTCTACATGTTCTTTTTGTTCTTCACTAGAAACAACCCCAATTGTCACCATGAAAAAGACACGCTCATGAGGAGAAGTTTGGGTATCCATGTGAAAAGGTTTCTAACAAGAAATTGGGAGATAGGGTTTGTGCTAAGGAATGAGAAGAGTACCCACCCCTTCACGATTATGTTATTGAGGTATACCTATCACTTATAGATTTAAAGAATGCTATTATAATATATGTTGGATTTGAGTAGGATTATTTTAGGGTTTTGGGTATATAATGGGGGATTTTGTATGTGCTCACGGGTAGTATGACATAAGGTAATTAATGCTGAAGATTTTAAGTTAAATTTTGGTGTTTAGATTTATCGGCTAGTGGTTCGTTCCGTTCGCGTGGAGTTGTTGAGAGCGGTTCAGTTGATTCGCCTTAGCGGTGAGTGGTTCTCATCTACTATGACATATTTTTTTAATGATCCTATAACTGATTTAACTATTTTATCGTATTGCTTATTCATCTAAATTGGGGAAACATACTTTTATATGTTTGATTATCATTCTGGGACGTCTTTGAAGCTGTGGTTTTTATTTAATTGATTTTGAGCATGTTTGATAACTTGATATGAGCAAAGCAAGAGATTTACATTGGTTTAAAGTTGAAATTTTTGTGAAATTGAGATTGTGAATTGAAAACCTTTGATGAGCATTGAAAAGTTGATGTTGAGAATGTTATTTTGAAAAGCTTTGATGAGCATTGGAAAACTAATTTTGTAACTGTGATGAGACTTGATACGATTTGAGAAAACGGTTTTGGGGATCCTTGATAGAACCCCGTAGCCGTTAGCGGAGGTAACGGCCTAGGTGCACCTAGCTAGTTTGATTCCGGGAGGAGAGGGCTATCCGTTAGATGGAGCCGCCAGTGCACGGAAAGGGCTATCAACGAGATGTAACTTCCCCCGATGAGATTGATGAGATATGACATGATTCCGGGTGGAGAGGGCTATCCGTTAGATGAAGCCGCCTCTTGGGTAAGATAATCCTTAAGAGGAAAGGGCTATCAACGAGATGTAGCTTCCCCCGATGGCACGATGTGACTTGGGAAAGGAAAGGGCTATCCGCTAGATGGAGCCGCCCCTATCGGATAGGCCATCCCTTAGGAGGAGAGGGCTATCAGCGAGATGGAACCGCCTCATGGTTCTACATGTGTGACCCTATTAATTATATTTCTGATTTTGAAATGCTTTCATATGATTGGCATGATTTTTATTCAGTTTCATTGAAATGATTATTTATAAACTTGGCAGTTGATGCTCTCTTATTTGAAATGACTCGTCAATTTTATTAATATTGCATATTATTTACACTGAACTGGAAGTGAAAAACTCGTGCCTCTAATGTTTCCCCTCCCTGTTCATGGTGGATGTTGACTGCTCACTAAGTCTTTGTGACTTACCCCATTCATTATTTTTCCACACAGATTCTCAGGCAACTAAGTAGCTGGCTCGTGTCAGATTCAAATCAATCGATTATCTTATTGGTAGGCCTCCTTTGGTTGGTGGCTCGATTGGTGTCTTCTATTTGATTCTAGTTATCTGCAGCTATAGGGAGTCTTAGGTGGATTGATTCTGAATTGTTATTTATTATTTCATTTAAGAAATTGTACTTTAGTGATGAAATTGGAATTTTGGTTTTCATGGAGTTTTGGTTATGATGAAAACCATTTGACAGGTTTATTGTTTTGGAAATGTTGATATTATAAAGGAGGTTTTGTTGAATTATTTTAAAATATAAAGCAACGTGTATAATTTTGGAAAATAGTTTGGAAAATGATTTTGTGAGAAACAGGCTTGCCAGACTAGGGTGTTAGTCTGTGCGCCGGTCACGGCTTACGATTTTGGGTCGTGACATTGTTTATGTATGTTGAGAAATTAAAATTCATTGGTAGAGATACTGTGATAGAAATTTAAATTCATTGATAGAGATACTGTGATAGAAATTTAAATTCATTGATAGGGTTCAATAGACTAATACAGATAAACCATACATGATTACAAACTGCTTCCCTCCCCCCTCTCCCCTAGGGTCACTCATTCTACACAAACAGTTTCAAAAACACCATAAACAACACAGCAAATCCCATGAATATGACACATGATTTCATGAAGTGAATTTGTTGCATATGAGTGTCATTGTTTTTCAGCATAATTCCCTGCGTGATCCTAATCTCTTCAACCAAAAACTCATTCTTCTTCTGCATAATCTCCTTCATCACCACTTCCTCCTGCAACAAGGTCTGATTCTGCAACAAAATTTCCTTCAACAGACTCACTTCTTCATCATTGTTGTTAGGGTTCTGTCCATTTGAAACCACTTCACCTTCTTCTTCAACCCAACAACATTCACACGAGAGCTTGAAGAACCACTGTAATTCCTGCAATTGTTCGGTTGAATTCGCGACTTGGAGCTCCCACTCATTGTGTGTTCAATTGCGACAGAGAGGGAAGGAGAATTCAGAGGAAATGACGAAGAAAGCTTGGAAGGTTAGGGTTATGAGAATTAGGGAAATTTGGGATTTTAGGGTTCATCATCATATAAAGGGCTGAAAGGACTAAATTGAACCCTTCCCAAACATCCACAACGTTTTTTATTTCCACATGAGCTATGGATTTATTTTAAAAAAAAAGCCATGTCACGGTTCCGTTAACGGACGTGACTTTTTTTTAACCAAGGACCTCTGATGAGGGAGATTTGCCATTTTCAGGGACTACGGGCGTCATTTTTTAAGTTTAGGGACGAAATTGAAGGCGGTGGACACTTGGACGAACTTGGCTATTTACCCAAATAACATTTTTTTAGTGAACCCGTATCTATAAGACTATAAGTGAGGTTACATCTTCTAAGGAGTAAATTCATCCTTACTTCCTTAGTCCCCAGCTATATTGTTACTACATATTCTAGATCTTACTTTGTCATGACATGCTATGCTGTGATCACCATTATCTACATGATACTAGTCTAGTCTCGCATTGACAAAGTAATCATCGTACTTATTTAGACAAGTCAGCAGAACTATCCGTGAATAATCAAGTTAGATATGGATTCTGTTCTAACACTGCCATCCATAATGCCATTGGTTACCTTATCAGTCTATCTGTTCCCTGCATAGCCACATGAGAAATCTGAGAACTTAATGCCAAGCAACCACCAATCATTCAATTTATAGTTGTGCGTCTCAATCACACTCCCTCTACTAGTTTACTTGCACGATCTAACCACAAATCAAGTTAACAACTCATGCATGTACATCAATAATCACCCAAAATTTTCAGCACCTTCATAAATAACAGGGCCCAAAACTTGTCCATTCAATGTTTCTACACATACTTAGAAATTTTCACAAAATGCCAATTCACATTCACAACAACTAAGCACGACACAATGAAGTTACTTTCCTCAAAAGAACTTCTGGGTCCATCTTTTCTGCTCTTGCTGTTGTTCTTCTCCCCTTCGTGCCACTCACTCGACAGCATTATAACCTCAAACCGACCCATCAAAGACGGCGACGTTTTGGTCTCCGACGACAGAGGAACCTTCGTGCTCGGTTTCTTCAGCCCGCGAGATGATTCAAGAAGCCGGTATGTTGGGATATGGTACAACAAAATCTCAGAACAAACCGTTGTGTGGGTCGCAAACAGAGACACTCCCCTGAAGAACAACGACACTTCTGGTGTTCTCTCCGTCCAAAATGGAAACCTCGTACTCCACGCCGCCACCATCAAGAACAGAAACGTGAACCCGGTTTGGTCAACCAATGTTTCCACCTCATTTAACGCTTCTTCAGCTAAGCTTCTAGACACAGGGAACTTGGTTTTGTTCAATGGAAACGGTAATGTTTTATGGCAGAGTTTTGATTACCCTGGTAACACTCTGCTTCCGTTCATGAAACTCGGGCTGAACCGTACAACCGGTCTGAACCGGTTCTTGAGATCGTGGAAGTCTCCGGCCGACCCGGGATCCGGAAACGTGACATATAAAATCGACCCGGCGGGGTCCCCACAATTGTACCTGAATAAGAACGGGATCCCTATATGGCGGGTCGGGTCGTGGACGGGTTTGAGATGGAGTGGGGTACCGGAGATGACACCGAGCTTCATCTTCACCGTTGAATTCATCGATGACAAAGATGAGGTAACGATAATGTACGGAGTGAAGGACCCCACGGTGCTGACGAGGATGGTGTTGGAAGAAACTGGCCACGTGCGGAGGCTGACGTGGCAGGCGCACGAGAACAGGTGGTTCCAAATTTGGTTTGGGCCGAAGGAGGAGTGCGACGGGTTCAGGCAGTGCGGGGCGAACGCGAACTGCGACCCGTACAATGCAGAGCGGTTTGAGTGTGAGTGTTTGCCCGGGTTCGAACCCAGGTTCCCGCGTGAATGGTACCTCAGAGATGGGTCGGGTGGGTGCGTGAGGAAGGGGAACGTGTCAACGTGCCGGAGCGGGGAGGGGTTTGTGAAGGTGGAGCGTGTGAAGGTTCCGGACACTTCGAAGGCGCGTGTGGAGGAGGGGATGAGGTTGAGAGAGTGCAAAGAGAAGTGTTTAGGGGATTGTTCGTGTGCGGCATACACGACTGCGAATGAGAGCTCACAGAGTGGGTGCCTTACTTGGCATGGAGGTATGGAGGACACGAGGACGTATACGAATGGGGGAGAGGATTTGTATGTTCGTGTGGATGCACTTGAATTAGGTACTCTCCTTCTTTCTTATTCACAAGGAAAACATATATGTTTGGTTTTAAGTTGAAACTAACTAAAACCCAACGGAGGTCTAAAGTTCCTTTTATGTTTCGCGTGTTATGACTTATAATGCATGTTCTCATCTTTTAGTGCATTGAACGTGGTTTTCAACTAAAACCAAACACACGAGGTCATAACTGTCTTAACATTTGATCATGGTTTTAAATTGGGTCGCAATTAAATCTAACGAGTTTTGAACACTGATATTGGTGTAACGATTGCACTTGCAGTCACATTACCCGCATTTGTTTATAATTTTGCAATGTCAAGGTTAACCGCGACCGCAAACATAACTAAAATTTAAAACTTATATACTTTATATTTATATTAGTTGACTGGACGAGTGAGGGGATGAGAGGAAGTTATTTTTACTTGATAGACCACCTCTATATTTGGATAACAATGAGGGTTTGGTTCAAAAAAGAAGAATGAGGGTCAGTGTTAATTACTTCTGAGGCAAAATTTATACATTTTTTTCGTTCATGTTCATTTGCAATTCATAATAGACACTTTTTCTTTATTTAGATATGGAACTTGCCTTGTTTAACTTTTTTTTTTTGGAACAAGTCTTGTTTAACCTTTAATTTTTGAACTATATTTCATTTATCAAAAATAAATTTTATCTTAGCATTTGCACTTTGCAGCTAGATATGCAAAAAAGCCGTATGGTGCTCTTGGCAAGAAGTGGATGATTGCAGTTTTAGCTGTTGCAATTTCCTTGTTATTATTTTTGGGCACATTA
Organism: Lotus japonicus; assembly: GCF_012489685.1. Classification (NCBI taxonomy): domain Eukaryota; kingdom Viridiplantae; phylum Streptophyta; class Magnoliopsida; order Fabales; family Fabaceae; genus Lotus; species Lotus japonicus. Next base: position 5,674,454 of record NC_080044.1, read on the forward strand.
GTGTATTGGTTTGTAAAGGCCAGGAAACAAGGTATGCCAAACTCTTCTCAAACTTATCGTGTTGGGATTCTTAACTCCATTAACTTGTTCAATTGTTTGATGATAGGGAGAAAAAGAAACCGCAAGTTTTCGTTTCGTCTTAGCTTTGAGGACTCTCCCAATCACCAAGAATTTGACACTACACAAAATACAGATTTACCATTCTTTGATCTTAGCACCATAGCTGCAGCAACAGACAATTTCTCTAACAAGCTTGGTCAAGGTGGTTTTGGTGCTGTTTACAAGGTATGTAAACATTCTTCTTTAACAAGTTCCAAATTGAATAACATTGAGCACCGGTTTAAAGGCATTGTACTGATGTCATCTCCAAAATTTTGTTTTGTCTGCAATTCATAAAAAAAAATCTGGTTCACAAGTTAAAAGAGATTCTCTACAAATTAATTTTAACACAAGGAACATATTGCACATAACATGTACTAAATACTAGTCGTAAAAACACAGTCCATGGTTGTACCGGTTTTTAACATGGTCCACCGTAGAGTTTTCCTATATTTATAATTCAAAGCAAGTAGCACTAGTTACAGAATTTGCAAGCAAATATTTTTTTTGGTTACATGCAAGCAAATAATTTGTTTTGCAATAAGGCAAACTGTTATAAGAAGTTTAATTTGGATGATATGTTCAGGGTGTACTGAGTAATGGAAAGGAAATAGCAGTGAAGAGACTGGCAAAGAATTCTGGACAAGGCATAGAAGAGTTTAAAAATGAGGTTGTTTTGATTTCAAAGCTCCAACACAGAAATCTTGTGAGGATCTTAGGTTGCTCCATTGAAGGAGAGGAGAAGATGTTGATCTATGAGTATTTGCCTAACAAAAGCTTGGATTTTTTCATTTTTGGTATGTCTAGTTTTTCCTAACCATTTATAGTGACATTTTCATGCATCAAGTTACAGAACAATTGGGCCAACATGTTTCACTCATGAAAACTTGAATTGTTTTGGTGCAGATGAAGCTAAAAGGTCACTGCTAGACTGGGAAAAAAGATTTGACATCATCTGTGGGGTTGCTAGAGGGATCTTGTACCTTCATCAAGATTCACGATTAAGAATCATTCATAGAGACCTGAAGGCCAGCAATGTCTTGCTGGACTCTGCATTGGACCCCAAAATTGCAGATTTTGGCATGGCTAGAATATTTGGTGGAGATCAAATTGAAGCAAACACAAATCGTGTTGTTGGAACCTAGTAAGTACTCGAATATGCAAACATGTCTTAGTTTCCTTGCATTATGTTACTTGGAATCAGTGCATGTTTGGAAATCCTTCTACAATTGATTCTAAAGCTAAAATCAATCATGGGAAGAAGCTTATGTGAGTAGCTTCTGGATGCTAGAATTGATTCAAACATGCAATCAGACACTAATTCAAAAGTTATTTTAATAGAATATAGCAAGTAGTAATACTTCACTCCTTGAAACCCTTATCTCCTAACTATAGTTGATCACTAGAAATAAGATTTTTAGTGATTTAAATTATGTTTTTGCTCTTGTAGTGGCTACATGTCACCAGAATATGCCATGGAAGGACAATTTTCAATCAAGTCAGATGTATACAGCTTTGGAGTCTTACTTCTAGAGATTGTTACAGGAAGAAAGAACAGTGGTCAATATGAAGATATTACAACCACAAATTTAGTTGGACATGTGAGTATCAATATGTATATGAGAAACTACACTCTAGTTTAAATATATCCTTTAATAGCCTAATTAATCAAGTAACTTAATTAATGTAGATATGGGATCTATGGAGAGAAGGAAGAGCCTTGGAGATTGTTGATCCATCATTGGGAGAGTCATGCTCTGACCATTTAGTCCTAAGATGCATCCAAATTGGGCTGTTATGTGTGCAGGATCATGCTGGAGATAGGCCTTCTATGTCAAGAGTTGTTTCCATGTTGGACAATGATTCAACTCTTCCTACTCCAAAACAGCCAGCATTTATTTTCAAGAAATCGAATTATGCGAGTTCAGATGCTTCAACCAGTGAAGGAATTAATTACTCAGTTAATGAGATGAGTATGACTAGGATTGAAGCTCGCTGAAAGCCAAGGCTCTTGGAATTGTGTGACGAAGCTTTGTATGCTATTGTATGATTCTAGTGTGTTGTGAATTGAACAACACTTAGGTTTGCCAAAATGTTGTCTATGATAACCTACATATTATCCAATTTAAAATAGCAATGTAAAATCAGGGGTTATTAGGGAGTAAGGCTAAGGCTAATACCAGCATTTGACTTCTTTATGTAAATTTCTTTTGGTCTTTGACGAGTGTAATTAAACCTGTTTGGGAAACCGGAATAGTCCCTCCCAACATCTTGTTGGTACTTCTTTCTGTAAATTAATAGCAACACTATTCTAAGTATATTTTTGTGTAAGCACAAATAGCAAAACCCAAATAATCATAGTTTCTATTACTGTTACATAATTTTTTTCTCTTTTTTTTTTTCATTTTACATTTCAAAATTACAGTTACTAACTGTAATAACAGAATGGCTCACTATTTCCTCATAACCTTCAATCCAAAAGCTTCCATGCCACACACAAAACTCAAATATATACCTTAGAATACCACAGTGCTGCAAACTGATTCTATGATGCATGAGAATGCTGTACTTATATATAAATATACACGTGTTTCTCAAGCATGCTAACCAATTGCAGAGCCGGAGCCTATGCAAATGTGCTACCAAACTCACATTTAATGAAAAAGTATGTACCGGCTACATACTTGAGGTAACGTAAGTTCTACCGAGCATCGATTGTAGTTACTGTTATTTCATTTACTGAAGATCCTCCTCCTGATGATGACTCTTGCGAATCTCGGTTGCCATTGAATAGAAATGCTGGCTTTTGGGGTCCCCGAAGAGGTGTTTCATTTCCTAGCATGAAAACAACTTCTAACATGGATGGTCTGTTGACAGCATTTTCTTGCACACACAAGAGTCCAATTTGGATGCACCTCAGAACTACATCAGGAGGATAAGACTGGCCTAGTGTTGAATCAACTATATCCAAGGCCCTTCCTTCTGTCCAAAGCATCCACACCTACAAATGCATAACACAATCTTTAAATGAGTAATACACCAATAATTTGGTGGCCAATGTTAAGTTTAGAAGATTCTTGGTATAAGAGAAACCATATATCTACTCAGATTAAGAAATATATTTTATATGTAATTAGGAAAGTAATACAAGTTACCCTATATTCCTAATTTGATAATACAATGCATCTCACTTGTATCTCATTATTAAGTCTAGCTCTTGTTTTTCCTTGTTCAACTTACATATCCAATTAAGTTTGGAGAGGCTCTTCCAGGATCATTATCTGTGTTCCTCTTGCCAGCAATAATCTCCAATAGTAAGACCCCATAACTGAAGACATCAGATTTTGTTGAATATCTTCCTTCCATTGCATATTCTGGTGACATATATCCACTGCAATTATTCAAAATGATTAGAGAAATGGTAATAATACAGATCAATTTCTCTAATGTTGGTGATTGAAAGTGTATAACATAACACATACTATGTTCCAACCACTCTTTTTGTTCTTTCTTGAATTTGATCTTCTCCAAATATTCTAGCCATGCCAAAATCCGAGATTTTGGGATTCATTGCACCATCAAGGAGAACATTGCTGGCTTTTAGATCTCTGTGAATTATTTTCAGCCTTGAATCTTGGTGAAGATATAGAACACCTCGGGCAATCCCAATAATAATTTCAAAACACTTATCCCAATCCAATGGCCTTTGGTTTTTACCTGAAATGGACAGTTGAAATTTCTTGAAACTGAACACCATGAGTAACATCAATTGCATTTTGAATCTTTAATAGGAATTGCTCAAATATGTGGTAATAGGAATTAAGTTAGAAGCTCTAAGATGGAGAAAGGTAGAAGGGGATTCATATAGGTTTTAATCAGGTGATCTATGCAATGGATTGTGTAAAGCTTTGTAATGGACTGGTGAAAAAGTCTCACTTTTTCAACATCTGGTGTTCAATTTCAATGGTATTTCACATTCTGTTTGAAGTTGTTATGATCATGTAGCTGCTATGGCCAATAAAAGGCGAGGAAACAGTAAGGCAAAGCATATATCTGACTCATCAAATATTGAAGTTTCTTCCCCTCAATATGTCTCTCATTCAATTTTGTAACAAATTGGGGAAGAAGCCTTTTCAAAATTTCCCTCCTCAATTTAGTTACTATTAATTACGCTAATATGTCAGATTGAAAAAAAACAACTATGATTTATGCTAATCTAACTGAAAATTTGTTCAGGCTGGAGAGACAACTAGTAAACAGAGAAAGGCATACCAAAAATGAAGAAGTCCAAGCTTTCGTTTGGTAGGTATTCATAAACTAGCATCCTTTCTTCTTTTTCACAGCAACAACCGAGCAACCTCACCAGGTTTCTATGTTGGAGTTTAACAAGTAGTGTCACTTCATTTTTAAACTCTTCTGTCCCTTGACCTGAATTTTCGGACAATCTTTTCACAGCTATCTCTTGTCCATTAATTAATTGGCCCTGAAATATATATAACTCTTAAGCTGTATATTTAACTGCTTTTGCATCTTTTTTCCTCAATGCTATTGAAAGAAAGATAAATAAATGTTCTCACATCTCAAAACAATTTTTCAATGTAGAGTATCTGTTTACCTTATAGACAGAGCCAAATCCACCTTGCCCAAGCTTATTCTGATGGCTGAAATTTCCTGTGGCTGCCATTATCATTTTAAAGCTGAAAAAGGGAAGATTTGGTTGTGTGTTGCTCTGAACATCGTTCTCTTCTTGAGGGGAACTTTGGTTTAAGTATCGCATCACTTTATCTGAAATTACAAATTCCATGAGATTAATTTCAAGCAAATCACAATTTTGAACCTTTTTTTCTTCGAAAAATGAGAACACATTAGAACAAGGGAAAGAAAAGCAGTCACTTGGAGTCAAAAAATATACGAATGACTCTTTCTACATCAATAAATTCTGACTTCATTTGATTGTTACTACAAATGACTGTTTCTACATGAAATAAGGGAAAGGGAGTTCTGACTTTTGTTGTTTTCCTCATGGGGGTAACGTTCCTTGTTCTTTTGCTTTAACAAACATTTCAATATAAATTAGTGTTATGCATGTTGATGTGCCTAGGAACTAAGATGGTGTAAATATGATATTAGTACACACTACACAGTCCATATAATAGTTGAATACTACAAGAAAATGTGAATCCAGAGAAACTGATAGATAGACTATTACTCTTACATACTAGGCATAGTTGCTGCAGTTTTCACCTATAGTAAGGGCTATTTAGAACCCTTTTCAAGACAGACTGCAAATAATAATGAAAATATGAAGTAAATCACACATACCTTTGCCTTTTATCTTCCACAGGTAATACACACTGGCCAGAAGGAAAATTGCAAGTACAGAAGCTACCAGGATTGCAATGATCCTCTTTTTACCAAGCACCCCTTTACTTTTTTTGTAGTAATTGGCTGATAAGAAGAAACAAGTCCAAAGAGGTTTAAAACGAATCCTATAAGATCTATGCGGTGTCAAATTCAGAAAGAAAAACAGTGGGAGAAGGGCTAAGTACCTAGTTCTACTGCATCAACGCGTACGAATAAATCTTGGCCTTGATCGCTTAGTTTCTGCGTGTCCATTAAATTCCCATGCCATGCCAAGCATCCACTTCCACCATTCCTCACATCAGCAACTGCATAGGCTTCACAAGAGCAGTTTCTCAAGCATTCCTGCTCACACTCTTCCAAACTCAAACCCTTTTTTTCAATTGCCACAGATGTATCAGGAACCTTCAAGCCTTCAACTTTGACAAACCCTTCTCCATCATCACAAACAGATGCTGCACCTTGCTTCCTCACACACCCTCCTGAGCCATCTCTATTCTCATACCATTCACGCGGGAATTTGGGCTCAAATCCAGGTAGACAACTACACTGAAACTCCTCAAAGTTCAAAGGGTCACAGTTACTGTTTGATCCACAGGTTCCATAGTTATCACATTGATCTGTTGGTTCTGACCAGTACCGGTTCCATTGACTCTTTTGATTATCCCAAGTGAATGTTTGAAAGAAACCTGATTGCTGAACTACTATCCTTGTGATGAGGGACTTATCAAACATGTTATATGACAGTTCTACATGGTTATCATCTTCTATAAAAGACACATTAAAAGTGGCCATGTCTCGTTTCATGTTGGGTATACCCATCAATAATTCCCCGTTCCATGATCCACCGCGCCACCAAGGAAAGTTATGTCTGTAAACAAACAACTGAGGTTTCCCACTGGTGCTGAATTTCAATGTAAAAGCACCTCTTCCAGGGTCATCATCTGTTTTCCATGATTGGAGGAACAAGCTCTTGTTAGTTCTTCTATCAAAACCAACCTTTAGATATGGAAGCATGGTGTCTGTAGGATGATCAAAGCTTTGCCAGATGATAGTTTTGGTGGTGTTCAGAATCAGGACAAGGTTTGCTATATCTGAGAGCTGAGCTATAACATTGGTGCTGCTGTTAGCTGAACCTGAATTAACATTGGTAGACCAAATGGGAATGGTGCTAAAGTTGTTGTGGAGGACTAGATTTCCATCTGGGTTGATTGAGAGAACCCCAGTGGTGTCATTGATAGGATTATCTCTGTTTGCAACCCAAACAACTGTTTTCTCAGGTAAATTGTTGAACCAGATTCCGACGTAGCGGGATGAGGACTTGCCTGGGCTGAAGAATCCAAGAGCAAAGGTTTTATCTTTAGAAACAAGAAGCTCACCATCTTTGATTGGTTTGTCATTAGATATGGTGTCAGAACAAGAGCATAATGAGAAGCTGAGGATTAGAATCAAGTAGTTAACAAGCAAACTGGTATTATGTAACTTACTTTTGTGAGTTTGGCACATGACAAGGCAGAGAGGATTTTTAGCAGAGTGCATGGAGTTCCTCTTTCATGTCCCTCTTTCATGGAGGCAAAATAGCAAACAATATGGGGGCATGTGTGTTCACACACTCAAATGACACTAGTTTTGCTCTTCAATACACAGCCCATGTTTGGAATTTATTCTAAAGCCAAAATCAATTATGTGAAAAAGTTTATGTGAGTAGCTTCTGAGTGTCATAATTGCTTCTGAGTAACGAGAAGCTGATCCAAATATTCTAATACTAATAGTCTCTCTCACACACAGGACTTTCACCTGGGCTGAGGACTAATAGAATTTGCACACACCCACTCTTATTCTCACGTAAGTGTTCCTGGTCTTTGGATGGCTGCTTTCATATATATATTTTTATATGATGGAACATTAGCATCTCACGTAAGTGGGGAAATAAAAAATTGAAGAACAGTTGCTATGTATGAAGTATGTGTAGTCAATGATTAACTAGCATGAACTTGTAAAAAAAAAGCTGCTTTTCCATACATGTACCTAACTCGGAATACATGTAGAAGTCACTTGACTTAACGAGCAAGAGAGACCCACACGAAACTAGGCTTAGAAGAATTAAGTTTTATTCACACTTTAATGTAAGTGTTAATAAAGTGGAGAGAAGAGAGACCCACGTGAAACTAGGCTCAGAATATGAATGTTACTGGCACGAATAAGATCGAATCTCGTGAAGAATATTTAAATCTGACAAAAAATGAAAAAGAAAGTATCTTGAACTATATAGAATAATTTAATGGAGGCACCTCTAACATATTAACAAAAACAAGATCATACTAGATCTCAAATATGTTTGTTTCAACTATCATATGATTGAAAATTTACAGAATTTTTTAAACCTATAGAAAATATACTGGCATGCTAGATAATGCCTCACATCTTGCACTATCTGGCATCTACCATTGTAACAGTGACATGGTTCACTGTGCATGATTCATCTTGTTTACTTGTAGAAGAATCAGTTTCAACAGGATTCCTTCCAAGGCAAAACCCAGGGTTCATGGGCTGTTGCATTGTTGCAGTTTCACTGCTCAGCATCAAAACCACTGAAGACATTGTTGGCCTATCTTCTGCTCGCTCTTGTACACATAACAACCCAACTTGTATGCATCTAAGAACTTCAGATGGTGAATATGATTTGTCAATGGAAGAATCAATCAGTTCTAATGCATTTCCTTCATTCCACAGCTTCCATGCCTATAAAAAAAGCATAATTATTTTATCTGTTAACAAGAAAGATCAAGATAACAATATAACTAAGTAACATGTTAATAAAAGTAGCTCTTCCACATACATGTCCTAGAAGATTTAATTCTTTGTTTGCATAATAGAATCCTCTGTTCTTCTTTCCACTTACAATCTCCAGCACAAGAACCCCAAAACTAAAAGCATCAGATTTCACTGAGAAGTTCCCATCCATTGCATATTCAGGGGACATGTAGCCACTGCACAAAAGAAGAATACTCATAAACACAATATATCACTAAATTTGGTTCTTTTGAGAATATTAGTGTGTTTAAATTGGTACTTACTATGTTCCAACAACTCTCATTGTATTTGCTTCAGTCTGATCAGAACTAAAAATTCTAGCCATCCCAAAGTCTGATATCTTTGGGTTCATCTCTTTGTCAAGTAAAATGTTGCTTGCCTTAAGATCTCTATGGATGATCTTAAGTCTGGAATCTTGGTGTAGATAAAGAAGTCCTTTAGCTATTCCACATATAATGTTGAAACGCCTTTGCCAGTCCAATAAGGATCTTTTTGCCTTATCTGGATAATCATAAATACCAAGCATTTGGATACACATTAAAATGTCGGAATCAACTTTTCTTTTACCAGAATCAATTATGAAATACAGATGCTAATCACAGAAGTTTCACCCTATAATCGATTCTGGCTTAAAAATTAATTCTGGAAGGGTTTCCAAACATGCACAAAGCCTGAATGAGCCATACATAATGAAAGATGAAAACATGATGTAGAACTCACCAAACAAAATGGAATCAAGGCTTCTATTCTCCATGTACTCATACACTAGCAGCTTCTCATCCCTCTCAATGCTGCAACCAAGTAGCCGAACGAGATTTCGATGTTGAAGTTTAACAATTAATTTGACCTCATTTTTAAATTCTTCCACACCTTGCCCAGAAGTTTGTGACAATCTCTTCACAGCAATATCATGACCTTCCTTCAATCTGCCCTGGTAATAACCACAGTTGTTCCTATTATATTTAAGTGGATAATAAGTGATTTTTAAGGATTTTTTTTATGTGGTGGAAACTACAAAAAAACAAGAGGTTGAAATCATCTATCTAAAATAGTGTCTTAATTTCCTGTCCGACCAATAAAAAATTGTAACATTGTAACTAAAAATGACCAAGTTCTGCCCTAGATGAAGATTTTCTGTATGATCTGTAAACAATGCGTTGAAATCAAATAGTGTCATGTAGTCATGAGTTGAGAACTATAACCTTACATGAGTGATTTCATGACACAATATGATTAATGCGACGAGAAAGGGGACAATACTAACTGGTGACAGAGGATTAATTTCAGTAGTCTGTTCTATCCCACTCATTCTTTCTTAATTAATATGGAAAAATTTCATTGGTTGGACAGAAAATTGAGACATCATTTGGAAATAGAACGTCTTGATCTAATAACTACTTACTTTGTAAACACTGCCAAAGCCTCCTTGTCCAAGTTTATTTTCTTCAGAGAAATTGTCTGTAGCAATTGTTATGGTATTAAAATCAAACAATGGCATTTCTATGTCTTCCATGTTCCTTTCACCAGTCTGCTCTCTATTACTTGAAAACACCACCTCAGGCATTAGCAAATCCTGACTTCTCTCAGAAAAACCTGGTTTTGGGATAACAAGCAAAATAATTTCATCATACTGCACAGTTGCATAAACACATTCATATGTAGGACATTACTTGCATTACCTCTTTGTTCCTTTTTCCCTTTCAATATACATTGCAATTTCCTCTTCTTCCATAAGAAACAGATCATACCAGAAACCAAAAGCATCAAAGCTGCCCCTCCAATTATTATGATTCTTAAAGCCTTGTGAGTCCCACCTCCAAACACTGTGTCATCTGAGAGAGACAGTTTATTTAGTTTAGAAACTCACTTTTCATTTGGTTTAGTAGTTAAAACTTAAAAGAAACAACTTCTTAGCATTAAGATGTGCAAGTACAAAGTAATTGATGATTGAACATTTGCATATGCATAAATTAGTGTAGACATAAAGGAATTTCACACTTTTATCCATTAAAAAGAAACCAATAAGCTCAATTAAAAAAGTGTCAACATTGTTTTTCACATGTACAAGTATACATTGATAGAATGTCCGCAATAAAGGGGATCATATCTCAAAGTAGCAATATATTTTAATCTTGGATTTTTCTACTAAAATATTAATCACAAAAAGGTTAAGAAAGAAAAAGGGGATAAAGATTTTGTCCTTTAATGATATTTAATGAATTCAAAAGCATGCAACTTTTTGTGAGGGAATATAATCCCACCGAAATGGAAAAAAAAATATCCCCTTTGGGTACCACAAAAGAAGGTTGTGGGCTCCATTTTTATTTACCAAATTTCTATCCTTTCTAATTCCATTGTCCGCGGGAAGATGATTCAAACAATTAATTTTCCTCCTTAATTAAACTCTTTTTTCTTTTTGTCCATTTCCAATAGGATCATACATTCATACTATGCATGCATTTACTAGGAGTAGTCACATAATTAATATTTTTGTGAAAGTGATTAATCTTTTTGAAAGTGTTGTAAATATTAGAGTTTAATAATTATGTATTGAGAGTGTACATTTTTTAATTAAAATAAAAACTTAAAAAAAATAATGGTAAAATATAATTGGATTTCTATATAATATTGACAGTATATATTATTTAAAGCATAAATATTATTCAATCAAAGCATTATAACTAAATAGAATAGAATCCATTATTTAATTTAGTTCAGATAACTTATAAATCAAAAGTGATTTCATTGAAAAAGCGATTGTCAAAAAGATTGTCCCACAACCCACCAATTCAGAGCCGAAAATTAAAATAATAGGGCCCACATCACCGTCCTATTCCTATACACAAAACCCCATAAAGTGGGCCCACAAAACCTTAATGAATTTCTTGAATCCCAATAACTCACGCAACAAATCAGGGGGACATTGGATTCATGCAATTTTTTTTTTTTGGTCAATTATTCATGCAATTTGAGCGCATGTTTTTCTCGCCAACAAACAGCTACATTTCTGAGTTAGTTGCCGACTTGCCGTCACTCTAACGTTTGGAAGGTAGTTCATATGGGTACTATGTGAGATGAGAAGAGAAGGTTGTGTAGACGTTGTTTTTTAATGAATTGAATAATTTTTCACTATGGAAGTAGTAATAGTTTATTGAAAATTGCTGTTTAGTACCCTATAATGCTCTCACTTGTTAAGAACACGTCATTCCCTTCACAAGGTTGCATTTTACTACAAATGTTTGAGGTTATATAGATGAGTGATTTGTAAGTACCTCTGTGATGGACTGTGAGTAATATATGGTCCCGAGAAAATGTTTACCCGACAAATAAAGAAAAAAATATGTAATGAGATGGGAGAGAAAGGTGAAAGTAAATGAAAATAGTGGAAAGAGGAAAAAAAATTGAGTATTTCTTTCTTGATTAAAGAAATGTTTGAATATAAGGTGGAAAAATAGGGGAAGCCAAATTCACAATATTTTTTAAAGCAATGGGACCGGAAACATTGAATAGCACGAGGGCAGCTGCAGCAGCCTGTGGATAAAGCAACACTTGTTTTGGCTTTGTCGCCATTGGAATGATCTTCTTCTAATTGCATTTCATTGCGTTGGCCTCATATTCAACACCTCTGCATGTGTCCCCATTACAGGGAAAAAGACCCTGACCAGTAACCACTAACCACCAAGGCCCCAAGGAAGAAGAAAACAATCCCAAGTTTCCAACTCATTACATTCCAAAATCCAAAACCAATTATCTCAATAATTAGCTTCCTTGGATAACTTTTTATACAATATATGTTATGTATGTTTTCTTTTCAATAATAGCTTTTCTCATAGAATATTAAAAAGAGTTCCTGCAACTTGAAAGTTTGTTCACTTGAACATTTTTCACATTTTCACCCACATCATATGACTTAACAAAAAGATATTTTCTTTGGGGAAGTTATAATCCGATAATTGAATCAACTTATTTTAATCAAGAATTGATTCTAAAAGTATTCACAAAAAACTTTACCCTAAAATTGATTATGAAGAGTTTTCAAACAAGCACTGAATTCAACTATAACAATAGATAAATGCCAAATTTGATGAGATGCATAGTTTAACATTGTGGACAACATCACGTGACGCGATCGCAATGTGTTTTGAACATCACTCGGTCACAAAAATGTGTTTTGAACATCACTACAACGTGACGCGCAACACAACAGATGCAACAACCACACCAGTCTATAGACTAAGTTAATTTTCATCTTTCATACAAATTCTTTTATTTTTATTTTTATTTTTATTTTTATGATAATGGTAGATTTACATGATATTTCAGATGGTTGTGGGATTTATTAATGGAAGTGAGCTCATGATGAAAGAAAAATGAGATTTGAGAGGAGGGAGGCTGTAACTGCAAATCGCATCATTCACATTACCCACAATCACAGTAATGCAGCCTCATTTTAAAATCATAGACAAATGCACTGAAATAAACATGATCAAGAAATAGTGCTATGGAGCTATAGCTCTACATGCTTATATATACTTGAACCCAGAAAAGATGAGTTCAGCATGTCTAATTAGTTTCATAATTCAATCTTGTTTCCTAGTCATGCTCACTTTACCACTTGGAATATTCTTCCCAAGTGACTAAAACATTAGTTTCATAGTTTAAATTGGAGTTCCAATCACAATTGCGGCCGCAATATCAAGACCATTTTAGTACCGGTAATTGTATCATGATCGCAATTGCAGCCGCATCATCAAGAGCATTACTCAGCAATTTCACAACGGCAACCGTAACCCATTAGCTCTTTGATTTTAAAAAGAAAAACAAGTTTTTCCAAATCAATTCAGCTAAATGCATATGCCTACTAATTCTCAAGCCTATTTTCCATACCAAAATCAATCAGAAAATCAAACCCAGAATGCAAACATTCATTTAAACACATGATAAGGTATAGAAGAAACAACATACCTACATCAGAAGCTGCTAATCTGACATAGAGATCTTGCCCACCCTCAGGATACTGCCTTATATCTACAAGCTCCCCAACCCAAATCACACAACCACTTCCTCCATTAGTGATCTCCAAATTAGCATAACCAGTACAAGAACAATTCCTCAAGCACAACTCTCTACACTCCACAATCCCCATGCTCCTATTCACAAACACCCTACTCGTCTCCGGCAACTTCACATTCTCCAAATGCAGAAACTTATCACTCCCACATTCCAAATCAGTTCTCCTCACGCATCCATCAGACCCGTCTCGCAAATTCCACGCCTGCTGATCCTTAGGCCAGAACCCCTTCACACACTTGCAAACCGGCGAAGAATTCGCGTCACAAAGACCATAAGGACCGCACTCTCTGTAGTTATCACATTGATCTTTCGGTGCATACCAGAATTTACTCCAAATATGTGAGCTCTCTATCCATGTCAAGCGTTGAAGCTCCCCAATTGAGTTCACGGATAATCGCGAAAGCAACGATTTCTTCTCAATTGAGAACATGTAGTAAACCTCATGCTCATCCATGAAAAAATTGAACTTAATTGAATTTGTAATTTTTTGCATCTCAGGTACCCCACTGAATCTCTCACCATTCCATGGTCCACTTCTGTAAACTCTCTTGTTTTTTCTCCAGAGGAAGATTTCTGGGTAGCCATGGGGTTCAAACTTGAATGAAATGTCACCGATTGAAGGGTCTTGATCTGTGTTCTTCCACGAGGTTATGTGTGTTTCCTTCCCCGTGTCAAAGTTCCACCCCAGTTTCATTCCTGGTAACAAGGTGTCGGTAGGATAATCGAAGCTCTGCCATAGAATTTTGTTAGGATCTTTCAGAACCAAATTCCCTGAATCCAGAAGCTGAAGAATTACAGGGCTGGTGGTGGTGGCGGCGGTTGTTTGATTTAAGGAAGACCAGACAGGTTTCTGGGACTTGTTTTCGAGGACAACAAGGTTTCCGGTGTCGGTGATTTTGAGGAATCCAGCTGAATTTTGAAGTGGGGTGTCTCTGTTTGCTACCCAGACTACAGTTCTTTTGTTGTCATCAATGGTGGTGTACCAGATTCCAAGGTACCAGGTGGAGTCAGAGGTGGGAAAGAAACCGAGCTGGAAGATTTGGTTTGAGGATAACAAGGTTTGGTTTAGAGTGAGGGATTGGGTTGGTGTTAAGGTATCAGAAGAAGAGGTTGTTGAAGTGGTGGTAATGGTGGCGGAGAAAAAGGTGAGTGAGGTGGAGAAGCAGAAAAAGAAGAAATGGAGTCCTCTCATGTTTCAAAAGTGCTTTGATCAAAGAAAGAAAGAAAGAGTATAATTCTAGTACTAGACGAGGATTCAGGATTCTTAACATCAAAGACATTGATTTCCATGTAGACTTTATTGGTCTTGTGGTCTAGCTTGTGCTATCCCTCGCAGGGTTCTTTTTCTTTCCAATTCTGTCTTTTGCGCCCCTTTTTTACATGGTTACCCTGGATTTCCCCCTTTTGAGCAATAATTTTAGGGAGGGTAATGGGTAGGGTTTGGGTAGGGTACTATAATACCTATCCCCATACCCGCGTTTTTAAAAAGTACCTGTACCCGTCCCCATACCCGCGTGGGTAACAACCCAAATGTCTTTTCCCGTACCCTGTGGGTACCTATATGCCCGTACCCGTACCCGTTACCCACAATTTAGCTAGCGAAAATTTAACTTTCTTCGTTAAAAAATCAAAATATAAATTTTATTATAAAATAAAAAGCATAAATTAAAAATGCAAACGATCATCCGAATGTTTAAGAAGTAAAATCATTGGAATATGTATAAATTTTATATAAAAAAATAAGCGAGAGTTGAAGCTTTAAATTTATAAATTTAGATTATTAATAAACTCCTAAGTTGTCGGTTAATAATTTATTTTAAAAATAAGTGAGAATAATTATGAACTGTATATATAATATTAAGACTTCACTTACGTATTTTTTAAAAGAAGTTAGGAAGTTATATTTTAAGTTTATTAAAATATACTACTAATTATGTGTATGTATATGTATAATATGTGTGCGGGTATGGGGCGGGTTGGGTACTATAGTGCCCATACCCGCATCCGTACCCATTAATTTTTGCGGGTATTTACTCATACCCAACCTCATACCCAACTAGCGGGTTTTTATCCTACCCATTGTGGGTATTTTTTGCGGGTACCCAATGGGTATTGGACCCATTGCCATCCCTAAATGCTTTGCTAATAGCCTAATACTACTTTCAAGACAATAATACTTATCCATAACACCATTCAGAGTAGGACTACACATGGGTTGGGTTAGGTTGGGTTGGATGAATTTTGAGGTTAATAAAGATTCGAACCAATTAAAATTGTTTGGGTTGGGCTGGGTTGGATTTTACGAATTTTCACATTTGGACCTGAACGAGCCCAATCCGACGATCTTCGGGTTGGTTCGAATGAGTTGATTGGATCTCTATATAAAAATAGTAATAAATATGGAATATTAAAAAAAATAAGAAAAATTGGGAAATCTATTATAGTATCAAATAGCATAAAAAGACACAAAATATTTAGTTCACACTACACACACCGGAGAGAAAGTAATACAAGAGAGAGAAGTAAGATATATGATTAATGATGTGATAGGAAAAATAATGTAAATGTGAAAGAAAGAGATGTGTCAATATATCAATATCAATCAATATCAATATATATTAGAAAAGAAGAACTTCCATCAGGCTGATTTAGTGACGTGTCATTCTCACGTTAATTCTTAGTGACGTGTCATTCTCACGTTAATTCTCATAAAAAAAATTCCACGTGTCATTCTCAGGTTAATTCTCATAAAAAAATACATTTTTAAATTTTAGATTTGATTAGGATTTAGGTTTTGTTATTTCTTGATTTTATCTTAATTTATTTTTGATTTATTTTTAGAGTATTAATTAATTTTAATGGTATTTTTATTGAATTTTTGAATTTTTAATTAATTCAGGATTTTATGAGTTTTTATTGTGATTTTCTAGATTTTGATAGTTTTTATCTATATTTATTTAGTACCTTTTAAAATTTTAGATTTGATTAGGACTTATGTTGTTTATTTCATGATTTTATCTTAATTCATCTTATTATTTATTTTTAGAGTAAATAAATAAATTAGATAGCAAATTTCACGTGTCAATTTATTATATAGCTATATAATATTTTTTACAATCTATTTAATATTTGATTGGTTTTAAAAGGTGTATGATGGGAAAATAAATATTGATTTTTTTAGTTAACAACATCATTATTAGTTTTATTTTAAATTTTAAATTTTTTTATTTTCTAAATCAAATAGATATGATTTTTAAAAAAATTTATAGCATCAATATTTTTTTATTCAAAAAAAAAATATCATCAAATTTAATTAATACTCTACAAATAAACTTTTTCTTTACCTAAAATTTATTTCTATAACAAATCTTTAAACCGATTTTTTAAAGGTAATTTTGAAGAAAATTATCAAACCAAATATGGAAGCTGATCACATTTTATCCCGGTTGAAGGCATTCAAGGTTATGCATGTTTCTCTTAGTAGCTTATAGCTTTACGCAGCTTTAATTTTGTAGTTGATAGGGTGTATATACCATAAAATTTAATTAATACTCTAAAAAAAACATTTTCTTCACCTAAAATTTATTTCCATAACAAATATTGAAACCAATTTTTTAAAGGTAATTTTAAATCTGAGAAATTTTTTCATAAAATATTAAAATTTTAAAAGATTTGCCCTAATTATCTAAGATTTACCTAGATTAAATAAAAAACTAAAAATTCAATAAAAATACCAAAACAATTAATTAATAAAAAGTACCAAATCACAATAAAAACTCATAAAATCCTTAATTATATAAAAATTCGAAAATTCAATAAAAATAACTAAAAATTTAATTAATACTCTAAACATAAATTTTTTCTTCACCTAAAATTTATTTCCATAACAAATCTTGAAACCGATTTTTTTAAAGTAATTTTAAATCTGAGAAACGTTTTCATAAAATTTTAAAAGATTTGTCTTAATTATCTAAGATTTACAATGGAGTTATAATGGATTTACTTTAATAGTGAACCAAAGGCGTTCTCAAACTTCATTGACTAGTTGTGTCTATCAACTTATTTCTTTGTTGTTGTTGTTATTGGTTATTTGTAGTGTGACTTCACATGTCAACAAGAAAAGTATGAGGTATGGAAGAAAAGAACTGAAGAAAGGAAAGGAATGACAAATTATGGACATTAAGCACTCCAATGGAAAATTTTATAAAGGTCGGTATTCTTTTTATTCAAAATTAATTATTCATTGCCCTCTATTTTAAGCATTAGACTTTCTTTCGAATCATTTCTACTGCAATGGCACAATTTTCTCTTGACTTTTTCTACTTCCAGTTCTCTCATGAAAGTTGATGCATGCTTTGACTATACAATGAAGCCAACTATATGCTTTTCTAGAAATTCAGTTCACACCAAACAATTTGCTAAACCTTCTAATTCTATTTATGAAGAAAATACTCTTTTATATCATTTGTGGATCTCTCGAGCCAAAATCGCCACTAAATGTAGTTTACTTTTGGAATTTTGCAGGAAGCATTGGTATTAAGCGAAGTGCAGAATGATTGGTGGAAGTTATGTAGAGTTTACCATTCCTATTCCAAAGACCAATAAAGGTACTACAAAGTACAAATAAGTTGTTATACATAGAGCACTACAAAAAATTCAGTATTTTGCGGCGGTTCTAGGAGAAATTTGCGGCGGTTAAAACCGCCGCAAAATGTATGTTGAGGCGTTTGCTAGAGCGCCGCAGTTACGAGCGTCGGGAGGTGTTCTGCGGCGCTTATAGCCAAGCGTTGGAATAACCGCCGCAGGAATGAGCGGCGGTTTGAAACCGCCGCAATGCGTGTACTTCATTTCGCCTCTATTCTTCAGCGGTTCTAACCGCCACGAAATGCTAATTTTTTTTTTCATCTCTTTCGCATCCATATGATCCTACAAACTTCCTGTCTACCAAAAACACATTCATTGATGTCACATAACACGTCCTAATACTGCACAATCACCACGCTACAAAACCAAACTCGAGTTTGAGCCATAACTTTATCACCAAGAAACCATACATACATTGAATTCTAAATAAAGTCGGTGTAAGCTATAAAGAATAACTACAGAAGGCAAGTGGTGAACATACTAACATCACAGTTCTACACAAAAATCACCCCAACCCAATACAATTAACATTTGCTTGAAAAATAGATCTACCAGGAAAATATCTTATCTCAATATATATAGCACAGAACAGGATCTCTTAAGGATCTAAGAATAAACAAATAATTATGAGAATTGTGAATCCAAACCAGCAACATAGAATTCTCACCAGATTCGGAGCAGCCCAGCCAACAAGAGCAGAGAGAATGGTCATCACCTATTTGATTTCAACTCCAAAGACCACAAAGACAATCAATATCTATGAAGGCCCTTCTTAGCAGTGAGGTGATAAATAAACAACATACTTAACATTTCAAACTCACTCCATCAAACATGGCTTCCAACAAAGTAGAGCTAATAACAGAAATTATTTATACAAAAAATTGAATGCTTGTGCAGTCCCTTGGTCAAATTGATACCACTACACAAATAATTAAATAAATAAAAAACAAGGCAACATCTCAGGAAGTTTCAATCTAGAGCATGAGTACGTCTAATCAGGAGTCAAAGATAAGCATAAATTACTTTGGAAATGAAACAAACGAACCGCAGCTGCACATTTTACCAGTACCTACAATCCAGTAAAAAGCTACTGTTTGGCATTCATTACATAAATAGTTGAACACAAAACTTACCAAATTACACTAGATTTATGACCAAATAACTTGACCAAGTCCACTGCCACAGAACCTCCTTTACTATTAATAGATCATTAACTAGACAACAATGAAATAGAGGATTAGGGACATACATGTACTCACTTGAAATTATATAAAAATGTATTTATCAGTATCACATCAACTGAACTAGGAAAAACTATATTGAAAACCTGATAGGAGTATAGTCACCCCCTTGACGACCCTTCGTGCTTAATCTGCTTTCTCTTGCTGAAACCACACTTTGAATAGCCATCTAAATGAGAAAAAAGTTAACATTAGGCCACCTGAATTATATATTACTTATGAGTATAATATATCAATTAATCAATAGAAAGAAAACCATGCATTTATCCCCAATTCAAATTTAAATAACTTAGAAACAAAGCTTAAGCAATTGAGCCCTAGCAAAGCAATGACATGAAACCTAGTTGGCAGTAGTAATTGAACTTACCAGTGCTTGCAGCTTCACTAATCCTCTAAGAGCACTCAGTCCCTTTATTGCCTGTAACAGAAAAATTGAAATATTTCACATAATCAGATTGTTTAAATCAAAGAATATCAATAGAAAATACTTTTAAGTACTCTTTACCTAGCAGTATCACATCCAATTTCATTTATATGTTTCGGCACATGTTCACCATGGTTCGGCACATCCAATTTCCTATTTTCTCTCCTTATTCTCCTTTTCTCCATCTAATTGATACCCCCTCTATCGAACTAACTTGTCTATTTGTTCCTAACTTATATCTGAACTAACTAAATTCTTTAGCAGTTCCCTACCCACTCCTAACATACAACAAGCAGAGAGAAACGTGCACACGCATATTTCAGTAATCATCTTCAATTTGAACGAATGGAAGAAATCGAAGCAGAGAGGGCTCACCTTGTTTGGATCCGAAGCAGAGCGTGCGCAGTTGAAGAAATCAAAGAAACCAAACCCAGGAAACCACTCAATTTTGCCAAAACTGGAGAAATTTGAGCCCTAATTCCTAACCAAAACAAACACATCCAAATCACAAACCTGAAATCGCTGATTTAATCGTGAGAAATCGAAGAAACCAAACCATCAAATCTGGTACAACGCAATCGTTGTACCAAAATCAATTGAATCAAATTGTCTTTCTCTTGAAATCGTTGTATCAAGAGTCCTATGCAGTACTTGCTTGAATTCTAACAAGCTACTACATAACCAAAAATGATACAAGATATTTCTTATAAAAAAATGCACGAGGAAAAGGGGGGGGGGGGGACCTACTGTTCCTGCACTTGAGTAGTGTGATCCATAATGGAATTTGGGGATAACTGGATCATCAAAGCTAGCATATCTCTCATGAAATTTTTTCAGACGATCTGGGTTCAGTGCACCAACAGGCTGAATCATATCAAAAGCATTGATTATTAAACAAAACAAAAACAAAAACTTTTTCCTTTGAACTGACTAAAGCAACATTCATGAACCTTTGAAAGATCTCGATAAGAAGAAGGATTTGAAAGATCCAAACTCTCTGAACTGTAATCAGAAAGAATCTAGGGAAAAACAGGATACTGCCAAAAAGAAATAATAATGATGAAATAAATAACATGAAGATATGATTGAAGAGATCAATGATAGAAAGCAATACACTAAGAAAAAAGACAACCTGCGTTATATCATTATAACTAGGCCCAGCCAGTGTATTGAGTTGCATAAGATACTCAAAATTACTGATCTGCACAACAGCATCCAAAGATTAGGAATAGAGGTAGTCTGATGCCAAGTGAAATAGATTAGGAATATAAGTTTCCTTTTAACAACTCATAGTCTTGAACATGTTAGTACTTTACAGCATGCTTTGCATGCATTGAGTTCAATATATATTTACAACTCCCAATCAGTCCTCATATGTAAAATGGGATAAAGCTATACTCTCAATACCAAAGCCACACAGTTCATACTAATAAACTGAATTTATCTGCCATAAGAGCTTATACATAGGTTTCACACATCCAGACACCCTTTATGCAAAATCTCATTCAATCCCAATGTCAATTTTTTGACAGGATAAAGCTAAAAAATCCTATTGAAATTTGGATGCATTGCATATCAAATGACAACTTGGAAATAGGAAAAATTGCCAATCAAAGGATCAAATAGTGTCAAGTCTCAAGCTATAAAATGAAAATCAGTAAGAAACCACACCAGCTTTGCCAATTTTAGCAGCAAGAGATCCTCCAATTATTCAAAGAATCAACAACAGGGTTACATCACACAATAAAGTAAAACAAAATCCAAAATCAAAATCATCTTCAATTTGAACGAATGGAAGAAATCGAAGCAGAGAGGGATTACCTTGTTTGGATCTGAAGCAGAGCGTGCACAGTGGAAGAAATCGAAGAAACCAAACCCAGGAACCCACTCGATTTTACCAAAACAAGAGAAATTCGAGCCCTAATTCATAACCAAAACAAACAGATCCAAATCACAAACCTGAAATCGTGAGAAATCGAAGAAACCAAACGATCAAATCGCAGTGGAAGAAATCTAAGAAACCAAACCCAGGACGAAGGGCTTACCTTCAAGCCATGGAGTTCGCCATCGCTGAGAAGGAGTCAAGGAATCGCGATCTGAGAGAGAGGCTGAGAGAGGTTCATCGTGAAGTGAGGTAGAGGAGAGTGAAAAAACGCGATCTGGAAACGCGATATGAGGTGAGGGATTTAATTTTAGGTTTTCTAATTTAATCATTCTGCGGCGCCTGGTTGAACCGCCCCTGAAATAACCACCACAAATGTCAAGCAAACAGCCACTAATTGAAACAAAAGCCGCCGCAAATTGTTGAAAACTGCGGCGGCTTGCTTAACCGCCTGAAAAAACGCCTCAAGTTTACATTTTGCGGCGGTTTATGCGTAACCGCCGCAGAATGTCCGTCGCTAAATGCCAATTTTCTTGTAGTGGAGTGGTTGGAATGAACAATATTTAGCAGCTTTCAGGATAAATCACTCACATTTGTTGTTAAAAATAGTTAGTCTTACAGTTAATACAATTTATTTTGAGTGTTTTCAGATGTAGAATCCATACGGTATTCGAGCTACCATTTCAGATAACGAGAGGGAGAAGGATATGAAGTTTGAATATTTGTGAGTCTTTATCACGCCCAAGGAAATAATTGAGCTGGATTTTTTGCAGGTATTGGTAATTTTGAATTTATAGGTAAATCAAATGTAAAACAAGCAATGAAAATTTTGTTTTTGATAATCTTGGTCTCCCTTAATGAGTTTATAAACACGATTAGTAAGTACTCATGGGTAAGTTTAAATCTGATATCCTGCATTGCCTAAGGATGAAGTATTTAAATTTGCTGTTTTTATTGTAATTAGAATTTGTTTTATGAAACTGCAGACTCAGAGGCTTGAGACTCCATTAAAGTGATGCCAAACTGTTGAAGAATAAGCCAGGGCAGCAGTTGAGCCCAAGTGTTTGCTAACCAAAATCGTTGTGATGACTAAATTTTCTTTTGCGTATAGTGTATTGTAGTGCTTAAGATAGAAGATAACTCTTAGAATCCTCTTATGTGAGTGTAAGAAAGAGGAAGCTGCACCTATATATTTAAACAATTTTAGTCCTTTTACTTATTAATTGGTGTGTACAAATTTTCATATGTTTTTTTTGTCTATAAATAATTGTTCAGGAATTTTTACTTATATGGATCATAATACTTTCAGCTCTAGCATTTTTTGGTGATGCTAGAAGATTCATATATAATCTATTTTTATTTTATTTTGTTCAAATTACAGGGCAAAAAGCTCCTACGGGAAAGAACATTTTAGCATGAAAATGCTTTAATGTCAAACATAATAAGAAAATAACATTTCATATATGATTTAAGTACATTGTTCATAGTTTTTCTAATGATTTTAGGAGTAAATATACATAAAAATTATGTGAGATTTCACGAGGTCTGTGGTATTTCATTTGTTTTATGGAGTTGTTTTATTGAATGATTTGTTAGTTTCTTTATTCCATCAGGTAAGAATCTCAACAAATAGTGTTTTTAGCATGTCAAATTTGTATACACCAAGGTATTGATTCATGCCTCAAACACAAGAGAAAATTTCACTGTAAAAACACTAGAAAGATTTGTTCTGGGGATGCACACAATTTTCTACTGCTTATCCTTTTAAAGGGTCAGTTCCTACCACTTGAGCTATCATACGGGGATACGAATTTCAATCTATGCAACAAAATTTTCAATTTAAGACTTTTTTCCACTTTACTCATCATTTCTGACTCTTCTATTTAATTTGTTGTTTATTATATTTTTAATAATCAATGAATTGATTGATGTATTATATACAATAAGCATATTCCCCGTGCAATGCGCGGGTAAAAAACACTAGTGTGTGTATATATATATATATATAAGAACTCATAAAGAGATATAAATAGAATATAAAAAATTTAAATTTATGATATGTGATGATAAAAGAAGAGAAAGAGAAGAAAAAAAACAAAAAAAGAAATGAGATATAGAAGAAAAAAAATATGTGGAAAGATAGTCTTATAAAATATATTGATTATGTATATTTAGAAACTACTAACAAGCTTGTTAAGGATATAATAAGGACTTATTTTCACACAAAGGGTATGATCCCTTAACTAAAGGAAAAAGTTTTGTTTATACCTTAAATATAACACACTCATAAACTTTTAATCATCTATTTTTCAAATTAAAAGTTTTCATGGTTCAACCACCGGTTTATGAGGCCATCATCAGGTGAATTGCACGCCAATCCAAATATCAAACCGGACCGGTTCCGGTCTGAGTCACGGTCGAATTGGTTCAACTGAGCAGTCCGGTCTGATTTTATTAACACTGTTAAAAACGCCATTTTTGCAAGTGAATAGCTAGGCTTTTTTTTATAAGCAAGTGGATAACTAAGCTATAATATATACTAGTATTGATCCTGCGCCATGCACAGATGGAATAAAAGTACTTTATCGACATACATCAGATCTTTTCATATTTCATCTCTTGTTTTTCTTTTTAAATATGTATATCACATATTTAAGATTTATTTTAATCCTACTTACATTCTAATTTATTATACTTTGTCGGCATACTTTTTTTCCTAATCCTAGTTATGTTCAATACCTTGATATCCAATTATATTATGGTTTTTTTAATATAAAAATTAAACATAATCATTAATAAAAAATTTAGTCGGCATACATCTTTTCTTAAACTATTTTGATATACATGTGTTTTTTTTGATACATTGAAAAGATAAATTTCACCCTCCAAAGAGATCCCTAGACCTCCCATAATAGAAAAGTCACAATTGAAAAATAGTCACAACTGACTTTTGTTAATTAGTCTACTATCAATAATAACCATTAAATGTCATAAACTATTTTGATACAAAAAACATATACTATAAGGGTCCGTTTAGTGGACAATATAAGTAGACAAGATATGGTATATAGTAGTAATCATGTCTTGCTGTAATATGTTGTTTGTTACACCAACAAGATCGGATAACACTATCGTGTCCCTTCTCCTATCATGTCTATCATGTGTAAGATTTATCCTAATGGAGAAGTTATGATAGAAATTATCCTGACAATATAAGACATCAGTTTATGAATATTATGAATTTTTTATTTCAGAGGAAAATTTCATACATTTTTCATTGTTTCTACTTTCTATCAATATCTTGTCCACCTAAAACGCAAGGTATGATACAGTGGCGGAACTAGAAAAAATAATATGAGGGGGCCAAAATAAAGTATTAAATATAAATTAAAGTTTTTTATTTGAAATGGACTCATATATACACAAAAAAATAATGATTAAATTATATACTCATTAAAGATTTATTATAAGTTATATTAATAATGTTGAAGTTTGATTCATTTTTTTCAAATGTTTCTCTTGAAAAAATATAATTCTTTTAGTTATTAGTTTTTTAGAGACATTTATATATTAATGTTATGCTCTAAGACTATTAGTTTTTTTTAACAAAAAAAGACTATTAGCTTTCCTCTTGCAATAAAATTATAATAATTAATTGTATAAATTAAAAGTTATTAAGTAATAATAAGTGAAATAATAGAAAAAATAAGTTTGTCAAAATGGAATGACTTGAAGAGCAAAAAGCACAAGTACCAACCAGTGGGACAACACACTCAAATAGGACATGTACATTGTTGCATATATATAACAAGAAATGCGTGACCTTTGGGGGGGGCTGCAGCCCTCCCCTGTCTCAACGTGGCTCCGCCACTGGTATGATAAGAGTCTATCATATCATGTTCTTATCCAATCATTTGTCCTAGCTTGCTCTTATCCCATCTTTATCAAAATTGACTTTTATTAATTATTCTAATGTTAACAATAATCATAAAATGTCATAAATACGTTTAATTGTAGAAAAGTCACATTTGACTTTTGTTAATTATTCTAATGTCAATAATTATTTTGAAAAATATAGAACTATTTAATATTTAAATTATTGAAAAATCATAAAATATAAATATGACATAATCTACCTACTAATAATAGTATGAGAGAGAAAATTAATCAAAAAATATATAGCATGAAGGGGTGATAATTGTTGAAGTTGCCACTTTTTTGTTTCGAAAATATAGTATAGGATAGGATAGGATAGGAAAGGATTCTCTTGTATGTATGACTCTAGTCATTGCATGCATTATAGGGCATCAATCATCATCCATAATATAATTGCTGAGGGATATTTTCCAGGGATGATTTGCTATGATAAAGGCCAAATATTAATTAGGAGCAATTTAACTCCTTTTTCCTTTCACAATTTGCTGGAGCAATTTTCTGTCAACAATAAAACTATTAAAAGGAAGATCATTACAATCATTCAAAATTATTAAAGGCTATATTATTGAATGATAAAAGGGAAATAACGGATTGAAATGTTAATATGTATAACCCATTGATTGTCATTGATTCACATGGAAAACATTTCATGGAGCCAAATACAAGAGTTTAGGGTTGCCGACATTTCCATTGTTTTCAGCCTTGATAAATCCGCCTTTGGTATTTTGAATGTAAGTCATAACCGGCACTATGATGGACACTGCCATGCAACTTCTAACCTTTATGCTACTTGTTCTTCAAGCAACATCAAGTTCATCACCCCTTGACAAATTTTTCCAATGTCTTTCAAACCATTCCCCTCCTTCAAACCCTGCATCAAACGCCATATACACACCAAACAACTCCTCATTCTTATCCATCTTGCACATGCGTACATATAATCACAGGTTTTCTGCACCAACAACACCAAAACCTCTAGCCATTGTAACACCATTGCACGAGTCTCACGCGCAAGGCACTGTTATATGTGCCAAGAATCATGGCCTGCAGATTAGAATCCGAAGTGGTGGCCATGATTGTGAAGGCCTTTCATATGTATCAGACGTGCCGTTTGTTATACTTGACATGTTTCATTTTGAATCAGTTGATGTTGATCTTGCAAATGGAACAGCTTGGGTTCAAGTTGGAGCAACACTGGGTCAAGTTTACTATCACATTGCAGAGAAAAGCAAAACGCATGCTTTCCCGGCTGGGGTTTGTCCCACAGTAGGCGCTGGGGGTCACTTCTCTGGCGGTGGTTATGGAAATCTTATGAGAAAATACGGCCTTTCTGTGGATAATATCATTGATGCGAGGCTTATTGATGTCAATGGTAAAATCCTTGACAGAAAATCAATGGGAGAAGATCTATTTTGGGCTATCAGAGGAGGTGGTGGAGCCAGTTTTGGTGTCATCCTTTCATGGAAGATCAAATTGGTTCAGGTAACTCCTAAAGTGACGGTGTTTAAAGTGAGAAGAACCTTGGAAGATGGTGCAACTGATGTTGTTTACAAATGGCAGCTAATTGCTACAAAATTACCTGAAGATGTTTTCATTAGAGTGATGCCTGAAGTTGTCAATCTTGGTACTCAAAAGGGTAAAAAAACCATACAAGTAACTTTCATTGGTCTATTCTTGGGTCAAATTGATAAATTATGGCCTTTGTTAAATGAGACTTTCCCTGAACTGGGTTTGCTGCATAGTGACTGCACTGAAATGCCATGGATCAATTCCACTCTTTATTGGGATGGTTATCCAATTGGAACACGCATTGAAGCTTTGCTGGATGTGGCCACAGGGCCACTTTCACACTCGTACAAAACTATGTCAGATTACGTGAAGAAACCCATTCCAAAGACAGGTCTAGAATCCATTTGGGAGCTTATGATTAAGTTTGAGTGTGTGCGGATGGAGTGGAATCCTTATGGTGGGAAGATGTACGAGATTTCAGCATCAGAAACTCCATTCCCTCATAGAGCAGGGAACTTATTCTTGATTGAGTACTTGACGTCTTGGGGGGAAGATGGAGTTGAGGCAAGGAATCATTACTTGAACATTTCTAGGTCATTCTATGAATTTATGACCCCATATGTTTCAAGCTCGCCAAGGGAGGCATTCATCAATTATAGGGATATTGATATTGGCGCTAATCATCCAAGCAATGCAACAAGTGTGGATATTGCTCGAAGCTATGGGAGCAAGTATTTCCGTGGTAATTTTGAAAGATTAGTGCATGTGAAATACAGGGTTGATTCCGAGAACTTCTTCCGATATGAACAGAGTATACCACTTCTTTCCCATTAATAAAAATCAAATTTTTTGAATTTTTTATTTTCCTTTTCATAATTGTTTATACGAAAAAAATAATATAATGCATGGAGAAATTGTCTACATTGTTCGGTGACGTGCGTTCCGAAAATAAACTCTCATTCTCAATACAATATGAATAAGATAGATTGAAGATTAAGTTCTTAGAGGCCAATTTTATATACGATTGTCACCCTAAGTAATAAGGAAGAGATATTTTTTGAAAACTCAGATAGGATTTGAACCTTGGGAGGAAATTTTGTTCCATCAATATCATTTATATCATTTATGCCATTCACACCAGTAATAAGGAAGAGATATGACAAACTAAATAAAGAGAGTATACAGTAATAAAGAGAGAATATACACGCTAACAACCCCTTTGGAGCATCCGAAATTCCAGATTTGAAATGACCAACTTGACAAGAAGGTTCTTAAACTGACATTTTCCAAAAGCATTGGTAAAAAATGTAAGGTTATTGATAAGAAATAAGAACATAACTTGACTAACATTGTCCCAAAGAATCTCATCACAAATAAAGTGAAAGTTAACGGTAATGTGTTTAGAATCACATGATTAGGGCCGTGGGTTGTGTACAGACTTTTGGGACCTAAGGCAAAAATTATAGGGGTTTAAATATACTTAATATATCATATAAATTCTCATTTTTAATATTAATCTTTTAGCTTTTGAGCTGCAAAATTATTTATCAGAGTTTTATAATTAAGAAATTTTAACATTTCGCTTTCAATAGATAAAATAACTAACTTATTCAATCTATCTTGTAACATTGTTGACTTTAGATATGATTTAAACAAAATTTAATTTATTTTTTGATAAATGAAAATATATTAAATAATATTAATGATGATATTGTTATTTTTTTAAATGAATGATGAGGGGTTGTCTAAATGACCCATGATAAAGTTTGGGTTAAATAACTCACCATCCAATCATATTGGAGATAAGTGAGTTGGAATTTTTATATTTTATTTATTAATTTATTTCCAACTCATTTATCTCCAATGTGATTGGATGGTGGGTTATTTAACCCAAACTTTATCATGGGTCATTTAGACAACCCCGAATGATGATATTGTTGTAACTTCACTCTTTGGCTGGCTAATTTTTAGAGTGAGAGAGGATTCTAATTTTTTTTAAGCTATAGTTGAAACAAAGTAATGTTGTTTAGTTTGTTTTAATAATAGTTGACCATGTAAATTTTTCCACTATTTACTTATGTATTTTTATTGTAGTCGAAATCTCATACATTAAACGGTCGAAATCTATACATTATGATTTTTTCACTATTTTCTTTTGTTTTGGTGTTTCCCGCGAAAAAGCTGAAGTATATGTGTTTTTTTTTGTTAGAATAGGACTTGGAGCTGGGCATGACTATAACTACTTGGGGCCTATATATAGGTAGTAAAAAAATATATTTTTATAAGGGCCTTAGGCATGGGCCTGAATGGCCTTATGCTATCTACGGCCCTGCTCATGACCAACGAAGTGAGTTAAGCTAGCTCGTGAACCAAATCATTTTTTATTTATATTTTTATATTCTAGGCAATTAAAATAATTAAATGAAATTCTTAATATAATAACAACATGAGGTTTTTTTTCTGATATCAACATGCTTCACGAAATAATATTTTTTTACACATTTAAATACATTAAAATTTTAAAAAAATTTCACAATTTTATGATTTCCAATATTTTTTATGACTTTTTAGTCAATTTTTATTTTTTAAATAAAAGTGAGCAACACCTAATCCACTGATTGGTGGGTTGAGTCGAGTTATAATTTTAGAGACTGAAAAATGAGCTAGCTCGCCTCAACTCACTTTTCTTCCAACTCGGGTGAGTGAGCTCGAGTGAATTGACCTGACTCACTTTGACATACCTACTTTTGGGCCAATAACTATTGCATATTTCTAGGTATGGGATGTTACTTCTTTTTTTTATATAAGCCAATGAATTGCATTAAAAGGAAGCACAAGGGATGCTTCAACCCTTAATACAAAGAGGGGGAAGAGAAGAAAAAATAAAATACAAAACCATCTAACTTAAGCCAAGGGAAAACACCCATAGGATGTTGCTTCTATGCTGTATTGTTTTTTTTTTCTTGTCTTTGAAGGTGTCTCCACCTTCTTTGAGGGAAAGACTAACCCCATTCAAGAAACTGTGACAATTTCTCCTAAAAAGTGATTTTTTCAGTTTCAAACTTTGTCTTCATCCTTATTGATGATCTAGCTTGTCTATCACTAGACCAAAACCTTGTTTATTTTAATATCCTTGTTGCTTATCTTCGCCATGTAAAGGAATAATAAAGAATAAAAACCTCTGCATTACTTACAAAGAGATATTGTATATGTCCAACCTCAGACCTTTACATTCTTCTTTCAGCTACTCCCTTCTCCCCCACCTGGGGTTGAAAGAAAAAAGTTAAAATACCCTAAAAATCCAACAATTAAGCACTGCCATCATAGTAATCAAGAAAATCATTCTTCTGAGGCAGCAAACTTGATATACTTCCTTGACCCCAGCCTTTCTCTACACGCTTCAGAGTTTTCAATGCAAGTCCAGTGCCACCCCCTCTGTCAAGTAATAGGCAACAGATTTTTAGTGACCATCGAAGAATATGCAGCAAAAGTAGATGGAGATTGAAAAAAATTATAAAGCTATAAACATTGTACAACTCATTTGACAAACAAAATTTCAAAGATGATAGCAGGACCAAGTTTACATTTTGTGTGATAGATATAAGTGAATGATAATAACAAATAATTTTAAATATCATACAGTAAAGCAACTCTATTAATCATGGAGAAATGTCCTGATGTACTTGTGTGTTTATAAACCAGGTTGAGTTAGAAACTGTCAAACAAATAAGGTACAACAATGAGCCCATCTATACTATCACATGGTAGTTGAGTTATCATTGTACCAAAGTTATAGAAGAAATTACTCAGATCATTTATAAGGAGAACTAGTTGTCAGTTGTCACATTTAGAAATTAAGGATTCATAGCTCATCAGAGAAGGAAAAAGTACCGAGTAAACAGTTTAACCCAAGTTATGTAATGAAAAACCTTTGTTTTACTAAAGTTGAACAGAACCCAAAAATGGAATGAAAGATTATCTTCAACACCATAGAGCCATACCTGTTAATTATATCCTGCCACTCACTTCCATTATCCTTATCCAGTTTTCCAGGAAAGATCCTATTTCCATTTTGATAAGTCCTATTGACTGTTCTATCTTCCAAAGTCAATTCCATCATCTTCTTTGCTAGTTCATCAGCTTGTTGTTTCTTTCCCCTTTTACTTAAGCCATCAATCACTGGCATGAACGATGAATGGTCGAAGCTGTATCCTTTATCAATCAATTTATGAAGAAGGCAATCAGCATCATCTAACCTTTCATCCTGGCACAGTCTGTCAATCAAATCTTTATACATGAAATTCTTTAATCGAAGAAATCTATCTAATGAAGCTTCAAACAGCTCCTTTGCTTCCGAGAGTTGTCCTCCAGAAAGTAATTCATTAAACATAAAACTGTACAGGGCTTCTTTATGACCACATACACTCAAAGCTACCTCAAAAAGCTCGTATGCAACTTTAAAATCACTAGACTTGCAGCAGGATTTAATCAGTATTTTGAAGGAAGATATATTGGGAGATATGCCCTTATCCAACATTTCATGTAAAAGAGAAGTAGCATCCTCTGTTTTTCCTCCTTCACAAAGACAACTAATTACATTATTGTAAGTGCAAATATCTGGACATATCCCTCTTTCTCTCATCTCATCCATCAATCCATACATTTCAAATATTTGCCCTTTACTTCCTAAGCCCAAGATCAATGAATTATAGGTTTGAAGAGTCTTGCTGCAACCATTTCTCTCCATATCCTTTAAGACACGTAAGGCTGATGATATCTTCCCTTCTTTACAGAATTTCCATATGAAAGTATCATATGTCACAGAATCAGGGTGCAAATTTTTCGCCATCATCTCAATAAATTTCTTTTTGGCTTCCTCAAGCTTCCCGACTTTGCAAAGTCCATTAATTAGGGTTGTATATGTGACCACATCAGGCAAGCTGGTAGATACATTGTGGATTGAATTAACTAGACCTGCAAAAGAGTTTCCTTTAGCAAGGGATGTTGTTCCATTAGTCCACATCTCACTCACAATTTCAATTGCTTTCTCCAATTCCCCATTTCTACAGAGACCATTGACCACTACATTGCAGGTCACAGTATCTAATTGATAGCGTTTTTCGTTCATCTTCTGAAGCATTTCCTCTGCTTCTAATTTTCTCCCCTCTTTCCACAGGCTATGCAGCAAAGTGTTACAGGTATAAGTATTCGGATGACAACCATTCCTAATCATTTCATGAAGAACAGCTTTAGCTTCAAGAACCTTCCCTTTGCTACAATAGCCATGAAGGAGAGTGCTATAAGTAACAGTATCTGGGTAAACGCCATTGCTTATCATCACATCCACCAACTTTCGGGCATCTGACAGCATATGGTTCCTGCACAGACCATCCATCATAATGTTATAAGAGTAAATATTTGGTTCAATACCTTTATCCACCATTTCATCAAGAACCAACCGAGCCTCCAAAAGCTTTCCATTTCGAAGCAACCCCAACAACCACGTATTATAACTCTCCAGAGTGACAAAATAACCAATT
This sequence comes from Lotus japonicus, assembly GCF_012489685.1. Classification (NCBI taxonomy): domain Eukaryota; kingdom Viridiplantae; phylum Streptophyta; class Magnoliopsida; order Fabales; family Fabaceae; genus Lotus; species Lotus japonicus. The sequence goes on from NC_080044.1 coordinate 5,706,977, forward strand.
TTCTTCATAGTATCCACCAAAGACCTCGCTTCCTCCATCATCCCCAGCTTACAGAACCCCTTAAGCATCAGGTTATAAGTTATCACATTGGGCCTAGGAAGTCCCAATTCTTGATCCATCTGCATATCCCTGAAAATCCTCGACGCCTCCAGGACTTTCCCGGCTCTACAAAGCGCCGATATCCTAGAGTTAAAGGTCACAACATCAGGAGAAAATCCTTGCTCTCTCATCCTCTCCACCAACCTCTCAGCCTCATCATTCATCCCCTCTTTACAAAAGCTAGACACCAGGGTGTTATACACAACCTTGTTAACATTGCAACAGGACTTGTTAAAAAGCTCCAACGCCTGTTTTACCCGGCCGGCGCGACAAAACCCACGAACCAAAATCCCGAGAGTGAACTCATTTGGGTGGCACCCTTTCTCAGACATTTTATCAAACAGTTCGCGGGCGTGATCAAGAGCCCGGGACTCACACAGGGACTGAATCAGGAGATTGAAAGTGTAGGTATGCGGGTCAACACCAGCTTCCACCATGTCGGAGTACAACCATTTGACATAATGCGGGCGGTTCTGGTGGAGGCTTGACCGGAGGAGGTGGTGGTACAAAGGAAGCGATGGCGGGGGTGATGGGAATTGAGCTCTGAGTGATTTGAAGAGGGAGAAAGCCTTATCGAGGTGGTGGGGTGATTGAGCCAGGACTTGAAGCAAGGAAATGAGGGAAGGGTGAGCAATGTGGTGGGGTTGCTGGGTGAGAATGAGTTCGCGGAGGTCGTCGATTTCACGGTGCATGTTGGCGGTGACAAGGATGCGTGCCATGGTGGCGACGAGGTGGTGGTGGTGGTGAGTGGAAGTGGAAGTGGAAGGAGAAGAGAGGATTCGCTTGAAGAGATGCCATGCCAATTTCGGGTTGTTGCTGTTCTTCAGAACACCTTGCATCAGCTTCCTCGTTTGATCCATAATGGTGAGGTACGAGGTTCACACTGCTAGAACAAGAGTTGACATGCTGTGAATGAAGACATCAATAGGCATGGACGGTTTTGTTCCTTTTATAGGTTTTGTAAGGGATTTGGGTTTGGCACCCCACCCTTTAGGCTACGCGCCCCAGCATTTTTTTTTTATTCCAAAATTACCCATCGGTAAATGATTTGCCGATGTCAAAATACCAATCGGTAAATCATTTACCGTTATTGTTCCTCAGTATGAACACCTTTATCTCATTACCCAGAACACGAAGAACAATATCGGTTAATCATTAACCGATTCTTATATTGATATCTGTATATCATTTACCGATTGGTAATCTGGCAGTTTGATCACCTTTTCACCATTACTCCTCCCTCCACCAACCCCTCCACCATTACTCCTCCCTCCAACAACCCCCCACCAGCCCCCCATAACTCGCCCAAACTACCTTATTCTACCATTACTTCACTCCTCCCTCACATTTCACCTTCCCACCACCACCACCATCTCCACATTTCCACCACCACCACCACCAACACCACCACCACCAAGGGAAAGCTTTTAACTTCTGGTAAGTGTTGTTAGCTTTGGTACTTTATTTATAGTTAGTTTAAGTAGTTAGTTGTTAGTTTAAGTAGTTAGTTGTTAGTTTAAGTAGTTAGTTTAGTTAGTTAAGTTGGTAATTTAGGCTGCTGAATCGTGAACTGAATCGGTAAATGAATTGCCGTTAATGTATCGGATTATGATCTTCTGTTATAGTACCGGAATTTTATTTACCGTTATAGGGTCGGTTATTGATTTACCGTTTTTGTTCCAGAGATGACAGAGTCATTTTTCTTTGGTGAATCACAATTGATACATGCTGCTGGATTGAAAAATGATAATCCAGAGGAGCAACCATCACTAGCTGAACCTCCGATTATATCTATAGATGTCTCTCATTTGTATCATACTGATCAGGTACTCATTGCACAAATTTTTGCATGCTTTGTTTGCTTTGTTTATGCCTTATTTTATGCCTTATGCCTTGTTTATCCTGAAACAGCGTTTCCCTTTGAAAGATGATCTTATGAAATGGGTTCGCGACATTTCTATGGCAAATAATTTTGTTTTGGTGACAACAAAGTCTGATAGTGGTGCGAAGGGAAGAAAAGAATATGTCATTCTGGGGTGTGAGAAGCATGGTGCGTATATTCCCTACAGAGAACCGGATCTTGTTGAAGGAACGTCAACAGAAAAGACAGGTTGTCCTTTTAGGCTAAAAGGACGACGTACGAAAGATGATAAAGGTTGGTGGTTGAAGGTGATGGACGGTAGACACATCCATCTCGCAGCTGAGTCACTAGTTGGCCACAATTACGCTGGTCGACTGAATAGTGAGGCGAAGGAGGACGTGATAAATCAGGCTAAGACTTGGGTTCCACCTAGAAAGATGTTGGCGTCCTTGAAGGAAAAAGATCCTTCAAACTTGACTACCATCCAACAAATTTATGGTGTTTGCAAGCGGTTCAGACAATCCGTTCGTGGGTCACTGACAGAGATACAATACTTGCTGAAGAAGTTGGACGGTGAGAAGTATGTTCACTTCGAACGAAATGAACCCGGATCGGAAGTGATTAGAGATATATTTTGGGCTCATCCGAATGCCGTCAAACTTTTCAACACATTCCCATATGTAGTGATCATGGATTGCACATACAAGACCAGCAAATACAAACTACCCTTGCTCGAGATTGTTGGCCTGACCTCCACGGATAAAACATACTCAATAGCATTCTGTTACATTGGCAGTGAGACCACAGAGGACTACATTTGGGCATTGGAGTGTATGAAGTCTCTGATTTCCGACCAATCCAGGTTGCCTAGAGTGATTGTGACGGACAGAGATCTTGCCTTATTGAGTGCTGCTTCACAAAGCCTTCCCACCACCACCCATTTACTATGCTTGTGGCACATCAACAAGTGTGTTTTGGCAAAGTGCAAAGAGTATGTTGGCACGGATGATTTTGCTCAAGAGGTTATGGACAAGTGGGCCGAATTGGTAGATGCTCCAACAGTTCCAGAATTTGAAGCTCATTGGATTGAATTGTTTAACATGTGCAAGCATAAACACAAGTTGAAATTTGCCACTTATTGTTCTACTACATGGTTGGTCCACAAGCAGAAATTTGCCAAGGCATGGACAAATCATGTGATGCATTTTGGAACAACAACAAGTAACAGGTACAAAAATTATGTTATGACTTGTTATATGTATTTCATTTCATAGATTATTACAGTATTAATTCTTACATGTGCGTTGTTGGTTTGCAGGGCTGAAGGTGCACATGCCAGCTTGAAGTTGATGTTGCGGAACAGTAAGGGTGACCTGGCCACATCATGGGATGCGTCGCATAGTTTGACCACCAATCGTCACACTGAGATAGTAGCATCGTTTGAGCGCAGTATGAATAAAATTGATCACCTTTTCAAGACCCCTTTCTACACAAATATTAGGGGATTTGTGTCAATCAAATGCCTGAAACTCATTGATGCTGAACTGACAAGAATGCGAGCCTGCGGCGGCAGATGCGATTGCTTATTGAGAGAGACTCATGGACTACCTTGCGGTTGTCAACTTGCAGGTTACCAGTCAACCACTCTCCTGTCAACTACTTCCAATTATTTATATTTGGGATTCAATGTAACATGTCTGTGAACTTGCAGATTATGAGAGGATTCCGTACGAGGCCATTCATCCATTCTGGAAGAGCCTAAGTTGGGAGCATGTACCTGTTGCAGATACTGGCAGCTCAGATATTTGCGGACTAAACCATGGAGAGATGCACCCAGAAGTTGAGGCACTGACACGTTATTTCCATTCTTTGGATACTGGAGGGCAGAGTATGGTAAGGAGGAAGCTTCAGGCGATATATTGTCCTGAAAGGAGTACATTATGTACTCCTGAGCTTCGGATAAAGTCCAACCGCACTGCTAAGTTGAAGGAGAGCAAACAACCCAAGGGTCGAGCAATAGGATCCTTGACTCGTGATCCTTCAGCGTTTGAACTTACTGACAAGAAGATTAAAGAGAAAAAGAAGTCTTCACAACCAGCAAAGAGGAAGAAGCGTGTGAAGAAGTCTGATACAAGTCATTTCATGTGTAACTTTCCAGCCTTTCTCCATCCATATATTGGCACAATTACAGATGTTGAGGATGATGGTAACTGTGGCTATAGATCCATTGCTGCATTAATGGGGCATTCCGCCGGTCAGGACGGTTGGCCTTGGGTTAGGGCTACATTGATACAAGAACTTGAGACCAATGTGTTAATGTATAATAGGATGTGGGGCACAGATGTTGTTTATGGCTTACATGATCGTCTCACTCTTCCTATTGGTGACCCGGCCACCCCTGACAAATGGTTTCAACTGCCAGAGATGGGATACCTTGTTGCCACAAAGTACCAATTGGTTCTCGTATCCTTATCCTCTATGGGTTGTAACACATACTTTCCACTGATAGGAGCCGGCCCACGAGATGAGCATACTGTTATAGCTATTGGACATGTGATAAATCACTGGGTACAGGTATATTTTGACCAAATACACTAATATTTTAGTTGCCTAGCTTGTCGATTAATTTTTGTATGTGGAAGTTATCTAATACAAGCTTGTCGATTAATTTTTGTATGTGGAAGTTATCTAATTTTATGGTTATTCTCTAAAATGCAGCTCCAATTAACTCCTGGACATCCTATGCCGACTATTGCTCCCCAGTGGGATTGGCACGCTGATCTTGCCTCCAAATACTGGCGCAATTTATATGGTCCACGTTTAGGCATGTATGATGCACAATTCCAAGCTTGGCTTGGTGCTTTTAGTGGTCATGCGGACTATGTGGACATCACCACAGATTGAATGTTCTTGTATTGTGTAATATTAATTTGTAAACTCTCTGTAATTTGGTAGAATGTGGCCCTTATCACAGGTTGTTGTTAATGATGAAAACCTAGACATCATCGTAGATTGGCAGGTTCATGCGTGTACTTTTGGTAATGTTAATTTGATGTACTTTTGGTAATGTTAATTTGATGTACTCTTGTCATTTTCATTTTCATTACCCTCCACCACCAACCCTGACATTACTCTCAACCACCAGCCCCAACCACTCTTCTACCATCCACCAGTACACCTTAAATGTTTTGACCGCACTTCTGAGCTATAAATCTATGTTGTGTCTTGCCTCTTCTTCTCACTCTTCATTCCTCATCTTCCTGTCTATTGTGTCTTGACTCTTCTTCTTACTCCTCATTCTACACAATGGAACAAGACCCAAATCCATTCCTTCGCCATTGCAAAGGTCAAAGCAACAACTCTGGCAGCTCTCGTCCTCTCATTCCTGGCCCGGCTGGCGCCATCCAGGCTGCATGTATGCCCGTAGATCCACCCCTAACACACCACTCATTCCAACCCAGGAAATCGTGAGGCGTGTGCTAGATCATGGATCAACCGAAACCGATCCTGATTTCAACTCACATGCTTGGCTATCAGCCCTGCAAGAGTGGGGAATAGTCACTCCGTTGGGCTCTCTGACAGCGAACGTTGAGAGGGTGGAGAATGTTGTTGCTGTTATCAAATCTTGCACTCCCAATGGGTTTGGAGATGCGAAAGTTACCCTCAAGGTATGTCTTGTCCTTGCTTTTGTAAGGCCTTGTTTTTGGTCCCCCTTGACTAACCGTTCTTATTTACTTGTCAAACGATATCAAACATTAGGACCCCACGGGTGCTGTTGATGCTAGCATCCATCGCAAGGCCTTTACTCACAGTGAATTTGCGAATGACATAACTGTTGGATCTGTTCTCGTTCTCCAAAAGGTCTGAAACCTAAACATGAAACTTGCCTCATTTTTTGGACAGATAAGCATGGTTTAATTAAAGTATATATTTCACTTGCAGGTTGCTGTGTTTGCACCTAGAGGAACTGTTTGTTATCTTAATATAACATTGCCCAACCTAGTGAAGGTATTCCCAAAAGATTGCGGACCCCATGACTTCATCGATATCACAGAGGAATAATTTTGTTTTCGGTGTTGCTTATGTATGTTTAATTTGGTTGTGTAACCGTTTAACTTATTGTCATGGATTACTACATGCTTTGAATTATTTATGTTGTCGTTGTTTCTGTTTTTTTCATTATAAGAGTCATAATATTAAGATTAAAAATATAACACATGTAAATAAAACGAGGTAAGAGTCATAACATAACATAAAAAGTCCTAACATATACATAACAAGTGTAATAAAATCACTCTCCCCGACCCCGCCCCCTGCGACCTCTGGGTCCACGAGCTCGACCTCCACGAACACCCTCTCCAGGATCACCCTCTCCACGAGCTCTGCCTCCACGAGCTCCGCCTCCACGGGGTCTGCCTCCACGAGCTCTGCCTCCCGCAGCTGCGGCTCCTCGAATAGCAGAAAAGAAAACTCCCTGGGTACCAACGAAGGAACTCCGTCGAAAGAGATCGAGCGCCCTCTCCGTGAGGATTCGGGGCTGTGTCCCTGGAGCAAGAGCACCTGGCACCTCCAGGGACTGCTCCAACAACTCCACACCCCTACGTATGGCAGACTGCATAAAAATAATATACAAAAATAATTTCATTAACAAAAATCACAATTGAATGAATAAAAATAAAAAATAATATACAAGTTTAGAATCCAAACTTACCACGGCACTAAGCTCCTCCCTCCTATCCTCAGGGATGATGAACACATGGGACACTCTGCTATACCAACTCATGTAACCCTCCACCGCCTCTCCCGGATATGTAGCAGGTATCCCCTGAGGGCGGAGGTGCGGCTCAAACTCAGCATAGGCAGCATCTGTGGTCTCAGCAAGGGACCCCGTCGTCTGGATCTCAGAGGGGTGTCGAGGGATGTCCTGTATGAAGCCAAACTGGCGCATAACCCGCTCTGGTAGATGTCGGCTCACAGACCGGCCGTAAGGTGTCCTGATGTAGCCGGAATAGAGGGCCCTGGGATCCCGCGGTCGAACATCTCGATGGTCCTCAAAAGGGGTCCATGTGATATCATCCACTGTAAGCTCATCGAGCATGACTCGTCTCTCATCGAGTCCGGAATGCGCGATCCGAGACGTGGACCACCGCTGCGCCCTAGGCTGGTCCTGTGTGTAGCCGGGGACCTCCGTCCTGATAATGACTCTGCTGGATATGTACTCATACGCCCATGACAGCACGAGGGAGGTGAACCCACCGATCTGCGCTGTCTTCCTGCGGGAAGCACGACTCAGCTGTTCGTACAACGAAGCCAGCGCAATCGCACCCCACGCGTACTCCGACACGCGACCGAGGTCCTCAAGCATCCCGATCCAGTAGACAGTAGTGTGGTAACCACCACTCTTGCTGGCAAAGAGGGTGGCACCAAGCTGGTTCACCAGCCAGATCCTAGCAGCATCCTCATAGCGTCCCCCTACAATGAAATGAATTAAGTTAACAGTTATTAATAATACGCTAAAAATAAATACAACTTAATAAAGTAATTATTAAGACATACCATCCATAGCAGACGTGTACATGGTCTTCAGAGTAATGAACCGAATGTTCTGGCCACCCGCCGCCTCAAACTCAGCCAGATAATCAGCAACAGATCCTCCCAGGAGCTGGGCGCAGAGCGCTGCAACCTCATCTCGTTCCCCTCTGCCCGGAGTGTAGAACCTCGACCCTGTGGGAAGATGGAGAATAGCCGACACATCGTCCAGGGTGATAGTCATCTCCCCGAACGGCATGTGGAAGCTACTCGTCTCCTCATGCCATCTCTCAACAAGGGCCAGTATGACAGCTGGGTCTGTCTCCGGTAACCCGCACCAAGGCAGGTGATACAAACCCGTCTGCTGCAGCAGCTGTCGCACATGTGTGTGGGCCTCTGAATCGCCATCACAGGGGAGGTTCCATACCTTCCCCCCAACAGTGGCCACCCTCAATGTCCGACGGTCCACGTACCGCGGGTCTGTGCGAAGAAGTGCCTGCCACGTCCAAGGAGCCTTGTGGTCAGGATAATACGCAAGAAGCGAAAGATCCTCAGGCCCCCCGGGAAACGGTGCCACCCTCTAGATGAGGTCGTCATCCGCGCCGCCCTCTAGCACCACATCTGGCACAACATCAGCAGCATCAATCTCCTCCTGGAGAATAAGAGGCTCCTCCTCCTCACCACTGGCCTCAGAAGCAGTCTCAGAAGCAGACTCCTCGCCACTGGGCTCCGAAGAAGACTGCTCGCCAGATGTCTCCTCAAGAGGTAACTCAACCATCGGAGAGACCGGAGTAGGATGAGGCTGAGGCTCAGCCGGAGTACCTGACGGAGCTGTAGCAGATGGACCACCTGACGGAGCTGTAGCAGACGGACACGGAGACGGAGCCCCGGCCGGAGTAGCAAACGGAGACAGAGACGGGGCCGAAGCCTCAACCGCCTGACTAGCTGCTCGATGGTCGCCGCGCCGCGTAGAAGCATGCAAGCGCTCGTGGCGATCCTCTGCATCATCGACTGTAGAAGATCGAGACCTCTTCCTCCCGCCCTTCATTCTCCTATGAAAAGCAAACAAATTTAACATCAAATTACAACTTGAACAACTTTAACAGTTACAACTTGTACAAACATCTCTCATATAGCAACAAACATCTCTCATATAGAAACAAACATCTCTCATATAGCATCAACACCCTTTCTAATTTGTCAATCTAGATAACTAAAATGCAACATTAAGGCAGTTCCCTAGTTCTAATAAGCCGATACCATCAACACCCTTTCCCAGTGTCATGACACTAAAATATTTGAAAATTTGTACAAAATATTCAGCCCAATAGATGGAGGAAAACTAAAAAAAACTGGCTTAAAAAAACTGCCTTAAACTGGTTTACAATCGGGAAATATTTTCCCATTACAGAATCGGAAAAACATTTTCCATTACAGAATCGGAAAATGTTTTTCCGATTTTACAGTAACCCAGAAACCAGAACTGGAAACGACCCACTCGTGCCCATGACCGTTTCATGCAATTTCAGTCAATAAAACCTACCTCTAATCAATAATCAACTACCCTAGTGTTCAACATTCACCTAATAATCCATCAACTACCTCTAATCATCAATCAATGTGAGAGAATCAATAAAAATCAAACTTACCTTTTGAATGTAATGGAATGGGAGTTCCGGTGCTTTGAGGAAGCTTTGATGATGATGGGACCGAAGCTTGGAGTGGTGGAACGCAAGTTTGGGAGAGATTTGAAGAGGGAGTGATTTGGGGAGGGAAATGGGTTTTGAAAATTATGTTTCAAAACCTATCTGATGCTGTTATATCAATACGAATCGGTAAATGATAAACCGATACGTATCGGAAAATCATTTACCGATATTAATCCTGAGGGTTTCCGGTAATTTTCCCACTTTAAGTGGGGCGGGAAGCCTAAGGGCTGGGGTGTTAAACCCAATTCCCGTTTTGTAATTGCATGGGAGAGATAAGTTTTCTTCCATTCTCTTCTTTTCCAATTGGAAAATCACATATTCATAACTATATACACTACCGTAAGAAGAAAAGAGGGAATTAAGAGGGAAAATCACATATTCATCATTCAATCACAACCTTCCATTTTCTATTTTAGATATTATTAAATTTAAAATTAATTATGAGCTAACAAAATGGAGGGATGTGATTGAATGATGATGTAAAACTTATTTACACCGTCGGTGCATAGAAATTAATCTCTTAAGAGATATAATGTGTTTTTATAAACAAGAGATATAATGTGTTTTGTGATGGAAAAAAAAAGAGATAGAAAAAAAGGGGGGAAATGAGATGATAAAAAAAGTGGGGTGTTTTTTTGGTACATCGAAAAACAAAGTAGGGGGAGAGAGCATGGTTGGCTCAAGGTCCAAGCAATGACTTTAGGCAAAAAAAAAATTACTAAGTAAAAAAGGCTTCACATTTATGTGATAAGTCCAATAGTTTTTTTTTTAAAAGTACATCAGATAAAAATCAAGGCCTAAGTTTAAAAAACCAAACTCAATCTCAAACGAATTATGTTTACCTAAATTTTTTTTTTTGTAAAAAGGCATCATTTTTTTTTGTCATAGGTTCAAAGTTCATTAAATACCAAAGGGTTGCCTAACGACACTTACAACATGTGTGGCTAAACCTCAGTGAGCGATAACGTAATGCGTAAGATAAACAATTAAGAGACTAAGCATTCACACTCATACAAAGCTGAAACATCCAACTGAAATCATGATGTAAAAACCCTAAAGGTATTACAAAAGCCCCTGTAACACTCAAAGCACATAAACAGAGATTCTATCATCAATTATAAACAGTGCTCCCATGTTGCAAACTCATCGACTCTACCGGAGTTGCACTTGTGCGGCTATTGAAGAAGCACGGACGAGGCTTCAGCAGCATCTATGGGGACAAATTAGTGTCTCTGAAACAAGTGACAGAGAGAAGTGAAGCTTCTGTTACCACAGGAACAAGGTCGAGCAGAGGGTTGGACGCTGCTGTGACGAGGCGGGAAAACCTGGACCGGTGGAGAAGGTGGTGGCCGTGAGCAAGAGACCCAGCCATCATGAATGGTGTAGAAACGAAGCTGAGGACGGTGGGAAGCACTGAGTGCCACAACGACCAAAACCCCACTTCAGCACTAAGCCAAGACAAGAAAGCTCTCACCTTTCAGTCCAGATCTACGCCAAAAAGAGAGAGGAGAGACAAAGACCTCAGATCTGGTTGCGATAGAGCAAGGGAAGCGACGGTGGCTTGAGTAGTGGTGGTGCACACGGCAGACAGTGGCGGAGGGGTATCATTTTAAAGTTTGTATTATGCCTCATTTAGTGATGGACCGACCTTGAGAGAGATAGGATAACCACCCTTGTTCGGTGGAAGAGAGGAGGGAGAGATGAGGAGCTACAGAGGTGGGTCGTGCACCTTTTTGCAATCTCATCAAAATGAGAAGAGATGAGACTGACGTACTTTTGTTGTTGTCAGCTTATGCAACTTATTGGGTCGTGCACCGGGGTGGTTCAACGGTGCTCTGCGCCCCCCGAACCTTTTCGATATCCATCCTGATCCTATGTATATCTTTTTATGGCTCCAATAGTAAACTTATAATATATTATTAGGTAATACTTGTCAATTAATGCACAATGATGCGGTGGAATGAACTTGAATAATCTTACCACCAGTATTGGGTTCGAACCTAAATAATTTCAATATGACTTACCACTAAGCTAGGAACAAGTATATTGATTTTTCTGATGAGTTAGTTTATTTATACATTAAATAATATAATAAAAAGACAAACGCATGTTTTGAATTTTTATTTATTCGGACTTTCAATTTTAACAAATTTATGAGTGATTAGTATCTTTTATACTCACATTAATTATATATTTCTATTTCTTATAAAAAAAATTAATTGATTTACGCATGTTGAGTCATTTGGATTATTGTTCGATAAAATTATGTTTGATATAATGAAATTTGATCAAATGAAGAATAAAAGATTGAATATGTTTATTGAAATTATATGTAAAAGTAAGTTCAAAAAATGAATATCGTTTAGATAAAATAAAGCAAAATTAACTTTTTTTATTCGAGCTTTGGCCACCCCGATATCCAAATCCTGGCTCCGCCCCTGGAGGTGGGAGGAGGAAAGGTGTGGAAGAAGGGTAGTTGCGATGGTGGGGGAGAGGGAGGAGAAGGTGGGGGAAGGGTGGTCGTGGAGGAGAGGGAGAGGGAAAGACAGAGCAAGGACCAAAGTGATCGAAAAATTGGAAAGATAATATTGACTATACAACTAGGGACCAAATTGATGGCTAAAAGATTTCTCAACTAACACTTAATGTACCACCTCACCCTCTCCGTTAATGGTTCTAAACTTTTCTAACGTAAGAGATTCATTTGACCGACGTCTACCACTTTTAAGACTACAACAACCCTTTTGACTATCCTGAGACCAATTTATTAGTGTGTGCTACTTTCAGTGACCAATTTACCATTTACCCTTAAATAACTAGACAAAGTTCAGGTTAAATAATTATTTTAGTACTAAATGGACCAAAGATATTTGAAATAAGTGATAAAATATGATTGGTCCACCTATAATTAGGAAAATTTAACCAAAATTTTGCTTGGGTTATTTTATTTTTGGTCACTGAATAATACTTCATTGATAAAAGGCCGTAGCCTTGGGCCCAAAGATGGGAGGTACATGAGAAAAGACAAGAAACAGGGACCCGACATAGCGTGGTCAAAGCTGCAAGAGCACATGCTCAAAAAGAAAAGAAATCGGGTTATTTATACAAGTCCCTTGAGACTTGAGAGAATGTTGAATTGTTGAAAAGAAATCGGGTAAAAACCGGTTTCTTCAAATGGTTACAGAAACCAAATTTCTCAAAAATAAATGGGTCGAGTCAGAACCATATGTATATGGACTAAGCTTTTTTTAAAAACTGTTTGGTTAAAAGAGTGTGTGGCTGAAAATTTTTCCTAGCCAATGAGGGTAGGTGGTGTCTGTGGTAGCCTTGTGACTGTGCATTTAATGCATGTCAGTGCCAGCATTATGAAAGTTAAGTAATTTATCATTTAATTATATTAAAGATGAGTGAGTTACTACCTCCGGTCCTATTTATAAGTAACAAAAAAAATTTATATAGTTTAAGAAATGTAGGTAAACTAGATAAAATGCATTAAATATGTCTTGAATCAAAATAAACTTCCAAAATTACCCTTTGTTATTTGTGTTGGAAAGTGAGAAAGAGAGAGAATAATTAATGAAACACATTTAACAAGTTAGAATTAATAAGGGCATCATGAGAAAAAAATAATTAATATAGCTTAAACTTTCATTTGGTTGTTATAAAAAGGATTAAAAATTTTCTTCTCTTTCATACTTATAAATATAATCGGAGATAATACAATTTTTATCTGTTATTTATTAATTTATTCAGAAAAACTGATATTGGTTTATTAAATTGTGGGATAATAACCCACAGAGTCATTTTGACAACTCTGCGCATGTTTTTTTTATATTTTCGGACAGTTAATGAGATTTGGATTGTTAGTTGGTACTTTATTGCTCAAATATAATTTGGAGTAATTATTAAAACCATTTTGGTAGGTGTGTTAAATAGTCGGTGGGATTAAGCTCGACGGTCATATTCACGTATGAATGAAAGTTGTTCCACAAATTGACATTCAAGGTTGATTTTGCGTTTTTCTGATAATTTCCGTTGGAAGAGCAATGATCTCTCCGGAATTGTTTTTCCTGCGGATTCTGCAAGACATTTACCACACATTTGAACATTAGCTAATGTTGCTTCACCTTCCATTTTTACCTTCACTTTGGGTAAATAAGAAGATAAAGTAGAAAAAGGAGTGATATGATTTGTGATGTGACAAAAAATACAGAATAGATAAAAAGAAAAATGTGTAAAAATAGAATATAAGAGAATGTGAAGTGTAAATAAATCATTACTCATTTTTTGTCTTTAAAGTGAAAGACAGCTAACAAGCAAGCAAGAAAAGAGAACTTGATGTCATGGCTCTTATTTTTTTTTCCTTTTATAAACGAGTGAATCCGAATAAGGTCTTCCAAACTACTGGATGCCTAAACCAAATCTACAAGATCTAGCTTTCTCCCCTTTGAATTTAGCGGCTTTTTAAAACCTCCACAGTGTTATTTCCTATGCGAATTTTTTTCAAAAACTATTATATCAAAACTTTCATGTGGATTTTTTATGAAGCTTTTCTGTGAATTATTTTACTCAATATTTGCAAGAAAATACGAAGCAAAATCCACAGGTAAAATGATATTTTTTATGCCTCTGTATCAGTATTCGCAAATCATTATTGTCTGAAGATGTTACGTGTTTCATCATGGTGCACTTAATTAAATAGTAGTCAAATATATTTAGAGAAGGTCACGTCCCCGATATATAGCTCAAGTGGTAAAGAGTTAGGGACATAAGGGATGAGTGAGATAAAGAATGAATGGTCCAGAGTTCGAACCCTGAAAATATTGACTAATTTACTAAATATTTGCCTATAAAAAAAATTTAGAGAATGACATTTTTGTCATTACATTACATTAAGAGTAATGATATATACACATCTCATTTTTAAAACACTTCATTTTTACCTCTTTTTATTTCTATCTCTCTCATCTTATCATTTATATCACATATCATGTTTTCTCTCTCTTACATTTTCTTTTCTTCATATCTCTTTCACCATTCCACTTCTCTAACTCAAAAGAGAGGTGTGGATGAAAACCACCCTGGGTCACTTTTGAGATAACTCATGGTAGAGGCACTCTTCAGAAGATGTTATAAATTTAAATCTCCCTGGAAGAAATGCATTCATCATTCCCAACTTCAATTGATCTGAAATTCTTTTTCTTCCATTGTTTTGTTTCCCCAACCTTCCATGGCAAACCCAGAGGAAAACAAGCACGTGGCAGTGTTCCCTTTCCCATTTAGTAGTCACATTTTGCCTGTGTTCAACCTAGCTCTCAAACTAGCTCATGCTCTTCCCACCTCTTCATTCTCATTCATCACCACAGAAAACAGTATGAGCACCCTTTCCTCAAGCTTCAAAACCAAACCAGACAACCTCAACCTCTACACCGCAATCAGTGACGGAACCCAAGAGGGTCACAGCTACAACCCCATAGAAATAGTAGAACTCTTCCTCCAAACCGGTCCTGAAAATTTCCAAAAGGGTTTAGACATTGCAGTTGCAGAGACTAAAAAGCCAGTCACATCCATTATTGCGGACGCATTTGTAACCCCTACCTTCGACGTGGCGCAAGCCCTTAACGTTCCATGGATTCCTGTTTGGATTCCAGTTTCATGCTCACTCTCTGTGCATTTCTATGGTGACAAAATAAGGGCACATGTCAACATTAATAAAAGTAAAACCCTTGATTTTCTTCCTGGTTTGCCTATGTTACGTGTTGAAGATTTACCACATGATGTGCTGATGAGTGGAACTGAGAAAGAGAATGTGCTTACAAAGACACTTGTTTCACTTTCTTGGCTACTACCACAAGCTAAAGCACTGGTTGTGAGTTTCTTTGAGGAACTCGACCCACCTGATTTTGTTCATGACATGAGATCTAATTTACAGTCTATGCTTTATGTGCCACTTTTTACCACTCTTTCACCACCAATACCCATGGATGATGATGCAACTGGATGCTTGTCATGGCTTGACACGCAACAAGGTAATGTATGTAATATAATGTTGTCACTACAACATTTTTTCCTTTAAGTAACACTGATTTAAGCAACATGCAAAAAAAAGAATTGTCTAAAAATTCATCATGCATGATCCCTTTTCATAATTGTTGCAAGAGGGTTAATTTTATGCAACAGGTTTTTCTACAACACTAAGTAAGTGTTCCATTCTCATAATAGGGGATGATGTGATAATTGTTGTATTTTTCACACAATATGTTACATTTCATCACAATATTGTTACTATAGAATACGAGAAATTATAACTAAAGCGAATAGATAGCACCAAAATATGAGACCATAAAAAATTGTTGCTTAAAGTTTAAAAAACATTTTTCGTATCTATAACTATACTTTTGAACTGCTGAAAAAAAATGTTGTGGTGTCTTAATGTTTCTTCTTTTGCATGAGTGAACTAGGTGTCTAAAGTCTCTCCTCAGTTTCATCACACGGTATGTTTGGTTTTTTTGGTTACAGGTATGTTTGGTTTAAATACTTTTAAAAAAAATGTTTGGTTTATAAGAGACAATTAGAGAAATAAAAGAGAGAACCAAAGAAGATAGTAGATGAAAAGAGAGAAAGAGACAATTAGAGAAAAAAAACAAGAATATCACTTCTAAGAATCAAATTCTTTATCTTAAGACCATTTGGAATGGTTGGTTGAAAGTGGTGTTGAAGTTTGTTGAAGGGTTGTAGTGGTTGTTGAGGTTTTGTTAAGGATGAGGTGGAGGGGAGAAATGTTGAGGATGGTAAACATTGTTAAGAGTGGCCGGAGGTGACACGTGTCAGCACGTGAGTGGGCACGCCTAGGCGCGTGCACCACACGCGCGGACAAGGGGCGTGCGTAGCAGGGATTGAAGAGAGAGAATCCAGTGTGGATAATGAGGAGCCGCGTGGCGCTGTCTGATTGGTCCGTATGATTTTTTGTTTTTATAAATTTTAAAGTGAATTATCCTGTTGAAAAAAATATATTTTTGAAAATAAAATTTAACCAAAATCCATAACTTTTTTTCCTCTATAAATAGAGACTTGGTTCGTTTGATTTGGACACAGAAAAAAAAAATCAAGTTTTTCACCATTTTTAACCAAAATTCATAACTTTTTTTCCTCTATTCTTCATTATTATTTTCTTGCATTTTAAGTTAAGGAAATAAAATAAATTATTATCTATATTTAAAAAAAATTAAATTGTTAAGTGTTTATTGTTTAATTTAATTTAAAACAATAATTGTAATTTTATGTAAATAATAAAAACAAAAATATAAAATTAAATAAAAATATGAAATAAAAAAGTGGTGGGGTAGGGTGAGTGGTGGGGTAGGGTGTTGAGAGAAAATCATTGGAGTGGGTAATTGTTGAGAGAGTGTTGAATTGGAGTGAGAAGATGATGTGAAGTGTTGGGAAGAGAAAAAGTGGTGTTGAGAGGGGGTAAACTAAACAAACCATTATAAATGGTCTAAGGTTTAAACAGTTATTATTAACCTCTGAATTGACCACTCACCAACACTCGTTAGCGACTTAGCGGGTTATTTGACTTATTTACTGCTTGACAGTAGTTTCTTTTTCATCAACTTAACTATTATTGTTATTATTTTTGTTCACATGCACTCACTTGAGTTGTCATTTGTCAACACAGCAGGTAAGTCAGTGGTGTATGTTAGCTTTGGAACCACTGTGGTTCAGCCACCACAACACGAGCTTGTTGCAATTGCAGAGGCATTAGAAGAGAGTGGGTTTCCATTTATTTGGTCTCTGAAGGATAATTTGAAGGGTCTTCTGCCAAAGGGGTTCATTGAGAGGACCAGCACGCGTGGCAAAGTGCTACCATGGGTGCCTCAAGCGAGAATCCTGAGCCATGGTAGCGTAGGAGCGTTTGTGAGTCAAGGTGGGTGCAACTCTACCATGGAAGGGATGTCAAATGGGGTGCCTATGATCTTCAGGCCTTACTTTGCTGATCAAGGTATGAATGCCAGATTGGGACAAGATGTGTGGGGGATTGGTATCATAATAGAGGGTAGGGAGTTCACCAAAACTGCCTTGCTTAACAGCTTGAATCTCATTCTGGTCAAGGAAGAGGGGAAAAAGTTTAGAGAAAATTGCTCCAAGATGAACAAGATTATACAAGATGCTGCTGGACCAAAAGGAAGTGCCGTACAGGATTTCAAGACTTTGGTGGACTTAATTTCAAGCCCATGATGAGGGTGCATTAATAAATAATCATATTCGCATATATTAATTGTTTTTATGTTTGCTATGTATGAGTGTCATCAATCATCATTCATTCAAGTCAGGGGCAACTTGTTTAATTTCCTGGTTTTTCCTTTTTCATTTAATTTCATTGACTTGTTGTAACCAAAAAAAATTTCATTGACTTGTGGTTTTTTTTTTTTGCATTGCCTTGTGGTTGTATCCGTCTCTCTCTTGTGTATACTCTCTTTATTCTTAGGTAAGTGTTACTTTAAGGTTGTTGCATACATATTAAATAATGCTAAATTTAATGTTTTTATTTTATTAAACATACTCCATAACAAGGTATGTAACTTCCTAATATACATTTTATCTTTTTCTAATTCTGACTTTTTAATTTTCGCTTACACCCATTAAGTTAAGAGTACAATAGGTAAAATATAATTAATGTTCTCTTAAAATTGTAAAAATAATAAATAAATAGAAATAAAAAAGATTTTTTTTTGAAAAAAAAAAGAAAAAAAAAAGAAAGAATCAAAATAATGACACTTATATAGGAACTGAGCAATTTTTTCCCAAAATTAATTTTTGTGCTCCTTACACATTTTTCCTTCTTCTAGCTATTGATTTGATGCTGCTTAAATATATGGATCAAACTTCAAAGTACTTTGGTTTCATCATCTTTTTATGCTGCCTTAATTATATTTATCACTAGTCAAATTGTGTCATATTCTGTGTAAACATCAGTCTAAGAATTATAAATCAGGAATTGTAGTAAAAGATTTAGAGGCAATAGAAATGTATTCTAAATCTTTTACTACAATTCCTGCATAACTCGGCACAGGATTTACCAGCAATTGAACTGAGCACCTACAGGCAACATACAAAATGGTCCAGAAAAATGATAAGCTTTTAGTGAGAATTGTTCCTTGCTTTTGTTTTTTTTTTGAAAACAGAATATATATATATATATATAATTATAAGGTTGATAGTACAGATAACACACAACGTGTGAATAGTCCACAATGCTACAATGAGAGTCCTAAGACTACTACTTGGCGAATAAACACCTAAAACCTACGAGAAAAGCATCTATCGGGGACCTCGGTGTGGCAAACGTCACACAAACCCAACAAAACTAGAGCTCGACTCGACATTGGGACCCAAATAATCACAGTACATCAAACAAATAGAAACCAGCAAAGTGATCACTGCCAGCTAAATCCAAAAGCTCCGGTTACAGCACCAATAACCCAAAATCACCAAGGACGCCCAAAATGTCATCACCAACCACGGACCCTCCACACTCACGAACACCAGAAAGGGTAAGGACCATCAACGCTGCCAGGGAACTCGAATCCATGAATCCGAGCTGATCTGGCCTCAACAGGCACGCACAGAACAAGGCAAGCAAAGAACAAGCCTCTCCAGGCAGATCTGGCCTCAACAGGCACGCACAGATCACCTCCAGCCCCAAGCTGTACACCCCACCGCAATCCCAACCTCCTCACCAACCGCGGAGGCAACCGCGAACACAGATTTATACACAAATCTGGCCAAGAGGATAAAGAAGGGAGAAGATGAGGAGCACAGAATAGCGCTCAAGGCTAGCCACTCAGGGTTTAGGTCGCCATTGGAGAGCCTTGCTCTTGAAGATGAAGGCTACGCAGAAGATGATTAGCAAAACATGAGGACCCGGCGTCGGCGACACTGAAGAAGAAGCCACCAAAACGAACCCCCACCGAACTCCGCACCACAACAAGACAAATCAGCCACCTACGCCGTTAAAGCAGAACACCACCCCGCGGCGACAAAAACCCACCACCAAAGACGGCGGGCGTCGCACCCTAACACTGAAACAACGGTGGATCACAAGAAAGAATCCGCAAGGCAGATCCAGAAGAAGCGCTCAGCACAGATCCACAAGAGCAGTGAATGATCCAAAACCTCCAAAACTCGAGCCTAAACACGATCTGAAAATCGCTCTGCAGGGAGAGATCTCACCAGCAAGAGGGATATCAAGCCAGATCGCTCGACAAGAACGAGCAACACCAAGCGGAAGGGAGCGAACAACAGAAGCGGCGAGGAGGGCAAAACAAGGTCTCAGCCGTCGAGGAAGGGAGAAGAAACCCAAAGAATGGCCTCTGGTGCAGCTAACCTAGAAAGGAACCGGTTTATTAGCAAAGGAAGAAAAACTAAAGGACAGAAACAGAGGGAGAAAAAAGGGGGTTGCCGTCGCGCCGGGAGGAGGCGGCGCGGCGGCCACCCAAACTGCAGCAGGTCGAGAGAGAGGTTTAGAGAGAAGGAGAGGTTAACAAGATTTTTCTTTTTTTGTCACTAGATTTTTTTGTCACTGATTCCTTGCTTTTGTTATAGTCACTATTTAGTATTTATATAGCTATGATTGTATTATGTTTAGCAAGGGTTTAAGACGCCGTAATTTTAGACCATTATTATTTCAAAACCTAAAAATTACGGGGTCATAAACCCCTTGCTAGACATAAATAGCTATGCATGATGATACTTTACATGATGATACTCCCTCAATAGTGGTCTAGTAAGTGGCAGAAACATGGTTTGACGGAAGTTACATGAAATTATTTTATATGTATCAGACAGATTTGGTTTTCATTTGATTTATTTTTAGAAGCCGCACCCGATCACAATCATTTGCTCGACCCGTAATTTTGTGATGGTGGTTTTGGGTGGGAGAGGAAGAAGGAGGATGAAGGAAATTTATGGGTTTGGAAGATGAAGAAGATAGAGGGGTTTCTGAGATGAATTTCTGAGTTTCGGGATGAAGATATGAATTTTTGGGTTTTGAAATAACTATGAGGGGAGAAGAGGACTTAATTTGATGGAAGAAATTGTTAAGGGACTGAAATAGATGTAAAAAAATTCACATAGAACCATTTTAGATCAAAAATAAAATTTTAAAGACTAAAATCTTTATATTTTTTTCAGGTACCATTTTATATTTATGTGTATAAGTTAGGGACCAAAAACATATTTGACCCTAAATAAATAAATTAATAAATATAAAAATTTCAACTAATTATGAAGATGTTGGTTTTACTTTTGTTTATGTTGAATTATATGAAATATTTTGATCTTTTGTAGATGTTAGATTGTGTGGAGTTTCTATATATATTTTTTTAATTTTCACTTTTTTAAAATAAATTTCTTGCAAATTCTCAAATAATATTATTTTTTTGATCCCGACTATTGAACTGAAGCAACTCAATTGAGATAGGGTTGATTTGGTTCGGGTTTAAAAGAAAAATTTAGAAAATTCGAACCAACCCAACCGAACATGTTTGATTGGTTCGCACATTTTAATGCCTAAATCCAAACTAAACCGATCGATTTGATTACACCATACTATTTTTTCTAAGATGTTCATTAAAACTTCTATTCAAAACTCATTAAAAAGGTTGCAAAGGTGAAGATTATTGATCACATTTTTATTACTTGGATTGATCTTGTGCAATGCAGAGAGTAAGAATTTGAAATTCGTTAAAATAAGTTAATTAATTTATCAATGAAAATATTACTATTCATAAATTAAATTAAGCAATTTATACATTACACTCATTTTAATTGTTCTCTTTATCGCTATATAAGAGTATCTCTAATGAAGAATTAATTCTGAGATTTTAAAATAAGATATGGATCTAATAAGATCTACAATTGGAGTCAGCTGACATGGCATGAAATCTTAACAAAAGCTAAGATCGATTTTTTAGTTCAACAACTCTCTAAAGTGGGATGTTAAATTCATTGTTTCTCTTCCATTCAATACCATAATACAAGTGTAAATTAGGAGGGAAATAAAGTGAATTGAAAAATCATCATTTTCATTGACAAAAAAATTATTAAAGATCAATATCAAAAGGATTAAAAAAATTATACACCAATGGTAAAAAATCCAAAAATCCTACGAATAACCCTAAAAGTTCGAAGGTGGAGGTGAAATATAAATTTTGTTTTTTTAACAAGTGAAATACAATACAAGTTTGAGCATATTAATTTTTTAGCTAAAAGAAAAAACAGGGCCATTCGTGGTTGAAAGCTAGCAGTAGGGAAAAAATACATTAGAGGGTGAGGTGGCCCAAAATCAATGCTGAGCATACGGGCCCATTTAATATTCCTATTTTTATGCCACAAGAATTAGACCATACTCTCCTCAATATGCAAAGGAGTGAGCAGAAAATGAAAAGTAAAATTCAATAGTTCACCTCTAATACATGAAGAGAAAAGCTTGCCACATAAACTTTCAGCTTATTCAGCTTATGAACTTTGATAAATAATTTAGGAATACATGTTGAAGAGGTTAAACCCTAAACTGATAAGAATTGCATTAATGCAACAATTATATATACTAACATGAGAAGAGTGAGTGAATGGGAGTGCAAGATGGCACGCGACACGGGGCGGAAGACCTCGACAACGATAGAGAGTGTGTGATGTCAATAGTGTGCACGACTCAGGGGAGCGTGATGCCAACGCATGACATGATAGTGCTTGGGAGGAAGGGGGAGAACACAATTTAAAATTGCAGTTATTGTTGCATCACGAAATTACAGTTGTAATAGCGTCGCGATACCAATGCGGTGACTACAAAACTCTCATTACATTGCGATTGCTGACTATAGTATATCAAACCCTAGGGAGGCGCGACTGGTTCATAGAGAGTAAGATTTGGGACAACCCTCAACGGCTCAACCCCATTTCACTAAACAATATATTAGTGTCATCCAAACCGATGCTAATTTAGTTACTTTTTTATTTTAGCGTCAACTAAGCTGACACTAAATGTGAATCGTACAATTAGCGTTGACCTTTGGAGTGGATTAATTAGAGGCCTCTAATTAGCCTCGGTCAAACACTCAATTTTGCTCTTTGTGTCTTATTTCTTATCATATTCATTACTAATTTCTATCTCTTCTCTTCATTTATCAATCTGAGTGTCTACACTTTTAATGATTTACCAAACATTTTCCCGTTCCGTTCCGATAGCCGCATATATATTCAACTCAAGAAGACACCTCATCATTGACATACAAATAATTAAGTACAATGCCATGCGTCCGTGAAGCTCTTGAACAGCTGTCCCATTCATCTCTGTCTATTCCTAATTCTCAATCATTTCTTCTTCAAAACCAAGCAAATTTGGGGCGATCACCAAATAGGAATGGATATTGGCGTGAAGTAGTACATTTTATTTTTGGCAGATGAATTTGGATATTGTTCCCTAGATGGCTATATGGCTAGTTATTCGATTTATTCATAGTAACTCTATTGACAGTTTGACAGGTAGTGAAACAAAATTAAAACACACATACACACTAAATATAAACGTGATCAATATCTCAAAAAAAGACAGCTATATTCTTGTTTACCACGTGGCCACAGCTTGCACCTCATATAATGGAGGAGACACATTTTTATTGCAATTATTACCCGCCAACCTAATAATAAGAGATTCATGAATGTGAATGTACACGCACACACACACCAACAAGAACCAAAAAGAATCGTCGTTATCTTATCTTATCCTTTTCTGTTAATTAATCTTGTTCACTTTTCCCCCATAAATAAAGAAATTAAGCAGCAGGTGCATGCATTGTTGAAAAGAATAGCTAGCACAACTTTGACAATGGGGGATTTGGAGAAACAATTAGAGAAAGGATTGGATTTGGAGGTGGAAGAGAAGGAGAGGTTGCTGGACTTTGACATGCTTTGTTCCACTGTGGCTTTGAGAGCTGCACAAGGGAAATGGGGGAAGCTGCAGGGGGAGGAACATGAAGAACACAATGAAGGTGGGGTATTTGGTGGTGTGTTGAGAATGTGGGAGGGTGATCTCTTTGATTGCTTTGATCATCGTCGCATAGCTCTTGAATCCATATTGTAAGCAATGCACATTATATTAATGTTGTTATCTGCTTCTTTTACTTTTGGGCTGTTGAATATTCATTGATGATAAGGACCTGATCATTCTCTTCATTTTAAGGTCTTTTCTGTCCTTTGGATTAAATGGTCTTTTCTGTCCTCTAGCTTAAATTACTTATTCTTAAGGTATTGATTTTTAAGAGACTCAAACATGTGTATTTTCAAAAATTAAGGATAATATTTCAAAGAAATTTTTTTAAGGACCAAAACGAACAATTCAGCATCTTTAAGGATTAAAAACATATTTAACGCATTAAATTTTCTGGTGCAGTTTATTTGGTAGAAAAATTTAAAATCAACCATTTTGTGGGGAGGGACATTGGTGCTGAGATAAGTATAGCTAGATTTAAGGAAATGGGGGTGGGGTGAATTTTTTAAAGTCACATTCGATTGATTTGTTTTCTAGTCCTCTGAGGTTTTCATATAGACAAGCTCTTATGGGATTCTGTTAAGTTTGAAGAGTAGGACACTAAACAATGATTCATATGATTATAATTATAATGTATGAAAATAATAGCCCATTTGGTTGTTCCAGCTGTCCTTGCTACCGATTTGGGAAGAACATGAAGAGAGCTGGTTTTGGTTCTTGCTACATTCAGGTATGCTCAAGTTGATTGGCAAGTTAAAGGGTGTTTGTGAAAATGTTTGAGTTGGCAATTTTCTATATTGCATTTTCAGTTTTTACTGATATAGCTCTCTGAAATTTGAACTCCCTTGTCTTATTTTGCAGGCAGCAGTTTATTTTCTCCTTGCAATTGGTTCCTTGATTAGCTTCATTGCATTTGGTGTCACGAGACGCAACTGCTTTCTCTACCTGGCACTGACCTTCATTGTTTCTATTGGAGCATATTTAGGATTCTACAGGACTCGTATAAGAAAGAAATTCAACATCAAGGTAGGTGTTTTCTGTAATTGTTTACAAAGACTTGGTTATGAAGTTATTGGTTTCTACAGGCTGAGGGTCATAGACTCATAGATGTTTTGTTCTGTTGTATCATGATGTTTGTCTTTTGTTTGTGTTAAAAATGAATAATTCAATTGGATATCTGTAATGAAATTGTTGTTGTGTTAATGATCTGTTTGTGTGTGTATAACAGGCTGGTTGCATACTTGCAAACAATAATTAAACTATTGTTTTGTGTAATGGTCTGTTTTATGCATTTGTGCATCATGTACATTATTGAGGAAAATGTAGTTGACATTGCTACTTTGAGTCATGAGACTTCCAACACTGTGGATAGAAATGCAGGATTATATATTTGTGTTATCTATTGATTTGGTTCTATTGCCGGATATAATCTGACAAACTAATGTACTGTTTTATTGGTGCCTTTTTCAGGGTAGTGATAGTTCCTTGGATGATTGTGTCTACCATTTTGCCTGTCCTTGTTGCACATTATGTCAGGTCATTTTCCAAACTCCATCCCTTCTAAATTTTGTTATCTTGATTTGTTTTATTGGCATATGAAGAAAAACAAATCATGACTGATTTTATGTTTTGATACATGGTGAAAAACCATGGTGAAGATAAGAAAAGTTTCTTCTGTTTATCAAGATTTTTGCTCACCGCGATTTTCCACCGTATATCCAATCATGCACAAAATATCTTTGAAATCAGTAGTGGTCATAATCAAGATGGGGCACATTAATTACAGTCAGTATTTGTAACATTTAATATTTGAATGATGCAGGAATCCAGAACATTGGAAATGAACAATGTTCAAGATGGCACTTGGCATGGTCGTGGTGACACAATATGCATAGGTGGTTTTGGTGAAAAAATGAGAGCATCTTTGTATCCTCCTCCTATTCTCTCCATCAAGTCTATCAATGAAAATTGCAAGGAGCCAAAAACAAATCTCAGCAATCCATCTTGAAAATTGCTTCTTGCATTCATCAGCTCAATTTGATTCGGAGTTTCCATCGAATTTCATGGACAATCCTCAATGCAATTTACCGTTTATCTTTCTGAGATCGCTTCGCTTTTGGATGGAGATTGGAGAGTTTGGAAGGAGATGTTAATTTTATCATGTGGCCAACTCATGTACATAGTGCACAATTGTCTCTGGTCTTTCAAGTCATGTTTTTCATCTTTTCAATAGATTGTTTATATGGTAAACTTATAGATGCACTTGGAGGTTTGAGTTCCCAGTGATTGTGAATTTGGGGACTGGCAATACTCCTTTGTAAAGTTTGTAGGATTCAGGTTTGTACTACCAATCCAAATGTATAAGCAAAAGGTTTGAAATGATTTTTCAGAATGGTTGATTGTATCTGCTGCAACTAAATCTATGAATGCTTTGAAGTGATTACCAACAATAAGTTGCTTTCATTTTCATTGTGAATTGTGATGAAAAAGTACAATGAAGATCAGCATAGTTTCATACATCTAACACAGCATACAGATAAATCTGAAATCTTAAGGGAAAAAATTATTAAAAGTGCTTTCATTGAGAGTTGAACTCAAGACCTCCCGCTTACTAAACGGGTGCTCTAACCAACTGAGCTATGAAAGCTAGGTTGTAAGATCTATGAAATAATTGGATACGACAATAAAAATGCATGGAGATTAGACAAACATTGGCATTGCAATAACAATATTGGAGAAAAATAGGGAAATTATAGAAACAATCCAAATATGTTCGAATATCTAGATTTTCCAATTTTGTCTTGCCACCAAATGTTCCCTTTTCATTTTTCAAGCATAAATGAAATCTTCTCTCTCAACCATGGTGGCAAGCTGACCGGGCAATGAGCGATGTGGCAAAAGTGAAATTTGAGAGGAACGTTATGAGCAGTGTGAAATTACCATTATTGCTTCAACTATATTGTTAGAAGTCTCACATTGACTAGAGATAGAGCATAGATAGTCTTTATAAGGGTTGTGCAAACCTCAACTCTTGAGCTACCTTTTGTGGTTGAGTATAGGCCTCCCAATTTCTAATATGGTATCATAGTCTATCCTAGATCCATTTGTTGTTTGTTGTGGAGACCTCCCATGTTTGGGGCACCCGTTGTTGTTGTTCTCACGTTCCAGGTTGTTCAGTCCTGGACGTGAGGAGGTGTGTTAGAAGTCTCACATTGGCTAGAGATAGAGCATAGATAGCTTTTATAAGGGTTGTGCAAACCTCAACTCTAGAGCTAGCTTTTGTGGTTGAGTATAGGCCTCCCAATTTCTAATATATATATTACACAAACACACTTTAGTTGCACACATACACTGTAGTTGATTTAATTGATTGGTTAAGAATCTTAAGATATACATTGGTTTAGTATTAAATATACAAAAATTAAGCACAAACACACTCTAGTTGGTAGTTGCACAAACACATTGTAGTTGATTTAATTGATTTGTTAAGAATCTTAAGATATACATTGGTTGGTTTAGTCTAAGACATACAAAAATGAAAGCTACTGGACAAGTCCACATCTGATCCGATCAAAAGATTCCAAACTTTTTGTAGATAGTGGAAATAGAACATTGAAAAATAACCATAATTGAAGAGAGATGACTTACGTGCAAGCATATTTGGACAATCGTAGTTGGGAGAGAAAAGGAATAAAACGACTAAAACATTATGACCAAGACTCATAATGTGCTGTTGTATTAAAATTTCTACTGTTTTCGGTACATGGTGTTGCTGCAGCTCAATAGATAGTTTGCTATTGTATTAAAATTTCTATTTCCAATACATTTTTAAATAAAAATGTGACTTGCAATAGTTAGTCAAACTAGGGTGCGAATTTGAACCACTTTTTCCAGAAAAGTGAACACTAGGCACACTGTAAAATAGAATGGAAGAGAAAGTTTAGTAAATGAATCAAAACCTTAAACAAATCCAACTTTACCACCACCACGATCTTGCTCTAGTTTGGTTTTATATTTATAAAATTCAACATGTTGCTGATGATATGTAAGGGAATTGAGTTTGGTGCCCCACCCCTTAGGCTTTGCACCCCACTTTATTAAATACGGAATTTAAAGTTCCGTATCAATACGGAAAATAAAATTCCGTATCTGTTTTAGTATATAATGAGTGGTTGAAAATGTGACACGCATGCTTAAATACAGTACGAAATTTTAAGTTCCGTATTCAATAGGGAGAATACGGAATTTTAAATTCCGTATTTGATAAAGTGGGGTGCCAAGCCCCATAGGTGGGGTGCCAAACCCAACTCCCGATATGTAATCATGTATAATACTCCAAAAACAAGAAACTCTTTGTAGCTTAACGAAAAATCAAATCATTAACATCGTGTTTTTCAATATATATATACAACTTGAGTAATTGAATTACTCGCTCAAACAATTTTAAAGTGAAAAAGCATCGAAGCATAAAACAGAACCAAACATTGCTGTAAAAAAAACATTTAATTAACACAAAAAAACAAAAAAACAAAAAACTGGCTCAGTTATTCCCTGAGTTAAATGGTGCCCCGACCCGTCACAAACTCCGCTCCACTTCTCTGCGGTTCATCCTTACCCACGGCCGCCGCCGCGTAAACCGGAACTGGACCGGAGTGCACAGCTTGATACACACGCTGCCTCAACGCGTCGTGAACCGCCGCCGTGGGACTGAATGGTTGACCCGGGCTCACATGCCTGACACCCGGACTATAAACTTGACCCGAACCCGGTACATATTGATGGTACCCAACTGGAACCTGAGCTGGCACCACCGCATGATATGGCTGTTGCACAAAAGGATAAGGCGCCTGCATAGGAACTGGTTGGACCGGCACTGTCCCTGGTTGAACCGGAGCTGAAATGTAATAAACAGGAACCGGTTGTGGAGAATGACCCGCACCCGAATAAGCAGCTTCTGGTGTGTAGTGTATTACAGGGTGACTGTGACTGAGAGTGTTACCCGGGTACATATTCGGGTTCGGGCTCGGGTGCCCACCCGTTTCAGCTTCGATTCGATTTTCCCTTTCAGGAACCGGGTTTTCCAGTTTGGTTTTCACCGGCGGGAGGCTGGGGACAGGTGGCACGCCGGGAACTGACGACGTGGAACAGAACGGCGACGAGACAATCGGGGCAGGAGAACCCGGATCCGAAGCGGAAACGTTATCAGCGAAAACGGGTCGATCCTTCAGGCGAGGCTCACGATTTGCTTCTTCCGAATTGTCCAACCCGAAGAGATAATCGGGTACCTCAGAAAGCATAGAAGAAGCTTCGGAGCGACCTCGTTCCAGGCCCGAAACGCCGCCGTTTAAGGCGTCGAGGAACCAGTTTTCACGGTTGGCTGAACCGTTGAGAAGTGAAGTGATGCTGTTGGTTCTGGAATCTTGGCCTTCTTGGAAGAGGAAGAGCCGAAGCCGAGCCGATCGTGGGTTTTGATTGTGTGCGACGCGGTCGTACTCGTCTATCATGTTCTCCACGTCTTCGTCCGTTGTTACTGAGATCAACGCGTCGAGCTCCTCGTTTGGGAGTTGGTACTTCAATGTTATCTTGGTCATACCTGCACCAGATCGAAACCCAAGATTAAATTAGAAATTTTTTTAAAAAATATACAGTGGTAAAGAAAGATAGTTACGGCAGTAAAAAGTGATTCCGCCCTTAGATTCAGAATCGAACTCAAGAACTTTAAACTTCACTACCCTCAACTTATCTTTACCGACCAAGAACTACGAGATCACCCCTTTCGTTCTGCGGGATCGTACTATTCGAGTTGAAATTGGATTGAAATTGCGAGAAGATAAGGAGAATCAAACTCTCAGATTGAAATTGCGAGAAAAGAAAGAGATTGAAGGAACGTAACGGCAAGGAATATTGTCGTTTTAGATTACCTGAGAGTTTAGAGAGTTTGAGGAGGAGGGCGGGGAAGGAGGCAGAGCGGTTGACGGCGACGATTCGGGTGTCGCCGCCGACGTAGCGGAGCTGATTGTCGTGGGGGCGGGGGAGGATCTTGCCGCGGAAGCTGACCATGAAGCGGACGCGTGGCGGCGCGTCATGGAAGTCGGAGCGAGGGGAGGAGGCGACTGAGTCAGTGTCTAGCTCAGGTGGGTACTGTGAGGGTGTTGCCATTCGCCGCCGAGCTGAGTGGCGGAGAAAGAGAGTGAAGCGGTGTTGGTTGGTATCTCTTTTTTATGTGGATTCTGTGTCAGTCACAGACACGTACCTTATTCGCTGTCATTGCGTTGCATGCCTCTGTCGCTGTATATATAAGGGACCCCCTTCATCCACTTGATATCTAAAAATTCCAATTGTTGCCAATAATTCTTTTCCTAAAATAATTAGGATAGTAATGTATCAGATTTTATATTGGATAAAAAAATATTTATCCGATATTATCAATATTACATTATATATGGTTAATTTTTAATTTTTTATATAGACACTCAATCCGAATTAATGATATTGGTATCATATTTCAGTATAATTATATTGTATCAAGATTTCTGTAAATATAAAATCAGAAAATTAATATTCTCCACCCTTTCAGTCAGTAAATTGATTTAATTAATACCGTGATTTTTTTTGATTTAATTGATTAATTAATAATTACCATCAATGTTGATTGCGAACTGAAATATTATAATTCTCTTTAACACCCATCAATTCATTTAATACAATAAATTATCTTGTATGTTTATAATTTATTAAATATAAAAATTACTTAATTGTGGTGGTGGCAATGTTGTAGGGCGGTAGTGGTGGTGGTGATGAAGGTGGTGGTTTTGAAAGGTGACAGTGATGATAGTGGTGGTAGTTGTGGTAGTGACGATAACGATGATGACAGCAGTGGTGGTGGCAATGGTGAAAGGTGGTGGTGGAGGTAGCGTTAGTGGTGGTAGTAGAGGCCATAGACAAATCTGTGTTAGGAGGCATGAGGGCAAATGCCCTAACTTAATTTTGAAAAAAAAAATATTAAAAAAATTTGAGTAGTAAAAGTATGTGGTTTTAGATGACTCCTTTGGTAAAAAAATGATCTCACTTATGTCTCACATTGCTAAATGCTCTTACTTTTGAGTAGTAAAAGTATGTGGTTTTTATGGCACTTTGGTAAAAATGTCTTCACTCGTGTGATCTTTGGTAAAAAATGTCATCACTTCTAATAGTATATATATATATATATATATATATATATATATATATATATATATATATGAATTTACATGTATATATTGTCCCATAACATCAAATTTCTGGATCCGTCCTTGGTGAAGGCAATGGTGGTGGCAGAGGTGGAGGGTGGTGCCGTGGTGGTGGCCCGCGACAGTGGATAAATGTTTTCATGTAGCTTATACATCACACTCTTGTCAATCCTTATTCATCATCTATAATGCGCTGATTAAAAAATCCATCATTTTAAGATATAAGAGTGGATTGATAGATTAGTTTATTAAATACAATGTTAGCACCAAACAATTGATAAGTTCATTTGTATTGTATAAGTTTATACTCTCATGCCTAACACAACATACCAAACGAGTCCTTAGAGTTCAGAATTAGTGTTGGTCTTAACAACAATGCAAATTTTGGCTTGTTAGCGTCAACTCAACCAATACTAATTAATTAAGCTGACCAAAGCGTCAAAAATAATAAACTAGCTTAATTTTAGCTCAGCATGACAAAGCCAATTAGCGTAGGCGTACTATCAATTAGCGCATGTTTAGACGGATGTTGAAATACCGACCAATGCAGCATCTGTTCGCCGACAACTAGTTGTGGTTTAGGGATGACTTCGACTACCCGACAAGACTTCTGTTTGAGGGAAGTATAATGTGGGACTCACTTTAGACTCACACTTTAGGGGGAGAATATTGGAAATTTTATGTATGAGTGATTAAGTCCGACATTTGATTGATAATGGGTGAACCAAAGACAATTGAAGTGTAAAGAATGTATTTTTTTTTGTTGAAAAGAAGTGTAAAGAATGTTAGAAATTTCAAGTGTGGGTTATTATGTCTCACATTGGTTTATATGTGTTAATTAAAGTTAAATTAGATGTGAATGTAACACCCTCTAAACCCCGCATAATAATATATCATAAATCAGAGTAAAATGCATAACACAGAGGGTGTCACACTTATTCTCCAGAAACATAAATCAAAACACCTGTCATGCTCATAATAAATATATAAATTTTCCAACTTTAATGTCGCAACATCATATGCATAGCACAACGGATTTATTTCAACTCCAAAATTTAACATAAAGAGAGTTCATAGGTAACTCTTAACATCAAGGTACAAAACTAAACGTTTCCCGGTGTTACATAACAGAGCATGACTCCCCTAACTAAACCGTAAATGAAAGACTAGCTCCTCCAACTAACCCTCGCAAGAAGCTCCACTATCTTCGGTACCTGAGCGATGTCGCATAGAACATCATTCCAACAGAAGGGTGAGAACTCATATCATATGGATAAGCATAATAATAAATAATGTAAAAGCTTATCTATGCTCCACATAAATTACTCACATTCACTAACAAATAATAAATTATGTAATTTTAACATAATTAATCAAGTTCACAGTTATGACAAATACTCCATAAATTATAGCTCAATTAGAACATATATAATAGTCTCTAATTACCACCACATCAAATCTCTCCAAAAATATCACCATAACACATATGACTCAAGTGAGACCCGTGCAAATGCCTTTGGTACCAAAGTTGTTATCCTTAGCGGTATCACCGCGTCCACTCCAGACAGATAACCACCAATAAAGCCCTCGCTCTAGGCTTCAAAACCACTCCAGTTTTGGGACAAGTCACTAGCCTCCACGAGAACCAGCAAACATTGCCTCTTGACAACTATGCAGTGTATTGTGCAAAACTCAACTAACATATGCATATTCAGACCATCTCCAAGTCCTAATTATTTTAGCATATTCATCACCAGTTGCACAAAACACATATTACATGTTATCAATTATACAACTTGCAATCACAACAACTTAGCATCTCAAACATAACATCAATTCAGAAACAACATCATATAATGATTATTAAAAATAGATGTAAATTAAATATAATTCATATATAACAGGTTCTGCAACTATTTCCTAAAGACTGGATTTCTCTCTAAATTTTCCCAAAAACTCGCGACATGCTCATGCTCGCCATCTCGCGACATATCACTGCACAACTCGCCATGTCGCGACATCTCACGACATCTCCCTACGCAACTCGCCATGTCGCTGAATAACTCGCCATGTCGCGACATCTCACGACATCTCCCTACGCAACTCGCCATGTCGCGACATCTTGCGACATCTTCCTGCGCAACTCGCCATGTGCGCGCACCACACATCTAATGAACTATTAAACAGATGTAAATTATCAAATATACTCAGAAAAATCTAATATTTTTATCCTGGTTCCGTATACACGTTTTGTAAACCTCTATAAATTTTCAAGTCACAATTCGAAGTACAAAAATCAGGAAAAATCGTACACTAACCGCAGTTTGTAAGAAACTGGACAGCTTAACCTATACTCACTAAAATACACATAACTCGAGCTACAGACGTCGGAATGACGTGAAACCAGTGGCAAAAGTTTCCTAACATAAAAACCTACAACTTTTATGAAGACTACTTCTTCAAATTCGGCCATTAACATAGCACGAAAAAAGGTACAAGAGAACGTAAATTTCTGCGCATCATGCAAGCCTATCATCTACCCCCAAAATCATCTAAAAGCCAAACCCTAACTATTTCAATTTGGGAATTTTTGCAACCTAGGGTTCCTAAATCATGCTTTCTATCATTATCCACTATCATACCAATCCATAAAACATGAATTCAAACCCTT
Organism: Lotus japonicus; assembly: GCF_012489685.1. NCBI lineage: Eukaryota > Viridiplantae > Streptophyta > Magnoliopsida > Fabales > Fabaceae > Lotus > Lotus japonicus. The sequence goes on from NC_080044.1 coordinate 5,740,125, forward strand.
ACCTCTTGTAGATCAGTTCTAAGTTTTCTCCTCTTTTCTCCTCTCCTTCTCTGCTTTCACGTATTTCTTGTTCTGCTTCTCTTCTAATCCTTATTTTTTTTCTTTTCTTTCTTTCTATTTCACTCATAACCCTTAAATAGCCATACAATGGGCCCCACTCTCAATTACTCACACTAAACCCTAAAACCTTATTTATCTATATCACATAATCACTTAATTATCTAACAAAATCACTTGATGACCTTATCATCTAATTAAATCACATAATCACATAATCATCTAATTAAATCGCATAAATTATCAAAATACCATACAGCATAATAATAATTAAGATAAAATAATAAATAACATAATAACGAAAAGTGGGGTGTTACAGTGAAGACCTCATAAACTCATTAGCTTAAGATTTTAGATTCAAATGTGATACCACATTACTATTATAGTCTCATATTCGAAGCTCATTATAGAGTTCTTAGTTCCCCCTCTTTTCTAGTTTTTGCTCATACTCTAATATATTTTTTTTAATTAAAATACAAAATGAAGCAATGATTTACTAGTGTTAATTTTAAAAAGAAGCAATGATTTACTCCATAATTCCATATGAATGTATGAAAATTTAAATTATGGTTTCCAAATTGAGGGTTTCTTGGTGGATGTACTAATATTTGTGGTCACATCTCTCTGAAAGGTTCTTATTTTTCTTTTTGATAAAACTGAAAGGTTCGTATTTATTATAAAAAAAGGACAGGAATTGAAAGCAACCTATATGCTTTTAGCAATATAAAATTAATAAAATTAAAAATGTCAACGAATTCGGAAACTAGGATTTCTGTTTCTGGTACATGTTTACAGAAATGGGTGGCTACAAATAGTTATCCCGATTGATGACATCCTTTTTCTTTGCTATAAAACTGCTGGCCGGCAAATTGATGCCATCGCCAATACTTGTAGTAGTTATTAAAATTGAATAGTTTAGTTTTAATCAAAAGAAAACGAAATTGAATAGTATAGTTTGAGTTTAAACCAAGTTGGCTAATTAGGTAGAGATGAGTGGCCATTAAAAATTAAGCAGAATATTATGTTGTTATGTAAGACTAGTGTTCTTTACCCGTGCGTTGCACGGCGATTAAATTTATTGTAAAGATGAATCAGTAGTCATGTGTTTTAACTTTTAGACTCTTTTCAGTAAGTATAAAAGATATGAAATCGAACATATGTTATTAATAATTTAAACGGATGAGATTTTAAAAATTAAAAAATTTCATGAGCCCTCTGAAAATATATTGGGTTTTTATTGCAGGCATTGATTTCATGCAAATACTAAGTTTAAAAATAAAAAGCTATGAACTCATATCTATACCTGTGCAAGATCTTTGAGTTGCTCGATGGTTTTCCCATCATTATGCTTTAGAAAATCATCTTCAGAGGTAGATTTCTTTGCAGAATCTAGCAGCGGACTAATGACATGCACCGCATTATCATGTGATTTCAAGAACCTAGAAGATAGGCGATTATATAATTTGATATAAATAGAAAAAAAGAGAGTAATTTAAAAATCAGAACCGAACTCACCGAGTTCGGAGAGGGGCAGCTTCTTCTATGAGAGGATTAAAAAGAACCTTTGTAGCTCCATAAACATTTTGGAGACTTGTCTTACCTGTAAAATAAAAATTAGGAATGTCTTAAAAAAATTTGTCACTGCACTTTAATTATTTGACACCAGATGAAACTTTAAAATACCTTTAAAGGGCTTTATTTTGACACAACTCACAACAACAACAACATTAGTTGCATCAACAGATCCAAGATGACGCATAAAACCCGAGCCCTATTAAGACGCATGAGAAATTATAAAACCTTAAAAACTTAATAATTAAAGATGTCTAAAATATGAATAAGCTTTGAACATTGGGTGTACCCATCTTGGTCAAGTTCAATAGTAATTCTTTTCTGCTTCCCACCATCTTTTTCAAACTCTTGTTCAGCACTTGCACCAGTGAGAATTCCAATCACATATGCAAAATCATAGAAACATTAATCCAAAACCCAGAACAGTAATTTAAAAATCAAAAGGCTAAAAAAGAGTATATACCTATAAGAAAAGACGTATCAAGATCCTTGAACATTATATTAGATATTGACACAAAAATGTACGGGCTTAAGTTGATGGCCTTGTTGGGAACCAAGCGCACATATGTATGAATATCAAAGTTGATCTTGAATGGATGCGAGGTTGGTCGGAAATCACGACCGCTTTCACCAACACCAAAGAACGAAATCTGATATACACGTCCTTCACTTAGCAAAGATTGGAATCGGTATATCAGAGTCTTCCTAACCGAAGCATGAATCTTACAACCCTGAAATTCAATAAAAGGAGAACGTAAGCGATTTATAGTTTAAGCAAAGAGGTTTATGTGAAAAAGTGATTTACCTTGTCATCCATAAGAATCATGTCCATGGAAAATGGAAGCTTGGATCCATATAAGCTCGGACTTAGCCACAAACGGTTCACCTTTGAAACAATAGACCAGTTCTCTTTTGAGGCATCGATGGTGGCGAGATCGTCGATTGCCATTAGAACAAAGTATATTTCAAAGCTAATAGTTGGTGGGAATAAATGATGAAGTTGAAGAATAGCATGAGGTGATTTATATAGGAATTTGAGAATTAGGGTTACTGGTATATTCATCTTAAAAAAGGAAAAAAAAAAAACGATGGATTGTATTTGAAATATGCGTAATCAAAGTTTCATCTTTTTTTTTCCATCTCAATGTTCTGTATATAAATTAATTATTATAGACCAAAATTGAAGGCTGCACGTGAATTAAATTCATTAGGTTTGAATTGTTTTAATTCATTTTAATTCTTGACTTTTTTGTAAGCAAAATTAACACCAATTTGTATATTTTTTTATAAGCAAAATTAACACCAATTAAATGCACTAAGTACCTTGCGTTTCATGTGAACTACTCATTCTGATGAGCTATTAAAGAAAAATAGGAAAAACGCTTTTAATTGTGTTATTACAGTATTTAAGGTTTGACATTTTTTGCAAATCATATTAATTTCTTTCAAGAATTAATTTCTTTATTTTCTTTACTTCCCCAGCAGAATTGCTCACCCTGTTCGTGACTTGCTGAGCAGAATTAGCACACTTCAAATTTCTTGACTTTTTTTCGTTAACAGAATGAACACAATTAAATACTCATTCAGTGCAGGTGCTGAATCTCAAATTGAAGGTGTGAATATCCATTTTAAAAATAGTTTGAAGATTCATATTCAAAAACTAAATTACCTTTTCCATGCCTACAAAGAATTCAAATATTTTTGAATGCAATTAATTAGGGGTTATAAAACAATAAAACAAAATCATCATTCAAATGACTTTGATTAATGGGCCTCCATAAAAAAACTGAAATTAATGTGGGCTTCTACTATTTTGTTCCAAAACAATGAGAAGGTGACACTTGTCCTGCAAAGAGGGGGGAGGTTAAGAGTAATTCTTGGAGTGTCAAGTCATGGAGGTGGGACTCACAATCTTCCTCTATTCTAAAGTATATAGATGTGGTGAGCACTAGGTTTGTACGTGTGATGAGAATCATTGCCTTTTTAATATTGACCACCTGAGGTTTGGTTTATGTGTAGATTGATTGAGACTATATCTCATAGTTAAGGAAATAGAATAAAATAAGATATAGCCGAATATAGTGAAATTAGAAAAAGAAAAAAAAAACTTCATTTCAGATACTCAAATTGCAATCAGAGAAAAGTGAGGTACGTTGGGGATTTTAATGATCTCCTTAATCAGTAGGATAAGCTTCGAGGTGTTTGTGGTTTTTTTCTTTTCTTTTCGCAGGACCTTGATTTATCTGGTTTGTGGCCAGTGACTACATTTTCCCATCTCTATGACTATGATGTCTCACAGATCATAATCCTATTTTGGTGACTTGTAGTACTCGTAGGTTAAAGCCCAATCAGAGGAGGGGTAGCATGTTTTGTTTGAGGAACTCTAACTTCATAATGAGGAGGAGTGTGCTAATTAAGGTGTTGGCTGATTCATTCCTGATGTAGGTCGGACCCCAATTCTCTTTTAAAATCGTGGAGTTGGCCTTGAAATTTGGTGACTTGCCTTGCCCAAGAAGCTTTGTGTATGGATGGATTCTCTGCTCGATTTTGTTTGAAATTATAGCATGTTAATGGCAAGGATGTGTCTTTTTTTTTTTTTTTGCAAGTTCTGCAGGTAAAATTTCACAAAGTTCTATTAATAAAACCCTAATTATTTTAATTCCTAAAATTAAAAGGCCAATGCATGCGAACCATTTTCGCTATATTAATCTGTGCAATGTGGCTCTAAAAATCATTACTAAAACCATTAAAACCATTGCTAATTGTAGGTAGGGTTCTTAAAATCTGACCAAGTTAACAGTCAACAAAAATTTGAATTTTTGAATTACCGACGGTCTCCGTTGTTGGTAAATGATAACCAATTTGTTAAGCCCACACGGCTTAAACCGTTGGTATAAACATTTCTAGTTGTCGGTAATTTGGCGTTAGTAAATCTTTCCTTAAAAGTTGTTTAGGTAAAGTAACTATGGCAAAAGTCGTCGGCATTGTGTTTTTTTTTTAGAAAACTCGTTACCTACCTTACCAATGGCATGACGGTTGTAAACTGTGAGTTTTAGCAACGATGTTTAGACTTTTCGTAATAATGTATTTTCTTATACTATTCATGCATGAGATTCAGATTTCCCAAACTACATTTGTTTGCAGATGACAATATTATATTTGTTGTGCATAACTGTTCAAGAGGCAATATTGCTTTCTACGAACGATCTTCTTGTCAGATGATAAACCTTGACAAATATATGCTCCCTTTTAGCCGAAATATTCTAGATACCAAATATGATGAGTTTACACAGCTTTTGGGAGTTAAGGTGATAAGTATTTGAGTCTTCCTACCATCAATTGCAAATCAATGACTCAAATATTTAATTGTGTTAAGGAGTAGATTTGGAAGAAGCTCCAAGATTAGAAAGAGGAATCCCCAAAGGCTAGGGTCTGTCTGACCTATTTTCCATGTATGGCTTAGTGTTACGGGCTTGAGTCCTCTTGGGGTATACTTGCAATAGTTTTCTTAATCTCTAATAGTTATAAGTTATAACTCTGTTTAGGTGTAAGAAGTCGCGAGCTTAAGTGTAAAGAATTGTCTGGTAAGTTTGTTATTAGGCCTATGACCCAATATTCTTCATTCAATGAATGAGTGTTTAGTTAAAAAAAATCACAACTATTAATTGAGTTATTTTATATATTGACTATTTAAAAATAGGTAAGTAGTAGGGGTTATAATATTTATTTTACCTTCCGGTCACTTTAAAAAAGACAAATCCGATTTAGACAACCCTTAGTTTACTACCTAAAACTATAATATATGAGACGTACAAAATTTTATTAAATTATTCTTATTTACCAATGATCCAAGCTAAACCAATCCAGTTTTGTCAAATTAGTTTGGTTCAAACTTGCTGATTAAAATCAAGCCAAACTAATTTAATTAAATATAATCGGTTGAGATTTTAATTAAGAACCCATACCAACCCAAACACTCCTAGTTCTTTTCCTTTTCTGAACTGTCCATTCATGTCTGTATTCGAATGAAATCTAATATAGTGTCATGGTCAACTTTACCAGTGATCCTTATGGAAGAAATATAAGATATTTTTGCATTAAAAGTTTCCAACTTCTTTATATATACAGCAAGTTGCCTGCAATTAAAGGGACGTTTGTGGCTATGGCTCTAATGGACGGCGCATGAAACAGTTTTTATGTTCTAAATAAACACCGCAAAATATTAAGATAAACCAATGTCTGATATTGTTCAATTTTAAAAATGGCATTAGTATGTTCTTTACTTTTTTCTTTTCTTTTCTTTTTGACGTCCTCTTCAATGTTGCTAGTCTTTATGACCTTTTCCTATTAGAACTGCACAATAATTGAAAGCTCCTCCTCTCTTACCGGTTAATAAAAAATAATCACATTGTCTCTATCTTTATTTTAGCGTTAAAGTCAAGATAAACATAATTTTACGTGTCTCAATACAATAATATACTCCAAGTGTTTGTCAAACTTAAGTTAAGTTTAGCGTGAATCAAACACATTAAGTCATTAATTAAGTTCAACTTAAATTTCTATTGGGTTCAACAGAAATAAACAAACAAACACTTATGTCCTTTTTTTTTTACCATAAGCAGCTCATATTATTAAGAAGAACTTGAGCTTACATCAGAGATAAGAATACTCTCTAAACCCGGAGGATATTCTTCAAGCCAAACATTGCAAAAAGAAGACAATGCAAACTTAGCCAAAAAGTCCGCGACCAAGTTTGCAGTACGACGAATTAAAAGAAATTCAAAAGAGCGAAATAAACGGGACAAATCCACACAATCACGAATCACCGCTGCCATATAGGAACGATCACTAGCAGCAACATTCCAAGCTCCATGCAAAACTGCACAATCAGTCTCAACCACCACGACTTGAAAGCCCATATCCAGCGCTAACTCAAGAGACCACCGCATAGCCATGGCCTCCACCACAGCTGCTGAACCAGCACCACCACGCTTGCCAGAAGCTGAAGCCAAGACTTCCCCAGCCGCATTCCTAACCACCATGCCCATGCCAACTGCTGCACCAGCTTTGAAAGCTGCATCAGTGTTGATCTTTGCAATTCCAGCAGCAGGTCCCTTCCATTTATCCTGTCTTTCCCCACGCAATAGGTCGTGAGCATCTCCCACCGACGAGTCCAAGGCCACCACTTCCATAGCAGTAGCACGTATCAGCGTTTGCTCCGTAGTAGGTAAGAAACCATGACAAATACGCCAAGCCATATCCTTGCATCTTAGGATAGATTTAAGTTTCCAAATATCCCTCCACAAACCATCCCGATCGCAGCCCAACGATGATGAAGGGCGACCCATCTGCAGCTGATGACAAATGAAATGATATGCAGATTTGGTTGTCAAAATACCATCACGTGTTGCTGCCCAAATCAAGAGATCAGATGAAGACCTGGTGATAGGTATTTGCATCACCATGGTCACTTCATGAGGGACCAGCACTTGTCGCAGTAAGTCTTGCTTCCAACAACCACATCCACGGTCAATAAAATCAGCCACTGTATGCACCACACCACGCCACTGCTGCCCAGAAACAGGTCTAAACTTCGCTGCTGTAGGGATCCAAGGATCATCCCAGACGCGAACAGCAGAACCGGAACCAACTCTCCAATAACAACCCTCATCTATCACCCACTTTGCATCGTACAGACTCTGCCACACATTACTTGGTCGAAAACCAAGCTTTGCCGAATGGATAGACGTGCGTCTAAAGTATACAGCCTTGAAAACCCTCGCCATCAAGGAGTCCTCAACCACCATCATCCGCCACCATTGTTTGGCCAAAAGTGCAATATTAAAAGCCTTGAAAGAGCGAAACCCAAGGCCCCCCAAACCTTTCGGTTGAGCCAAACGATCCCACCTCATCCAATGAAGCTTCCTATTCTCCACATCACCACCCCAAAAAAACCTACTAATCATAGCCTCAATCTCTTCACAAAGAGAATTCGGAAGAGCAAAGCAACTCATAACATAAGCAGGTATAGATTGCACAACCGATTTGATGAGAACCTCTCTACCCGCTTTGGACAAGACCTTCTCCTTCCATCCTTTGAGCTTCTTCCATACTCTATCCTTGACAAAAGCAAAAACTTGTGACTTCAACTTACCAATAATGGTAGGAAGCCCCAAGTATTTATCATAACTCTCCACAGCCTTCATTCCCAAAAGCTCTACAAGCTCATCAACTCTGGTAGTAGGCACGTTACGGCTAAAAGAGAGCTGAGATTTGTCAAGATTAATTTTCTGACCAGAAGCATCCTTATAAAATGCCAAAATGGATCTAACCACATTTGACTCCTCCTCTGTGGCTCGGGCAAAGATCACACTATCGTCAGCAAAAAACAGGTGAGAGATAACAGGAGCTCCCTGCGCCACTTTAATACCACTAAGAGATCTCACCTCCAAGGCCCGCTGAATCATAGCCGATAGGACCTCCCCACAAAGAATAAATAAATAGGGGGACAACGGATCACCCTGCCTTAACACCCTCTGCGGAGTAAAGGTAGGGGACGGTCGACCATTAAACAAAACAGAAAAGGTCACAGTAGAGACACATCGCATAAGAAACTGAACCCAAAAAAGTCCATTCCACACGATCATAAGCTTTGGACATATCAAGCTTCAAAGCCATGACTCCCTTCTGCCCCATAATTTCCTTCTTCATGTAGTGGAAACACTCAAAGGCCACCAAAGCATTATCTGTGATCAAACAGTTAGGCACAAAAGCACTTTGAGACTCCCCCACAATATCAGGCAACACAGACTTCAACCGGTTTGTAATAGTCTTGGTCACTAATTTAAAAATCACATTACAAAGGCTTATCGGGCGCAACTGACTAGCATGATTTGGTTTCTTCACCTTCGGTATCAAAGCAATCAAGGTATGATTCAAAGATGCCGGGGAAGCTCCATCATTAAGAATAGCAAGAACAGTAGCCAACACATCATTACCAACCACATGCCAAAATTTCAGATAAAATAGAGCATGGAAGCCATCACTACCTGGAGCTTTGGTGGGATGCATTCCTTTGAGGGAGAACAAAACCTCCTCAGCTGTGAAGGGACCAGACAGAATCTGCCTATGCCTATCAGAAAGCCGGCCACGAACCAAATCAGTAGCTTCATCCACCCGCGAGGGGGAAGCCGAATGAAACAAACTCCGAAAATAATCCACTAAAACTCTCCCAATATCCTCCTGTCGATCAAAACTGTGACCATTATCATCACGGATCCTCAAGATACGGTTCCGCTGTGCACGCTGCGTAGCCCTCTGGTGAAAGAATTGAGTATTACGATCACTATACTCAAGCCACGAGGCACGGGACCGTTGGTTCCACCACATCTCCTCCATAGACAGCAAACTATCAAGCTCTTGCTCTGTGACAAAGACCTCACGCAGAACCTCCTCAGTTGGGCTTTGGGCTTGCAGCGACTGTAATTTCTCCTGCAGCCTTTGAATATCACGCTTGAAGTGCCCAAATTTCATCCTCCCCCAATCACCCAAGCACGTACCCAAGCTCCTAAGCCGTGTGGAAATATCTGGGCCATGCCTATCCCAACCCGCAACCACAACCTCCTGGCATTCGGTAATCTCAGATAACCAAAGCTGCTCAAAATGAAATTGGCGTCGCCGACCACCATCCTCCATCCCACGACCCACATCAAAATAAACCAGGATCGCATTGTGGTCCGATTGAAATCTAGGCAGATGTTTAACCTGTAAGAAATTCCAAACCTCTTGCCAAACATGGTTACACAGTGCAAAATCCAACCCCTCCTCAATAGAACCTGGTTCCGGTCGCTTATTGCTCCATGTGAATGGGAGACCAAAGAAACCAACATCTTCGAGGCTACAAAAAGACAATGAATCATGAACAATCTGAAGATGATCTAGATCCACCAGATTTCCCCCTCGCTTATCCGCTGGAGATAAAACATCATTAAAGTCGCCACAACATAACCAAGGAACACCATCCGCTGGTTTCATAAATCGAACCAACTCCCAAGTTCTCCATTTATTCTGAGACTTAGGAAAACCATACACAGCTGTAATCTGAATCAGCTGCGTCACTGAAACAGAAACCTCCACTGACACTAAAAAATTTATAAAATTCGCAGATGAAGAAAGAATACGCACATCAACCTCTGATTTCCACAAGAGACAAAGACCACCACCATGGGACCTGCCTTGTCGACAATCAGTAGCAAAGATACCAGAGAAAACACCACAACCACGTCTACGCTGCATCTCAAACGCCCTCTGACGAGTTTCCATCAAAAACACCAAATCAGGATCTTCAGTATGGATGAGCTGTTTTAAAGCCCGCACTGCCTCTGGGTTCCCAAGCCCACGACAGTTCCATGATATTAGTTTCATTGTGCGCGGCGGGACTGCTCAACAGCCTCCGCCGATATAGCATCAAAGAGCACTTTTTTGGGTGGTGGTGCAACCACGTCATCACACATAGCATCTGCATTCCTCTTCTTACCAATAACATCTACATGAGGTTCCACAAAAGGCAAGGTAGCAGCACAAGCAACTTGTTGGGTAGGAATATTAACACGTGACTTCTCTGTTCCACCTTCATCATGTGCCGCATGCACCTCCATGGATCCTCCATCGCCACGCACAACCTTCTCTACCGGTGCAGAACCATTCGGCGCCACCGGAACTGCCCCGGAAGAAGGGCCACCACCATCGCTCACCCAAGAGGATGCCGAGTAGGAAGCTCTCTTCCTGTGAGAAGACAAGTCTGCTGGCTCAACTTTCAAACCTGGCCCGAAAGGGAAAGGACCCCTTTCCTTGCTGCGGCAATGCTTCACCAAGTGATCCATATGCCCACACCGATAGCAAAGGTTGGCTAACCTCTCATACCGGAAGGTAACTCGCAAGGGCTCCTTGTGCCCTCGACCCAACAGCTTGGAACGCAACAGTGGTTTAGAGACATCCACCGATGCCCTAACCCGGAGGAAAGCTCCATGACCACGCCGCTCCGATGGGTTCCAATCCATGAAGCCACCTAGCGCTACCCCTAGATAGCGGGCAACCTCCTCCGTATGAAGTCCCACCGGCATGTCATGCACCTAGACCCAAAAGGGAACACGATCCAGGGGCACCTGCGAGGGGTTTTCATCAATCTCCAGAACCTTAAGCACCAGAACGAAATGGTTGTAGTTCCACGGGCCTCCCAACAGCACTCGATCACGGTCTTGCTTATCGTCGAATCGAAACGTAAAGAGGTTGGGGCCTATATCACGAATCTCAAACGTACCAAAGCCTCGCCACAGATTCCGCAACGTCTCTTTCATACCCCGGATGTTGAAAGAGCCATGGGTTAGCAAGCGGCCCACCAACCATGCATCAGAGGAAGAGCTCACTGCCGCCAGTATGTGTGACACATCAAGGATAGTATCCTCCTCCGCAGAGAAACCAGAGACAGAGCTCGTCGTAGCCATGAGAGGGAACTCAAAACCACACTCGAAATAGCAACCAGAAAAATAGCGCCGACAACCACCGTAAGGAAAGTCAACGATCGCTGCAATCCCAATGTACCAGTCAAGCCGTCACAACGCTCCTAAACCCTAGGAGCCCATTGATCTTATGTCCTTTTGGCTTATCTTCAAGTGTAACAAAAAAAAATTCGCATTTTTAGTCGCTTCATTTTTATTTTTTTAGTGATTTTAGTCTTCTTACTTTTAATTGCACAATTTTAATCATTTTACTTTTACCTTTCAGTAATTTTAATCTTCTTACTTTCAATTGTTCAATTTTAATCCCTGTATTTTTTCTAATGTTGTGATTAAATTCTTCCATTGAAAATGTCATCTAATTTTAAGCCAATTTTAATGATACATCAAGACTAATCCATATGGAAGAAATCGACTTTCCCTATAGCATGGATCATGGATGGCACTACCTTTGCAGCTTGGTTACTCTCCTGTTCTTTCGCTTCTTCCAGCATTAAGCCGCCATAACTCTCTACATTTAGTTATAGGGGAGTTTAGGGTGAAAATTTAAGTGTGAGTTGAAGTTCCACATTAAATAAATATGTTGATGTGAATATTTTATAAGAGATGTGATCCATAAACCCAATGCTTTAAGGTTTTGGCTAAAAGTTGTGGTGGCCAAATTTATTGTAGTCTTTGGTGTTGCCTCATGGGCCCCTCTGCCTCCTAAAATAGTGGTATTAGAGTCGATGATTGGTGTAGCGATGTGCCATAAGTCTTCCTAGTAGTATAACTTGTCTCGTTCACATGGTGAAACGAACAACTATGCAAGTGTGAATAACTTTCGCGGAGGGGGAGCATGATAATGTGGTGGTAACTTGCACTTGAGGGGGAGTGATGTGAAGACTTTATAAGATACGTGATCCATAAATTCAATGCCTAAAGATTTTGGGTAAATTTATGGTGTCAAAATATCTTGGTGGTTTTTAATGTTGGTCATGGGCTCCCAATGTCTCCCCAAAAGTTTAAATCTCATATGTCAAAAAAGCACACTATCCCATATTTTAAATCTCAGTATGTTAAAATCACACAATCGAATTTTTGAAAAGTTGATAATCTTAAAAACACACTAGCGTGTTTTCAAAAACCCGACAAACAATAAAACATAGAGCATTTTAAGAAATGAAAAGGAATATTGATGAATATAAGAACAATGCAACACACTATCAGACATCCACATTTGTGACAGTTGTTAACCGCCACAAAGTGTTCTGAAAGTAAAAAACGTTACAAAAATGGGGTGTCCCATAGTGGTTTAAACTATTCAGTATTCTTTTAATAAATTAAAATGGATGTGGATCAGGTTAGTGGGGTGGTAATATCAACCCCTATCATAGCTATTGTCAGGTAAGCAAGGGTTACAACAGGATATTTAAGCCCAACGATGTCATTTTTCTAGCATTGACTATTTGATGGGCCAAGCCCAACTCTATGCTGACTTATAAGATACCCAAAAAAAAAAAGTCTCCCACACTTGGTTTTGCCGGCTTTTAATGGGAATCTGTTATCCTTTGCTAAAAAAAAAGTGTATCCCATCCCACTCTGGCACTGTGTGTGATTTCTTGGCTCCATATGTTCCACTACTTGATGCAAAAAATCCTGGCTAATGTTTTACTCACACCACCAAACAAACTACACCAAAAGAGATATAAGAAGAAAGAAACATGATTCACATAAAGTTGGGGTGTCATAGGAAGTAAATGTAAGGGAAATTGAGATAGAAAAGAAAGTAAAGTCTAAATGAATAAAAACTCAAAAATCATAAACTTGCTAATTTTGATGGTGAGAGAAAGCATATATGAAAACTTGTTCTCGGTGGAGCCAAGATAACAATAGATAGAAGTAAAAGTTAACGAAAGTTGTTTTTGAATAATTTCTAATCATGCAACCAATGGACTCATTTTTAATGACCTATATTGTTGAATAGAAATTTTTTTCCAGTTGACCTAAAAAATCTTCTCTCTATAAACTATATCTCATTCCCTGTCTCACCAATAAAATTTTAATGTTAATTAAAAACACTATGTAAGCTCGAGTATTTATTACTAATTGTATGAAAAGATAACTGAAGTTAAAACACCATTTGGATTGAGTACACACAAGGTTCTGACATATACAGTCTGCACTTTTAGAACCTGTTACGCCTCTTCTAATTGTACATTTCTATGTTGATATTTTGATTATTCGTCCCACTTACCACTGAGATCCTTTTCTTTATGAGGACCATATCTCTCGTATGATCATAAACGGCCATGGCTTTCTCCCTTGTACATGCTCTACTACTTTCACAATTCTAGTTCAATTGATGAGTACAAAAATTCCATGATGCTGAATGTGCAATAACCGACAATGATATATAGAAGATAGAGCAACTGTTAGAGGAATGACATGGTAGTACAAACGAATGGTTGGTGTAGTGTACTACATTGAACATGATGCATTTACGTTTTCCAATTGAAATTCACATTATATATTAACAGAAGCTAATGCAATAGCCAGAGAGATTGTAAAACATCAATGTGGATCTCCTGAAGTTATGGAAACTCCCCATATTGGAAAAACATCATTGAGTGCAGCGTTGATGAAGTCCTCACTCTAATTAATGGTGTTATTGTCATCGACGCTACACTCAATCATGTTTTTTTTTTTGGCAATATGGGAATGTGAGAAGTGGAATGCATCCATCTATATGAGCAATGCAGGTTTTGTTTTTCTGTTTCTTTTACCTTTTCCTTTTGCTGATTAATTTGTATGATTTTTACCCTGCATATGAAATTTAGCAGCTGATTTTATTTTTCTTTTATTGGTTTCAGAAAATTTGAGCAACTTTATTTCAGGAAACAATGTCCCATAAGGTGTGTCCATTTTTTAGTTTAGTGAGCTACATTGTTTGGCTATGGTAATTGCAGAAATTTCAGTAATGGATCATCATGCCAAAGTCACTTTCATTTGACATCATCACTATTGAAGATGTCTATAGATCTGAAAACAAGCATTCAAGTTCATTTTGGAATTTCTGTTTTTTCTGTGCCAGCATCTATTAAGATGAATGAACTATCTAGAAATGAGAAGTCCAAAATGTTATGGCATCCAGCAGTGCAAGCAAAAATAAATGATTATTGTTGGGACGTCAACAAAGGACTCTCTTTAAATTGCAATTGAGCTTCTCAAGATCATGAAAACTACATGCCAGTACCTTTTTCTGTTCATTAAATTTTTTCTTTTGTTTTCTGTTTTAAATTTCCTATATACTAATACAAATGTGATTCTATGTTAATTTTTTTTCACTATTCAATGAAGAATCTCCAATAGTGACAATGTGCATACTCCGCCTATGCCTGCATAGCCGGTCTCAAACCTAGGTAAAGGAGGAGGGTTGTGTTAGATTTCTACAACTAAGGTAAAACTCGTTAATATCTTTAATATGACCTGACTTCACTTAAAAAGATAAGACTTTTGTTGTTGTGTGTTCAACGGAAAATCTAGAATTTACCACGTTCAGTTAAGCGTGGATAGGAGATGAAAGATTTTATCATTTCAGTTCAACGAAAATCCAAACACACAGTTAGTGAGATGTTAATGTGAAAAATTTCCTTAGTTCTTGCATTTTCAGTGTAAAGAAAGTGCAAATCTGTGTTTTGAATTCAGCTATTTGGTTTGGTTAGAGAAACAGAACTCTAGTACTTGAGAGAGCTTTCGGGCATGATAATTGTATTCATTGGAGACACTTTTTATTTTTATTTTTTTACTTTAGGAATAAGTTATCGATTTCAAGCCTATCAGAAATTTGAAATTGCAATTGAAGATTACTTCTGAGATATTCCATGTTGAGGCAACATGATTGACTGCTTTCCAAACACATTCAGAAGTTCAGATTATTAGAAATTTTGCAACTTCAAATAAGTATGTGTAGCAATTACACATTTTAAGATTGCAACTGCAAAGCAAATAAGGGAGTCATACTGTTTTCATTACTTACTACTTACTACTTATAACTTGTGCATCATTCATTATCTGTGCATATTTGGAAACCCGCTTACAATTCAAAAGTCTTTACAGTAGCTTTCACATTAATTTGGAGAGAAAAGAAATTGATCCAAACATGCTATAAAAATTGACAGCTAACAACTCAACTTGGTTGCTGCCATATTACATGATGGAAAAATCTATTTTCATCAAATTTGTATAGCAACTTGATAGTATAAGGGTTTACCGCTTCTGATTTTTCAATTTTCCTCTATCAGAGAAGTTTTTTTCAAAACATAAGCAACGAGACTGATCCTACGCAGTCAGATTTCAACATCTTGGAAGAGTTCTCACAGAATTAGCTTTTTCAAGAAGCAATCACTCTTACAAAAACATTGGTTACTGCATTGACCAGTGAACATCATGGATTTATGTCACTACACACAAGGTTTTGAACTGCGGCTGCGATTGCGATTAGGGTTGCGTCACGGAATTGCGGACAAATGTGAGTTGATGCGGCAACAATTGCAGACTCACGCTGTCGTTGCGACTATTCTAAAGCCCATTACGTTACGGACCGCAATTTAAAACTCTGACTACAGATATAGATTGATTTCAGCCCAAGAAACTAAAAAAGGTTGCAAATCAGCCCAAATAATCTCATAACAAACAATCCCAAAGATTCTGTCACATAATTTGGAACCAAATCCATGGTCCAAAAGTAACAAACAGATAAAAAAGTCAAATCAAATCAAATAAAATCAAAATCCATAGCTTGATTTCAAAATCAAAGATATAGTTAGTTTGCACACTCTATCAGATTCACTGAGATGATAACATCACACCAGATTTGAACTGTCCTGATCATCCCTGAAATAATCAATGATCCCACTCATTCCAATGCTGAAGATCACAGACCAAACAGGACTCAAAATTTACCTATAATTACACCAATGTGCCATTCTCAAATTTGATAATTCTAGGTTTTTTTTTCCCTTCCCAATAAATACACACACACACTCTTTTTGGGCTTGAAGAAAAACCCCCTTTTCCCCTTTTCTGCGTTCTGTGCAGAACACACAGGGTAATTGGGGTCTTAGGTTTTCACTTCCAATTTTCCCGAGAAAATTCCCAATTCTCCCGGAAAATCAACCCAATTATGGTGAAGAAATCAACGGCGGCGGTGAATGAGGAGGAGCCGGTGCCGGAGCATCTCCGGTGCGGGCGGACTGACGGGCGGCAATGGCGGTGCTGGCGGCGAGTGATGGGTGATCTGAAGCTTTGCGAGATTCACTACCTTCAAGGTCGTCATCGCCAGTACAAGGAGAAGGTCCCTGAGTCTCTGAAGCTTCAGAGGAAGCCCAGGAACAAGGACGGTGTTGCTTCTGGTTCTGGTTCTGGTTCCAGCAATGCCGAAGCTAGGGCACGGAGGGTTTGCCAAATTGCCAACAGGGTCAAGAGGAAGAAGAGGAAGCTCTCGTCGGAGGGCGGTTCTGATTCTGAGGCGGCGTTGTCTCCTGTTCGGAAGAAGAGTGGTGGTAGTGGTGGTGATATGCAGTTGGACCTGTTGAGGATGGTTCTGACTAGAGAGACTGAGAAGAGGAAGAGGAACAGCAATTCGAAGGCGGCGGCGATGAAGAAGAAGAAGAAGAAGATGATGAAGAAGAAGAAAAAGGAGGAGGAAGAAAATCAGTTCAGTGAAGGAGAATTGAGGAGAGAATTGCCTAATGGGGTGATGGAAATTTCACCAGCTTCAACAATGCCCCATGATTACAACAATGTGGGTTCACATTGTGATGTGAAAGTGGGTGTTGCTGCTCTTACACCGCGTTACTTCAGGTCCAAGAATGTTGAGAGGGTCCCTGTTGGCAGGTTGCAGGTGAGTGAGTTGTACTTGTACTTGCTCTAATGTTGAGAGGTTTCAACTTTTTGATTCATGTTTCCTTGTTTAGGTTGCACCATACGGAACAAACTCAAACTTGAGGAACTGTAAGAGGATGAAGTGTCATTGGTGTCATGGAACTAAACCTGAGAATCTGATCAAGTGTTCGAGCTGTCAGAAGGAGTTTTTCTGCACGGATTGCATCAAAGAGCGGTTTGTCTTTTTATAAGTTCATCTAACCAGACTGAACCTCTGACATTATTGTATCTGTGTACTTGTTTCAAAGTTTCATGTTGTGCTGAATTTCTTGCTCCATTGGTATTTTCATGTATATGGTGCTTTATTAGGCTATTTATTCCCATTTAATAACTGTTTGATTTATATTTACTTATGTTTTATAAATTTTTTGGGGCAATGCAGAACTTGAATTCAGAAAGCATGATTTGATCAGTTGAATGCCGAGTTAGAGATTGTTCATATATAATTTGATAATTCCCCTTTAGCTGGAAGGAATACCTCTTTTTAAAAGGGATGTGTGAATGTTTATCATTATCAACAGATTAAGAAAAGCAATGAAATTTAAAGTTGAGAATAAAAAAAATTCATTGCCAACAGAATCATTATCTTTTTTTGTTAACTTTCAGAAATTGTAAATAATGAAAGATATTTACCAATATAATTTCTGTAGTCTCTTCAAAATATTGAGACATTTGCCAATTCTTTTTGAAACAAATAGGTGTTTTGATGCTCAAAATGAAGTAAAGAAAGAATGCCCAGTTTGTCGAGGAACTTGCACTTGTAAGGACTGCTTGGCAAGTCAATGTAATGACAGTGAAAGTAAGGTCTGACATCAAACATCGGCGCTTTTCTGCTTGAACAGCGTTTCTTCATTAGCATATGCTGACACTTCAGTTTATGCACACTTGTTTCAGGAATATTTGGCTGGTAAAAGTAGAGTTGATAAAATATTGCATTTTCATTATTTGATCTGCATGCTCCTTCCAGTACTGAAGCGAATAAGTGAAGATCAGGATTCTGAGATAGAAACAGAAGCAAAAGTTAAAGGTTCTAATTTCATTCTTCTAAGTTCTAACATTGATGTATTCTGAAGTAGCTTTTGTTGATTACAACAAATTTATCTTAGATTACTTTGTGTATGGCAGGGAAAAATATTTCTGATATTCAAATCAAGCAGGTTGAATTTGGCGACAATGAGAAGCAGTACTGGTAAGTTCTCATCTACAGATGCTATCAGAAAAAAGTCAAATGGTTTCTGAGTTCTGACTGTTGTTAACAAATGTAACCCTTGTCTCAGCAATCATTGCAAAACACCCATCTTGGATCTCCATAGAAGCTGCCCTACTTGTTCATATAGCCTATGCTTAAGTTGTTGTGCGGAATTAAGTCAAGGAAGAACTTCTGGAGATATTGACTCATCTATGTTCAAGCTGCCTTATAGACTGAAAACCTGTATTGCCAGCGAGAGTCATTCTTTGGATCAGAAGGCCATTTCTACTGCTACTGCAATATTGCCGGAGTGTTCAAATGGCAATGGTATTGATAGTCTATTATGCCCTCCTACAGACCATGGTGGTTGTGGTAATAGCCACCTTGATTTGAGATGTGTTTTTCCCTCTAGTTGGATCAAAGAAATTGAAGTAAAGGCAGAAGAAATTGTTTGCAGCTATGACTTCCCCGAAACATTGGATAAAAGTTCAAGCTGCTCATTATGCTTTGATACCGATCAAAATGATAACAGATATAAGCACTTGCAAAAAGCAGCTCTAAGGCAAGATTCAACGGATAATTTCTTATTCTGTCCCACAGTTACGGACATCAGCGGTGATAACTTTGAGCACTTTCAGAAACATTGGGGAAAAGGCCACCCCGTAGTAGTTCGAGATGTCCTCCGAAGTACAACAAAGCCCTACTGGAATCCTCTGATCATGTTCTGTTCTTATCTCGAGCAGAGCATTGCAAGACATGAGAATAATAAAGACCTACTTGAATCTTGTTTGGATTGGTGTGAGGTTTGTATATTAATTAATTGTACGTGTTAAGATTCTTTTAAGTTGATTTATTAACTTGGTACTCTTAGTTGCCAAAAATGGTTTAAGTTAAACTGTAGTTCAATATTATTTGTTCCATTCAATATATTTTCAGAACATGGACTAAAATTTAGTGTATTTAGTTTTTGCTATTGGTTATGAGCATATGCACAATCACAGACACAGACACAGACATGTATACACATTGTATGTTTAA
Organism: Lotus japonicus; assembly: GCF_012489685.1. Taxonomy (NCBI): domain Eukaryota; kingdom Viridiplantae; phylum Streptophyta; class Magnoliopsida; order Fabales; family Fabaceae; genus Lotus; species Lotus japonicus. Next base: position 5,759,421 of record NC_080044.1, read on the forward strand.
ACATATTCTTAATAAATGCTGTACTTCCATTGAACTAAAATTCTGTTGTTCAATGTTAATTTAATTGGTAGGTGGAAATTAACATTAGGCAATATTTTACCGGGTCTCTCAAAGGTCGTCCTCAGAGAAACACTTGCCATGAGATGCTGAAACTAAAGGGGTGGTTGTCTTCCCAAATATTCAAAGAGCAGTTTCCAGCTCATTTTGCTGAGGTAATTGATGCTCTACCAGTTCAAGAATACATGAATCCCGAGACTGGTCTTCTGAATTTGGCTGCAAATTTGTCACACGGGAGTGAGAGACATGACATCGGGCCATATGTCTATATTTCACATGGCTGTGCTGATAGAGAAGCTGATTCTGTTACAAAACTCTGCTATGACTCATATGATGTGGTATGTGTCCTCATTATCTTGCACTTCATTTCCTTAAGATGACTGGAGTAATGCTGTCCTGCACTTAAATACTATGGACTAAGCTTCTTTCGATATTTCTTGGGTTGAAAAACTGTACCTGAACAGATATTAAAGATGATAACTTAAAGGATCTCATGTTCTGAAATAATAAACATCCTCATGAAGATTATTTCTCCCGTATTAGTTTTATAGTATATGCAAAACAAACCTTGTCCCCTCTAAATGTATACTTGTTTCTGGTCGGTCGTGAAATATAAAATGTTTTGTTAATAATAGTCATGCTGCATTTATGTTCTTACAGTCCTCCATATTCCAAATTTACTTTTGTGTTTTAATAGCCTTGATTTCATATTCTTACTTAACACCACTTCTGAACCATGTTGAAAAGTTTATACATGAACTGAAACTTTGCTCCAATCCTTAGTCCAACATATAATCAATTTATTAGGAATGGTTCTAGCTTTATTATTAGCATCTAAAATTGGTCTGTCAGAGGCCCACACCTAGAAGTTACAAGTTGCAACTGATTCCTTATCTCTTTCAAATAGCTGTAATCTGTTGCACTTTGTGATTAGTAGAAAAAATTGTGTAGCTAATCCGTGCTAGTTTCTGTGTCTGATTTGTAATTCCAGGTTAATATTATGGCACATACCTCAGATGCCCCCATCTCTACAGAACAGCTTACGAAAATACGAAAATTACTAAAAAAGCACAAAGCTCTGTGTCAAATGGAGTCTGTTGCTACTGAGCACCTAAAAGAACTGAAAGTGGGAATGACATTATTGCATGCTGAAGAAACGGAACAGAAAGGCTCGCGGAGTATGGGAAAAGAAGGGTTAGACTTTTTCAGGAGAGTGAATAGAACATCATGCATCTCAACTGGTGCTAAAAAAGCTGCTAGCCAGAGTACAGACAGGAATATTTCCCAGGATGCAGAGTGTGATGTCTCTTCTGATTCTGATTCTGATACTGATTCTGACCCCTCTTTATTTCTCAAGGGGACTGTTCAAACCACTGAATTGTCTACACATGATTATCCTAGAAATCCCTCTGAAAGCTCATACAGTGATAAAAATAGACTTACTAAACCTTCAGGTGCCCAATGGGATGTCTTTCGTAGAGAAGATGTACCAAAGCTCATTGAATACCTTAAAAGGCACTATGATGAATTTTCTTATATCCATGACTATGACAAGAAAGTAAGTTCATTAAAAGGAAATCCCCAGGAGTAATTTTGATTGAGTTGGTAATTATTGATTTAATTGATTTATTTTTGTATACAGATCGTTCATCCAATTCTTGATCAGAGCATTTTTCTTGACAGTACCCACAAAATGAGACTTAAGGAGGAGTTCAGTAAGTACACGTGCTTCTATTTTTTTTATCATCTATTACAATCCTAGATAACTCATCTGACACGCCTGTGGCTATTACCAGAGATCGAACCATGGACTTTTCAGCAACATGTTGGAGAAGCTGTCATCATTCCTGCTGGTTGTCCATACCAGATCAGGAATCCTAAGGTCATTCGCGTTAGCATAAACTCTCTCTCTCTCTCTCTCTAGTCAGTTAAAAGAAAAAGTTGAAATCTAATTGAATTTATAATATTACTTGAATTGGGATATCCATTCTTGTTTTGCTTTTTCTTCTCATTTTAACTGTTTCTTGATTGTGTGAATTCAAGAAGTATTGTTTCTTGATCTGCAGAGTTGTGTTCATGTGGTAATGGAATTTGTGTCCCCTGAAAATATTACCGAGTGTATCCAGTTGATTGATGAGGTCCGGCTGTTACCTGAAGACCATAAATCAAAAGTAGACAAGCTGGAGGTAGATTATTTATGATATATTTACCAGTTCCTGCTTTCTTCTTTTAGTTGAATGCATAAAATTGAGAAACCTTTTATCTTTTTGGCGTTTATGTAAACAGGTGAAGAAAATGGCCCTTCAGAGCATGAGTTCAGCAATTAAGGAAATACGCCAACTTACATGCAAAACATGATTCAACCAGCTAAAATACACATACATGCCTGAGATTCTGAAGTTCATTTCTCAATTTGTATAGATTAATTGCTCAAACTCATTAGGATCTAGCAAGGTACTAATTTAATTGATTGTTTTCAGTCCATACAATTTTGTCTGCTATGACACTTGTCTTACCTCAATTTGAAATAAAAGTTTGTGGTCTGTATAGATTTTTTCAGTGGTTTCCTTGAATATAGATCAAATAATATCAAGAGGGAGAGAAGAAATGAAATTTGAATTGTTTTCTCACTGGTTTTAAACGCAAGGGCATAGATTGCTATTTATGATGTGTTTTTTTAGTTATCATTTCCTATGATAAGTACGATACATTAAAAAAAACTGTGCTAGTGTGAATCTAAAATATACATGAATCTCATTCTGAATCTTACAATTCAGGATTCACTTATGAACATCCAAAAATAAAGAACGGGCCTTAACATATCAGCGGGTTTAAGAAACCAGCGTTAGAAATGTTATAAGGGGAAAAACTAATTCCTTTTCTTAGTCATAATATATGCACCATTCTTAATACTAATTCCTCTGCATATATAATCTGACTTCTATATAGGTTATCCACTGAGAGCACGTCGTAGTGCGCATTAGGTACACTCTTTATTTATGGTAGACTTGGACAATTTGAATTTGGTGTATGATCTATGTTAAGTTTTTTTTTTCAACTAAACAGTTTGGTTAAGTTAATTAAACAAATTATCTAAGCCGCAATAAGCCTTTTGATTTGGGGTGCGGACCTCAATTCGATTTCAGTCGGAACTCAACCTTTTGAGGAGACATTGTGTGTATGCTGGATCAATTGAAGACATCAAAATTCAACTCAGAAAAAGAACAAGTAGAGTTGTTAAATCATATGAAATGGAGTGTGTCAACGGATTTAGTGAAAAATATATTATCTGCTTTTGAATTGTAAGATGACATTCAATATAAATAAAAGGGTTAATCGTCTACTTGGTCCCTGTCTTTGTCTCGCCGTCTGAAATTAGTCCCTCCCCGGAAAATTTGCAAATCTGGGTCCTCCCGTTTGCAATAAGTCTGGAGCAGGTCCTCGCCGGAGCCCGGAGCTCCGGCGAGTGATGAATTGGCTCGCTGACTGGGATAAAAACGCTGATGTGGATTTTAAAAATAAATAAAAAAATAAATTAAACATCAGAAAATTAAATTAAAAACCCAAATTAATTAAAATTAAACTTATTAAGTAAAAAATAAAAATCACAACAATCTTTTCACAAAAACAAACTTTCTACCTTCTTCATCATCATCTTCTACCATTTCTCATCAATTCTTTTCTGAAACAAATTTTCTCCATCTTAGCAAGTGTCCACCTCTTCCAAAACCCCAATCTTCATCTTCAACTTTTTCTACAAACCTAGCCAGTCAATAGTTTCATCTCAACCCAACCTGCAACTTAAACCCAGAATCAAGACCCAAATCCCAAAAACTCAACCCAGAATCCCTCACCGTAAAATAACACCATCAAACCAGAGAAATTGTTCAACTGTGGAATCCAGCCATAGTTCCTCTTCCTGCAACCTTGTAGTCCAAAGAAGATCGAGAGAGAGAGAGAGATGAAGAAGGAAGAGGCGCAAAAAGGAGATCGAGAGAGAAAGGTTCAGATCTTGCTCAAGTTTCAATTTTTACCCATACTGCTTCGATCTCCCTCTCGCATCACCATTTCCCTTCGCCCAGCCATCATCTTATGCCACGAACCTAAACCCCCAAATCAACCAGAAGGGATGCAGATCTGGAACATTCCTTTGGTAAAAAAAAATTGGGAATACAAAAAACCATGGAAGAAGAAATCCATAAATACAATCAATTTCCAGAAAACAAAAAACCCCAATCCCCACCATAGCTGCCCCAGTTAGAGAAACCATGGAAGAAGAAATCCAGCACCGCAAGAAACGGATGCCCATAGCAGATGGAGGGGTGGGTCGCGGGTGAGGGAGGGATGGGTTCAGAAGCTCTGTTTTGGAAGAAGTGAGGGTGGGTTGCGGGTGAGGGAGGGTTGCGGGTGAAGAAGTTGGAGCAGGAACACAGATTTGTTGAAGGAGGTGATGAGGAAGAAGATGAAGATGATGAACATGGAGATGAGGAGCAGGAACACAGATGTGTTTAACTTCACCAATTTTTTTTTTTTGATTTTGGTAAATTGATTTTGTGAATTAGACTAGGGTTAGATAGTTAATTATATTTTTTTAGTTTATTGGATTAATAAATCTGAATTCTATTTTATATTTTTATTTTTTATTTATTTTTAAAATCCACATCAGCGTTTTTATCCCAGTCAGCGAGCCAATTCATCACTCGCCGGAGCTCCGGGCTCCGGCGAGGACCTGCTCCAGACTTATTGCAAACGGGAGGACCCAGATTTGCAAATTTTCCGGGGAGGGACTAATTTCAGACGGCGAGACAAAGACAGGGACCAAGTAGACGATTAACCCTAAATAAAAAGCAAAGAATCAAGCATTTCCGCGGAGAAATCCCCCGTTTCAAACGTTCCCACTGACAAAAATGAAAATTCAAAAGGGGAAAGGCAAAAAGATAATAAATTCAAAAGCTTAGGTAAACCTACAAGAACATGATCATTCAAGGAACTCATTAGAATTTAGAATTTCTAATTTAAATTTTATACCATTCTTTACTGTTTTTCATAAGATCATGTCACTTGCACTCCTTTAATCACACTCTACTAACATTTGACTCTAATCTAGCAACTATAAAAAGTTTTTCAAATGAACTCCATAATTGGGTACACACTTTTACATATAACTTTTAGTCATATTAAAATAATAATTAACCTGATTTTCAAGAGTTGCTCTCCGTAGCAACTTCACCAGCCAACATGGAGCAACTGTGTCTGCAATGACCAATGTTGATGCTCTATACAATAATGTTTTATCCACCATTCATTTCCACCTCCACCTTGAGAGTCAATGAAGGAATGAGAGAGAAATTAGTGATATGATATGTAATGTGATAGGAAATGCAGAAAGAGATAGAAAGAAAAATAGGTGGAAATGAGATGGAAGAAAAAGTGAGGTGTGTATATATCATTACTCTGCTCTATATGGTGCATATACGCTGACTAAGCTAGGATGATACGACGATCTGGTCCTCAATTTATTAGTACATATATCATTCAAACACCATATTTTTCTTTCTATTTTCACTTTTTATCGCATCACACTATATATTGCATCTATTACTTTTCTATATCCTCTCGCTTTCTATCTCTGATTGTTTACACCCATTGTGGTCTATGAAACATTTTCTTTTATTAGTAGCATTTGACAAATAGGTTGGAACGGGAAAAAACAAGACATGCAAGTTTTGTAGGTTTATTTATATTAATATGTTAATTGTTGAGTAACTGTATAACCTCTTTTTTCTAACTTGGCTCTTGAACTAGCTGGTTTGTCACTGGTCCTGCAAAATAAAGCTTTTTTACACATATCTGACAAATTGAACTCCAAAACTTGCAATATTTGTTTGCGATCCTATCCTTGTCACTTAGAGCGTTCATAGCTTGAAAGAAAAGTTGAATGACAATTTCAAATCCCATAAAATAATTATAAATACTTATTTTGTAAACACTAATTTCCAATCTTATTATCCTATTATGAATTATAAAAGAAACTACACATATATTAGATTGTTTGTACTAAATTGGTATGGTACAATGTTCCAATCTAACTATATCAGATGCATTTATTGGAGTATTCGTGAGACATGTTGAGACGAGTTGTGTTTGTCTTTCACCCGACCCTAAATATTGACTGAGCCAGTTTTTAAAACTGAACTCATTAATAGACTTGAATAAACCCGATGAGGTGCGGGTTGAATGGACTCGGGTCATAACGGATCAAGGGACAAGATCGGATCTTGTATACTCCTACTTGTCACTCCATAGTACTGATAGGGTGTAATGTCATCCTAATCTAATTATATCCATCATCGCAGCTGCCTCCTTTTGTTTGTTGTTTCCTACACGCTGTTGGCCTCCATGGCTCCATCCTCCTTGATTTGTTTTTTTATGAGCCATAATTGAACTTATAAAGAGCAAGAGCTTATCTAAAAAAATAAAATTAAATAAAGTGCAAGAGGTGCTCGAATCCATTGTACGTACGTAAAATAAAAGGATAGAAAGTTTTCAAAAATCCCACCCAACCTACTACTAATAAGTCTCCAAGACAAGAATCACTAACTGAAACTATAGTAACCAACAAATGGAACCCAAATATGTTGTCATGTGATTATGTCATATCTAAGACACAAAAACAGACAAAAGCATAGGCAGGATTATACGAGAACGAAGTAAAGAAAGAAACTCAAGCTAGCAAGGACACAAATCAACATTAAGTTTACTTTCAAAAGCTGTGCAAGCAGTTTTTTCTTTGGACGGTCGAGAACGAAAGCGAAGAGGGCCACATTGTATTATGGATTGCGATTGCCTCTTTCTCGTCGTGTGGTCGGCTGCTATGCTATAGCCAAAGACAATTACAATGACATATCAAGATAATTTGACATTTAAATGTGTTTTTGTTTTTAATTTATGGCTCTTGCATTTGAGTGGATTGTATTTTTAGACAATTTAAACGTATATACAAACATTTACTAGGAAACATTCATGTCGTTGACTTTTAGGACAAGTTGTGAATTCTCATCCTGCATCTTCCACTGATCAATCGGTGACTCATTATAAACATCACTGTGCTTATCAAAAAAATTATAAACATCACTGTTTGACGTAAAAGTGACGAAAAGCTTACATGCATAAAGTAGCCTCATCATCACCTGTCCTACGAGAGTACGAGTAGAACTCATGCCTGTCTTATGCCAACTATATATGCTTAATTATAGATGTGGTTGGATAAGTGTGATTGACCAAACTTATAATTGATTCACGAACCACCAAGTATAATTGATATTGTTTTAATACACTATTTTTTTTTTCTTAAAGATCTTGTACTCGGTCACCCTTTGATCCTTTAGATGCCGTCAGATTTGAGATTTATTCAAGTTAAGGTTCATCATCCCTTCCCTAAAGTGTATTATGTGGGATCGAACTCAAAAGTTCTTCTCACACACTCGGTCTAGGTTGCCAACTAAACTATCATCTTGGGTTTCATACACTAATTTTACATTCTATCTCTTTATTATATATATATATATAGGAAATGCTAACTTACTCCCACTTATTTTTTAAAAGGAGTAAGTTAGCACTCAACACCTTTTCACTTGGATAAAAATCTCCAACTCTCTCTTCTTAAAAATACTTTAAGTTATGGGTACTTATGTAATTTCAAATTTATGTTTTTAAAATAAACTTAAAATTCACTAACTTTTCTCTTGTCGTCGATTTTTCTTCTGCCCCTGGAGAAAAATGCGAACTCTCCTCTCCCGCCTTGCAGATTTGTTTGCTTCCATACTTTATCTTCTTCAAAGTTTTCCATCTTCTTCCATTAGGTTTATTGTGTTCATTCTGCATCTCCTTGCTCCAATTTCTTTTCTTCTTTATCTACTTTTTTTCTTCTTCCTCTCGATACATTTATCTTGTTCTGTTACTTTTTAAGATTAGAAATCAAGTGAAGAAGTAGTATCTTAAACCTTTGGACATAGAAGTATAGAACCATGTCTGCACATCTTATAATTACTGTGCACTGTAGACAATTTTGATTTTTAAACAGAAGTGTTTGGATCAATAATCAACTAAATCAGAAACAAACAAAGAACAAATCCCTGTAGTAAAAATTGAAATCACACCCACATTTCTTCGTGTGTTTGGATCTTAGGCCTTTCTCTATGACAATGGCTCTGTGAATCTGTAATAAGCAAGTGAGAGAGAAACACCGAAACAGAGAGGGAAGGTCAGCGAGCGAGCTTCGGTATTGAACGGTCATGGTGGGATGTGTCAATTGCGGCGTCGTCGGAATCGCTAACAGTGGTGGTTGTTGGAGGTCGCGGGAAACAGAGGCGAAGGTGGACCTTGGTGTAGTTGGAGACCTTGACGCCGTTGAAGTCATTGATGGGGGAACTCAGCGTCGGAACCTTGCGCCGCCGAAGAGAATGACAATGGGGTTTGGTTCGTAAATAAGAGAAAATAGTGGAGGAGGAAAGAATGGTCACGCCGGCGGCGGAGCTGCGGAAGCGGATAGTGTGGAACTCTAGGGTTGAGACTTGAGAGAGAAAAGAGAAGAGATTGAGGCTATGATGTCATAAATGGGGAGAGAGAAACTTGAGTTTTAATTTAGAATTACGTAAATACCCTCCAATTAAAAGTCACTTTAGAGATTTTTGTCTAACTAAAAAGGTGTTAAGTGCTAATGTTGTTTTTAATATTAGCAAAACTAATGAACAAAACACACTTAATGATAATGTTGTTTTAGCGGACCTAGTCCAACAACAATTAACATCAATTACGAGTTTACGACAAATCCAGCTAATCCCATTTGGCCAACTTTACCTCCGACAATCAACAATATTTAGCGGTAGATTTTGGCTAATGGTGCATTCACTAACCAACTAATTAGTGTTGGATAAGGCTGATGTATGTTAAAAACTGAACTGAGGTCGACGAATCTCGTAAGCTCACAGGTTTGCGCCAGCCTAGCCGACACTAATTAAGTTGAATGATTTCTTTGTGTCATCATTCATGTAAGCCACTTCACTTCTTCAAACCTTCACCCCCTCTCCCTCAAAACCTTCACTTGTCTCCCATCGCCGCCCACTATACCACAAAAAGGATTAAGTAGCGGTTCAAAAGTAGCAGTTTTAAAAGAACCACTACCTTTTCACCTTTTTTTTTTTTGAAAATTGGTGTGAAGGGGCTAAGGTAGTGGTTAAAAAAACAACTGCAACCTTTAAGCAAGCATTGGTAGTGGGCTAAATAACAAAACAGGGAAGGAGGGCTTTGGCACCGGGTAAAAAAGAACTGCTACCTTAGAGTTTGCTACTTTAGCATTTTAAAATTAAAAATTAAAAAAAGCTGGGTTTCTCACTTTCTCCACTATTAGATCGTGCACGCATAGATTCTTCCCGCCCTACTCCACACCTTGCTGTGCCGTCATTGCATCGATCCTTTTGCCATCTCGCGCCCTAACTGTCTCCTTCCCCCATTTCTGAGCCGACCCACAACTCCTCTGCCATCATGCTCACCAGAAGAAGACGGAGAACGAACAACACCAGCACCAATAGCAGTTGTAAGGCATAAAACCCTTGATTCCCCAAACCCCATCTCCAAAATTCCCATTTTTTAGGTCAGGGGTTTCCAATTTAGGCGAAACTGGAAGAATTGTAACAGGAACATTGCGATTGGGATTGGAATCAGCAGAGCGACACTTTCGACCTTCCCAATCAGCGGTGAAAGATGCGGTCAAATTCGCTGTCGATGCCCATGACACGGAGGTTGGTTGGGTCGAGGAGGGAGTGGAAGGGAGGAGAGGAAGAAGTTGAAGAAGGAGGGGTTGGGGTTGGGGGCTCGTAATCGATGTTCCTCTTGGCGTTCAAGCGCTGCAACCGAGGTTGAGGTTGCTTCTTCGTCTTCCACTTCCACTCCATTGTTACTGGTTATGCTCTTGTTCTTCTTCTACTGCTTCTTCTCTGGCTGCTGGAAACTACTAGAAAGGAATGTGCTGAGTTGTTTCCTCTTGGTTGCATTCTTTCTTACCACTTTTACTTACTTACCCATGTCAACCAGTGGGGTCTATCACTATACCACAAAAAGGAGTGTGGCTCGTATTAACTGGAGCTATTTTGTGTTGAGGTTGGTTCTCTCTGTCTTTGATGTTGTTACCCCAGCCAATTTTAGTGCTCCTCTGCATTGTGTTTTGTTCGGCTATTCTCACCTCTTAGATGGCCTGCAGTTGCTGAGATTGCCGGTTGCTTATCTTGGCTGCCTTGTTTCTGCGACCCTGCATTTTCCTTGATGTGTCACTGCCTCTACACGTTATTGATTTGCTTGTGTTTTTCCCTTGTTTCTATTTTCTGTTTTGTGCACTGTGTTTCTTTATCTTTCTGTTTTGTTCCTTTTCTTCTCTGGCCTTGGCGGTCTTCACTTTGTGTTGGTCCCCCTTGGCTTTGCTCGTACTGCTCTTGAGCTTTTCAGCTCATGTCTTATGCAATTAAGCTTTTGTTTCCAAAAAAAAAAAAACTAATAAAACACTAGTATGATATAATGATACTAGTGTGCGGACAATGTCTGCTTGGCAGCCGTAGGTGTTTATCTTCCCGTTACTGAAAGAAAATAGATTATTAGTATGAATCTAGACTTCTCCAAATGGTTTTCATGGATTTTGTAATGGGTGGATGGGATCGGTTCTGATATTAGATGCAAATTGTCTATTTAATGAAAAAATGCACGAGCTCTTTTAGGATTATATAATGATAGTGATATTTTGTCATAGGTTCACATTATGCAGAAACTGTAAGCGCCTTTCCAAGAAGAAAATACTTATATTCATGTATGCCCTGTATCTGTTATTTTGTTATACAATGTGCTAATTGATAATTCCTCTAATAGGACTAAATGGATGAAATGACAGCAATGGAAGTTCATTTTTCCTTTAAAATGTTAAATTTAATGCACCAATTGTTTCTTTGAAACATCCCATGAAGCAACTCTGAATAGACTTTGTTTTCAGTCTGTAGGGAAGAATTTTGAGGGCAATGAGCTTGAGGAATTGGGCGCATATGAGAAGGGTCGCCTTCAAAATCAACTTCTCACATGTTCTGCAAAACACTTACTGCCTCTGATACCATCACTCACAGGGGATTTTCTGTTCCTCGTAGAGCTGCTGGGGACTGTCTTCCTCCTTTGGTGTGACATCTTTCACTGGTCTTTCTGAACATATAGCATGTTTGTATTAATTTTCTTCTCTCACAATCAATTCTGAAATCCAGAAGCTACTCATGAAAACTTCTATCCAGAATTTATTCGGGCTTAAGAACCAACTGTAGAAATATTTCCAAATAAGCACATATCAATTCTAAAGTTTGATTGTGTAGTTTCCCTGAAATTTACAGGATTATAAGCAGCAGAGACCCTCTCAAGAACTTGTTGCGAAAGACCTGCATGGTGTGGAGTGGAAATTTTGTCATATTTATAGAGGTAATGTGATTAAGGGAAAGTTAACAACTATACAAGGTGTAGCTTCATATGTTGACTAATTAGCACAAATAATCAATCTGGTGATTTGTCAGGTTAACCAAGGTGGCATCTACTCACTACTGGCTGGAGTATTTTTGTAAGCCAAAATAATCTTGTTTCTGGTGATGCAGTGTCTTTTCTAAGGTATGTATCTATCTATATGTGTGAGTGTGAGTTTGTGCATGGAGAAATTCTTAGGTACTCCTGTGGCAAATTTGTTTTTTCTTCTGACCATTGAATCTTTATCCCCTCAGCTATGTCAGCCTTTACCACTTCAACTATATTTTTAACATTATAGCTGATAAAGTCATGTTGCATGTGTGTGATGAACTGGGACATTTTAATAGGCATCAGGTCCCAGTAGAAAGTAATCATCCATTGGCGAACAAAAGTAGATGTTATTAATTTTGTCTTTTTATCCAAAAAGTAATAATTTTTGGTGTATTATTAATATTCAATAGCTAATTGTCTTGGTGAGCATTAAGTACCAAACTGTGAAACAGAGCCAGGAAAAAGAAAATATCTACACACAAAACATACCTCAAAACCCATGGCTTCCTGTACATGAAAATCATGAATATATGTCTTGCAAACTTTGAAATCGCTAAAAAGGAGAAACAATAATCTTTGAATGTCCATTGATTAATCAAACTTGAAATTCCAACTACACAATCTCTAAGAAAGAGAAGACTATCATCTATCATTCTTATACCTTTCAAACTCTCAATGCTTATTGCCTGTCTTTAATTTGTAGGGGCGAAAATGGAGAACTGAGATTGGGAATCAGAAGATCTGTTGGGCCTAGAAATGGTCTTCCTGAATCAACTGTTGGTAATCAGAACAGTTATCCCCATATCCTATCTGTTGTGGCAAATGTTATATCCACCAGAAGCATGTTCCATGTTTTCTACAGTCCAAGGTACTAATACTAACTGATCACGTATTCTTGCTTTGCAAGATGTATGGAGTTCATGCTGTAATTATTTTTTATTTTGTTGTCAGTTGTCTCAATGTAAGTAAAATAAAACACTAGTTTCTTACTTTTTTTATTATTTCAATTAATTTTGTGCACGCTCTGGCATGATGCAAGGTTAGTGTGTGTGTAATAGCACTATGTGTATGACAATTGATAAGAATGAACTTGTGAAACTCCAATGTTGTGAATGGTAACAAATAGGGAACACTTTGATTTGGACAGAATGGCCCTATCCTTCCTAGAAATTAAGATAAAAATATCTTTACAGCTTACTTACTAGCCGTGGCCATAACCATAAGTTCATAACCTATTTATTCAACCAATTTTCTCCTTTTCTGATTCCTGATAAGTGGTGGTGGGAAATGGGTTCCTTCTACTTAGAGCCTTTAAAAAATAAACTAAATATGATTCTTCCTCTGATTGGTTTTCTCATAAATAAAAAATCTTTTGCCATAAGTTTTAATTTTGTGTTGATGTAACTTCTTCCCTCTTTGGCTGCTAACTCATGAGTCATGATTACTATGTCGCTTTAGCAATGAGTCTGTAATATGTTTGAATTTGCTATAATACAGAGCAAGTAATTCAGATTTTGTTGTTCCCTACCAAAAATATGCTAAAAGCATACAGTTCATTTAGAAAAAAAAATTAACGCAGCGGTTTGGAACCGCTGCCTTTGTTGTTAAATATTTAAACAAAGACAGCGGTTACAACCGCTACTATTTCTATCAAAAGGCAGCGGTTACAACTGCTACGTTTGACGTTCAATAGAGTCATTTGTGCAGCATTGGTAGCAGTTCCTTAAATATCAACCGCTGCCTGTAGTGTTTAAAGGTAGCGGTTATGAACCGCTACTGTTGCACTTACTCAAAGGCTACGCCTTGCTTTTCTGCGGTTAGAACCACTACCTTTGCTATATTTTAACCGCTACCTTATCTATTTTTTGTACTAGTGGCCCCATCCCCCCTTCGTCGCCCCTCCAGCATTGCGATGCCTCAACGCCACCTCTGCTTCACTCATCCCTTATCCTTCAGCCAATAAATCCCTCACTCCCTCGAAACCTCACGTACCCTTTCTCCCTCTGCCCCATCCCACCTCTGTCGTCCCTCCATCCTTGAGAATTGAAGTGTGATTGAGTTGGAGTAACATTGATAAAGAATGAGTGAGGTGATAATTTTATAGGAAATGTGACTCATAAACTTAAGGCCTTAAGATTTTGGGTAAAGATTGATGTGTCCAAATCTCTTTATGATCTTTAGTGTTGACCCATACGCTCCCCTGTCTCCCCAACACTCCCTCCCCCACTGTTGCGACGCCATAACCCTACCCTATAATTCCCTCCCCCCTCTTCCTGTAGCCACACCTTCAATCCCTCTGACCCTCATCTAATGTTTCTAACCCCTCCTCCCACCGCAACCCCCTTCGCCCGCAACCCCATCACTGCCTCTCTCAAACCTCACGTCCTCGCCTTCCGCCATCAAATCTGCCACAACGTCATAACCGGCGCCGGTTCACTCTTTCCCTAACTCCTAAACTCTGCTGCACTCCTTCTCTATGTGCCAGGCCACATTCTCCTTTGTAACATCACCTCAGCCTCCACCACAAATTTTGACACCACCTTCACCTCACATTGACTCGAACACGTTTATTCATAAACTCACATTTAGTCAAACTCTATTTTATAAACTGAAATTCAAACACATACCAAATTATATTGCACACCGGACCCACCCAACCTTGTATTATTGAACCAACCAATGCTCACGCAATTAATAATCAACAGTATCATCTACCCATTAATTCTAGCTCCATGCTGGAAGACAAATAATGCAAGAAATTAAAAACAGAAAGCAAAATGAGCACAAGAAGCATGCCATGATTTTCAATGTAAAGCAGCCTCCCTCACTTCCATGGCGGGCCCAACAGATTGCAGTGTCACCGCTGGTGCATGGCCACGTACCCTAAATCCATCCATAAGCATATTGGTCAAAACTCCCCATGCAAGATTGATTACTTTAAATACTTTATTCGTTGTACGTAAAAAGACAGTTACCTATTGCAGCTGCAATGGACAGGTGTAATGCTCACGTTCACCGGCGTAAGGCGTTGTATCTCCGGCCACCTCGCCGGCGTCTTGGATTTTATGTCGGAATCTCAGAAACCACACGTCTTGTGTTCCTCATCATCGTTTCCAAAAGGGTGTATTTTATATTTTTAAGAAAAAAAATTTGTTCACACTTTTATTTAAGTGCAAATAAAGTGGAAAAACAGGAGAGCACAAATCAAATAGAGATAAAGTAAAAATTGTGATGTGTAATATGACGGAAAGAGAAGAAAACTGAATGAAATGTAAAGTTTAAATAAGTGAAAGTGTTAATCAATATTATAACTCTGTTTTTGATACTGTAAAATAAGTGGGATTTGATTTTAGTGTTTCCTTTGCGTAAATTTGAAAAATCATCTCCCTTCTAGAAAATACTTCAATTTTAATGCTCTTACTATTGTGTCTACTTAATCTTGAGTGGCATATATTCATGTGTTTAATTTTAAATTTTGTGTCCATTTCAAAAAAATAAAAATCCTTTCTTTTCATTTCAATTTTTTTTAATTTTGTGTCATTTTACCATGATTTTTTAATTAAATTTCAATTTTCATGTATGCCATTAGTTAAATAAAATTAAAATATTTAGAAAAAAATTATTCTTTATAATCACGAATTTCTTATCATTAATCTCACTCAAATCCCTTATTTTGTTCATCCATTTCTAGAAACATTCATATTTTGCATCATCTCCATAAACATCTAAAGCAAATTCAATCAAAACCAAAATGCAACCCTGAATTTCATCATCTCCATCCACACCTAAAGAAAATTCAATCAAACACAAAAATTTAACACTGAATTCTATCATCTCCATCAACCTGAAGCAATTCCATCATAATATTCCTCTTGAAAATTCATTCACTATCCCCAATAATGCCTTTCCAATGTTTAAACTTGTGTTCTCTTTAGACTAATAATTTTTAGTAGACTGACAAATATATAATTTGGATTTTAATTTTATACGAGTTGATTTCTATTTCAGTCTAAGCAGGGCCGGCCCTGGGCCTGTGCAAGCAGGCCCACAGCCCAGGGCCTCCAAAAAGAAGGGGCACCAAAAAAAAATCGAATTTTTTTCCAGCGGTTGTCCTTAAAGAACCGCTGTAAATAATCTATCTTTTACAGCGGTTCAGACCGCTATATAGTCTTTTACAGCGGCGAGCTCTACAACGGATCCGAACCGCTGTAAAAGGTTTTTTTTGGCGTAGTGTTCCCATTAAACTTTCTAAAAAAAAAATTTAGGGATCCATTTTTATTATTTAACCAGGGCCTCCAAAATATCGGGACCGGCCCTGAGTCTAATTACTCATATCTTGCTTTGGATGGTCTTATGTATGACATTGGTTTAAGAACAGTGCTTTGTTTATTGCTAATCTTGCGAGGAAAAACAAGCATGCACTGTACCATAGCAATTATAGAAACATTGAGTGTGAATAAATGGGGCCCTGAATAAATAATTGGAAAAAGAGATAAGGACCTTAGTACTTCCTAATACAGCCAAAGCCTCACTCAATGATCAAAGTCAAACTATCAATAGCATTAAAAAAGTCAAACTATCAATAGCATTAAAGGTTTAGAAGAAAATGTTACAAGCATCAACATCATCGATGCCAAATTATGAAATTAACTAGCTACGATCCACCATAAATCGATGCAAGGAAATAATCAACCCTTTTGGAATTGATTCAATTTTCTTTGGTTTGGTGATGATATGTAAAGTGATAACATTACAAGAACTCACTCACACATAACATATCTTGGATTTGAAATCTCAATATGTTGTTGCTGCTGACAAAGCTTTCTGTCTCATCTTCAGTGATACTGCTCCCATTTTTATAGGTCGAGTTTGAATTCAATGGTGTGGGACTTGACGAAGGTGTTGGTAGAACTGAAGAGAAGCTCATGTTCTGGTTGTTGTTGTTTGCATAACAATCAGAATTGTAGTAATTATAGCATGGTAATTGAGGGACAAAATCCTCTGTTTTGGTGCTTGAACCAATTCCATTGCAATGCTGCCAATCACTTAGCTGAGAATGTTGTTGGAAGCAAAAGTCAGGGGAAATCGATGGGTATGGGTTCAAATTGGACTCAACCAATCGTGATTGATTGAAAGGCATTGAAACACAAGGTTGGATTTGTTGGTTCTGAATTTGAGGATTGAAGGATTGGTTATGATGCTCTTGACCATTATTTTGGTCACAAATGTTGAGGTCTTGGTTTTGCTGATGAGAGGAGGAGAAGAGTGATGATGCCAGCTTTAGAATCTCAGGGTACATGTTCATTTGTGATGAGCCATAGAGAGGTGAACTTAGGATAGAAGAGAGGTCCAAAAGATCAAGCCTTGGGCTATGTGTGACAGGATCAATTCCCATTTTCAGGAGCCTTTTTCTAATGTGGGTGTTCCAGTAATTCTTGATTTCATTGTCTGTCCTTCCTGGCAAACGAGAAGCAATGGTAGACCACCTAGAAATCAAATAATAGAATACAGTTATTACACTTTCATATATGCTGATGGTTAAATCCGGTTACTCGCATACGCTCGACACCCAGGAACCTGACACTCGTCTCAACCCAAAGAGCCCAAAAACAATGGAGGCAACCCTGTGAGAAGATGACAAGGTATGGCCACATTGGGTGCCGATTCTTACATGTCACCATAGACTTCGTCATTGGCAAAGCTACGGGTCTTGTTCTATTCCGGCGGTTGAATCCGATTACCAACATATCCTCAACACCCTGGAACCCACCACTTGTCCCTCAACATGAGGAGCCTCAAAACAGTAGAGACAACCCCTTGTGTGAGCCTTTTAGAAAGGCTCGAGTGAGGGGTTGACTTTGTCGTTTAAGGTTTTTCCGGAGCGATGAGGTTATATTTATTATTTTGGGGCTCCTCATGTTAAGATGAGTAGCGGGTTCTAAATGACGAGAATATTCCGGTAAGTAATCGGATTCAACCTCCGCAACAATATTATTACATTTTAATGAATAAAAACATCATTTGACTCATGCTTTGTTATGTGTATATTTAAATTGACCAAAGAGAAAACAAAACAACTTAATTAATTAACCAATAGACTTACTTATTGCCAAGAATGCTATGAAGATGAATTATTGTCTCCTCTTCTTCAAAAGAGAATAGACCTCGCTTAATATCTGGTCGGAGATAATTTGTCCAACGGAGACGACAACTCTTTCCACACCTTTGCAATCCTGTTCAATGAAAAGTGAGCAAAGTTCATTCCTTCAACTTTAGTTGATCAAGTACATAAAAATGTTTGATAGAGATCCCAACATTGTAGAACATCCAACAAACATTTCTAGAGCGAGAAAGGAATTAAAGAGAGATAAGTAATTGATCGAATATATGATGATTATAAGAAGAAAAGAAAGATGGAGAGAAAAATTGAATGTCTGAAGAGTGTGTGCACTGATTGTTTGGATTTGTAAGTAACATTTCAATGTACAAATGACATACCAGCATTCTTTGGGAGTATTCTCCAGTTGCCATAGCCATGTTTCTGAATGTAATCGATGAGTTTCTGGTCTTCCTCTTGTGTCCATGGTCCTTTCTTGAGGCCATTCTTGTCACAACATGGTGCTCTCCCCATGGCAGTACTAGCTCTTGGGTAAGCTACTACTTGGTCAATGAGTTTGCTTGAAGTAGATGACACAAAAAGAGGGGACAAGTTTTGGACGTGAACAAATTAATAGAGACAGAGAGAGAAATTGAGTTATATTGTGTAAGAAACTCAATGAGGACGAACTTGCTTGTTGTATAAATAGAACAAAAATTAAGGAGATTGCAAGGATAGGAAACAGGTGAAGTCAAATGGATTTGGTACCGTCCTCTGTTATCTCTGTTGCTACGTGTCCCCTATCCATATCATCTAATAAATCTTCACTACGTTGATTTTGTATATGTGTACCTATTTCTCGTGTTGCTTTGCTAATCAAACAGAGAATGAACTGATTAATATTAATTATTGAAGGAAAATCTTCACTTTGAAGGTTGTTCATTGCTAGATTTTGGTCGAACTAAAAAATCAAAAGTATTCAATAACATCTTCACCGATTTAAAAATCCCACAATTAAGTGAGCACCATACAAACGAATTGCATATCTTAATTAAGAAACTTTTGTCTCAAAAAAAATCAATCGGTGGCACAACAACCCATTTAATAACAAGTAAACAAGGCCACCTTGAGGCAACCTTGTTTTTGAAAGACCTTTTACAAGGCTCACTAGATATGTGTAGATCGCACACTCACTTGAGCGTCACCGTATTTTTTACATGTACACCGCTACAAAAAAAAAATTCGTCATTTAGCGTCGTTTTTTATTTGTGTTTAGTGGCGGTTTTCAACCCCCGTGAGTTATTTGTCTGCGGTTTTGAAAACCCCCAAGTTGCACTCGCCACAAATTATTAACGACAATTTTTAGCAACACCTCGGACATGCATTTTGCGTTTAGTGGAGATTATTTAGCAGGTGTTTTTAACCTCCTTTATCCGCAAACTAACCTCAGAAACTTATATTGTGGTATGTCTAGAAGCTTAATGAGAGAGTGATTTTTTTGTAAGGAGTGTCTCATTGATCAAAATGAAGTCTCTCTTTTATTATATAATAAATGGATGCTATGAAAAGTTTGATTTCCTTATAATTTCCTTTGCTTTTTAATTTTCTTGTTTTTTTTTAGGGTTAAACAAGGTTTTGGTCCCTGTATAATACACTGAGTTGGAAAATGGTCCCTCTCTGGAGCAAAGTTTGAACTCAGTCCCTACTGTTTGAGAAACTACCTGGTTTTGGTCCCTATCGGAGGTGGTGGTTCAGTGGCATTTTCCCATGGCTTCACAGATCTTATGTGTAATTGCCACATGGATTCACCGATTAGCATGTATTATGTTAATAAGTGAGTTATTGGTAAAGGTCACCAAACCACCACTTCTGACAAAGATCGAAATCAGATATTTTCTCAAACAATAGGAAGTATTGAATCCAAACTTTGCTCCGGAAGGGATCATTTTCAAACTTAACGTATTATACAATGTCCAAAATCATATTAAACCCCCTTTTTTTATCTTTGAAGCTTTTAGATTTTAAGGAATTCATTCACATTGTTTTTCATTCATACTTATAAAGTTTGACATTTTGACACTAGGTTTGCAATGAAAAGGCCTTAAGAGAATTTAAATTTGATCCAAGATTCCTCGTGAATTAATTTATCTATAAATTTTTTTTGAGTATGGTAGTATTTATAAATATAAGATTCTTTCCAAGTTAAATAATTTAAATTAAGTGCACACCAAGGTTAGCACAATCGAATTAGACTGGCTGGTTGGATTGATTTAACTGGGAATAGAGATAAGGTCGATTTGGTTCAAGCAAAAAGAACCGAAGAACACTGAAATAAGTGGTGAACCAATGAAAATGGTTAAAATTCATGATTAATAAGTCTGAACCGATTCGATTAAAACAACATCGTTATTTTTTTTTAATTTTTTAATTTTCTAATTGATCTTTGATTCCATATGGGTGTGAGTGTGTGACTATAGTGGTTAATTAGTCTGAACCAGTTCGCTTGAAACAACATCATTTTCTATTTACTAATTTTTTTATTGAGCATTGATTCCATACGAGCGTGACTATGGGGCTATGGTATACCCAACTTGAAACCGTTGCATTTTTCATTTCATGAGCGAAATATATTTGAAGAAACAAGAAAGTCAGAAATCGAAAACTCAGATCCTGAAGAAATCGTGAAGAACTAAAGAGGAAAGAAGAAGAAATTCAAGCATGTCGGCATGTCGCCACGAAAGGAAGAGAAAAGGAAGAGGAAAGGCCACCAAAAATCATTTAGAAGGTGATGAAAAGTATGTAAAAGAGTGCAGCATAAGTAAAAGAGTGAAGGTTTTGCACATCTAAAGAAGGAGGCGCTGAGTTAGTGCATGTTTGGTTTTAAGTTATACTTAACTGATACTTAATAGAAATTTAAAATTCCTTTAACAAATGACATGTTACGTTGCCTCGTAATACACATTCTTGAATTTCAATAGCTGAGTGTAGTTTTTAACTGAAAACAAAATATGTGCGCTTTTCATCTGGAAGGAGGCGTTGGGGGCACTAGGTTTCATCGATCAAGAAGTAGTGGCTCTTTAACAATAAGGAAGAGCTGGTTTCATAAGAAACCTTAATATGTAACACCTAAATAACTAGCTCACTTTATGTGGGTTGAAATATGTTAAGGCCCAAATAGACTTTTTAGTGGCTTTTAGTCCATTTAGCACTCTAAGGCCCGTATAGAGATATTTTCATAGCTTTATTTCAAAAACATTTGTTACTTTGATAATTTTTTTGTTTACTATACAATCACTTGTATGTTTCAAATTCGCCAAAAAAAGTCTGTTTTAAAAAATAAAATAAATAATAAGTTAATAAAATGCCATTAAAAATTACATTTACACGTATTACTCATAATAATTTTTTGTCACACTCGAAAAATTAAGACACAAGATTATCTAAGTAAGTCTTGAATTAATTTCTATCCACTGACGTTTTAGGTAAGTTTTACACCATAATTTAATTACATCCTCCATTTTGCTAGTTTATAATTAATTTTCAATTTAATGATATTTAAAATAGAAAATGGAAGAATATGATTGAATGACTGTGTAAAACTTTTTACATTGTCAGTGCATATAAATTAATCTCTTAAAAGAAAAGAAACTTCCAATTGCACCTATGAAACTCACTGTATAAAGCTTGATAAGTTAAATCATATGCTACTATGTTTTTTTTTTTTAACGTGACATAACATATATTAAATCATAGCCGGCATAGAAGCTAAAAGATCCGCCTGTAAAAGGCTAAATAAACCCGGGCATATGCTACTATGTTATGATTAAAGAGAATATGTCTGAATATAACACTCTAATCCCTGTTTATCATTTTTTTTTAATGTTTCATCATCTTTATCTTGAGTATATTTTTAGTCTTTGACAGATGCTGTCCCCGTTTAAGAAACAGTTGCATATCGCTCCTAACAAATGTATTATACAAAATTAAAATAACATTAAAAGTAAATCATTATTTAAAGAATGACAATTGGGATAGTTTTCTCTCCCTAGTAGTATTTAATTAAACTAGTATCCAAATAAGGTTGAAATTAGGTTTAGCAATGTTCGAAGAGTCAACCATAAAACGTTTACTATTAAAAAAAACACCTATTGACTTGAATAGGATCCCACCATATTTTCCACGCACATCACTACGAAACTCACATTTCACCATTTTCACATTGCAAACTGAAACCAACCGCACCACTCACTCAACAAACAGATAAATAAATAATAATTTTATGTATATGCACGGTCCAGTGTAAAGTTTACACAGTAATACAATTAAATTTCGTCACATTAATAAATATATTATTATTTTAATTAAAATTTAAAATAAAAATTATTATTTCTTCAACGTGACTTGGTGTGATTGATTATCCGTGTAAAACAGTTTTACACTGCTGCGTGCATATTGATTATACTAAAATGATAATAAAATAATAAAAGGAGCCGAAAGCGCGTGGACGTGAAAAGTCATTCTCCATCACAGTTCATAACCCGTCTCAAATCCGCGTTTCCAACACTTCACAATTTCAAAACCAGAGAAAAACACAAAACGACCACGTTTTACATCCTCCATCGTTGAAACTCTCTGAACTCTGAAGTAAAGTCAAGTCTCGCTCGATTCTTCAAATTCAGTTTCGTTCTTCCATTTTCGTGACAATCTTCGTTTTTCTTCAACATGGCCGTAGCTGAACCCAAACCTCACTCCGAACCTAAGGTTTGGAATCTCTTCAAGCTTCCCTTTCGCCATTCTAGCACCACTGCAAATTCTACCGGAACGACGTCGTCTTCTTCCAACCTTCATCACCACCACCACCATAACCCTAACCTTCACCATCCTCCTCCGCTTGAAGGCTCAACAGCTTCACACACCTCCGGTTCAGTTTCCTCCGTTGCCAGATCGCTTCTCCCCACACGACGTCGTCTCAAGCTTGATCCCTCATCCAAGCTTTACTTCCCTTGTATGGTGAAATTTTTTAATTCAATTTTTTCTTTCTCTGCATGAAATTTAGTAATTGCTTTGATCATGAACAATTTTGTGTGTTCTCTGTTAATTTCTGTTTGCTGATACTTTTTTTTGGTAAAGAATAAAGACCGTTGCCTATTTTCTTTCAATTTGGCTTGAAAAGTTCTGATTTTTTGTGTTGCTAATCAAAGTTGAAGCCTTTCCAGAAGTGGAAAAAGTTAGAAAAAAAATAGAGGTTTGGTTTGGGGGCACAAGAATGTGTTTTAGGAGTTTCTCTAAGAGGGAGGATTTTGGAGGGCAAAATTTTCATTTCAAATTAATTTTTTTAATTTGTCAAATTTATTTTAGAGTAGAAGATATAAATTAATCAATCAGTGTCCCCGAATGATAGCTCAAGTAGTAAGAGTTAGGGGACAGATGGATTGGGTGAGGAAGGTCCAGGGAACAATCCTGGAGGGTGCAGTTTATCTTTTCGATGTACCAAAAAAAAATTAATCGATCAGTATAATCTTAACGTCCTAAGCTTTTATATGATACATTTACATAATAACTCTGTTAATTCAAAAATGAAAATTTTGCCCTAACTCCCAAACTACCACTTAAGGATGAAGATATTAATTCTATGTTGTTAGCTATTGATGTTGGTGTTTTCTGATTTTGGTTGTTTTCTGATTACAATGGAAGTTGCCAACTGTCGCTATTGATTGTTAAACATTTGTTTTTCTTTAAAAGGATAAATTTGTGTGGTAGATGGATTTGATATACAGGGCTTTGAATTACCATTAGTAAGTAACATGGTGTAGAAACTATATAGTTTTAAAACGATAGGTCAAATGCACATACTAGATTTGTGAACTTGTAGGTGAAGAAATATATACAGACTGGTAGAGTTATGTGTTCTTTTATGCTCCATAATCCTTATGATATGTCTTTTTATGTATTCTTGTCTTGTGTTTTACAATTTGTCTCTTTCCTTGCTATGTTGTGCAGATGAGCCTGGCAAACAGGTTAGGAGTGCCATTAGGATTAAAAACACCAGTAAATCCCATGTAGCTTTCAAGGTATAATGAAACATGTACTCATGTTTATTCATTCCCTTTTTTATGTAATTTTTCCTCATGTGCAGTTTTTGTTGTTGAGATACTTTGATTTAGTTTGAACTCAACTATGTCACAGTTTTGCAGGAGAATAATTCATTTATTGCAGTTTATAAATTCATGAGTGCACTTATTATTCTAAATCAGTACTGGATCTTGACTATCTAATCTGACAAGATTTCCTTATTTATCATTTAATATTTATTTTTAGTTTCAAACAACTGCACCCAAAAGTTGTTTCATGCGTCCTCCTGGGGCTATCCTTGCACCTGGTGAGAGTATCATAGCAACAGGTAGACAGTATTCGATTTATTTGTGCGTTCCTTTCTGTGCTTAACAAAAGATAGTCATAAATACAAATTCTAGCTATCTCACTAATTTATATTATGTTTTCCAGTGTTCAAGTTTGTAGAGCAACCAGAAAATAATGAAAAGCCTGAAAAAACTGGACTCAAATTTAAAATCATGAGTTTGAAGGTCAAAGGAGCAATGGATTATGTCCCTGAGCTGGTTAGTTAATTTTCTTTTGGTTACAAAATTATAATGTCTTAAAATAAGTTGTTGCTGCCGATTTTATTGTTGTCTTACCTGCATTCCTCTTTCAAATGTCCCCTCCTCTTTCAAGATGAGCATCTAACAATCATACGACTGGATATCTTCCTAGATTACCTATCAGTCTATCACACACATACTTACTGCTTTTTATTCTACTAACTTGAATATTTTGTTTCTTGGTTCTACTTAGATAGTTGATTGGAAAGGATGTATATTCTTATTTGGTTTTGATAAATTACTCTGAATATATATTTCATCGTTTTAGCCATTATAAACCTTGCAGCCTTTGATTGGATTAATGGGCATAGTTGGAGGACTTGAGATTTATTATTATGATTAATGATGTGAAAATTCACTTTCTTTTGGATGATTAAGGGCGAGTTTGGTTCAACGTAACACGAAAGGAGGGTCGGAGTCCCTTTCACGTTGAGCGCTTTGTAATTCGTAATCTTGCATCCCAAAGCATTTGAAAGTCTGTTGATAGTGAAACCCAAACACAAACTAAGCGTATATTTGCATTTTAGTTACTTTCAATTTGAAAGGACTTTCAGTCCCAATGAAGGGAATTCTTGCTTCTACATTCAATGCTTCGTATGTTAGAATTTAGGTTTGCAAAACATAGTTTGGGTCAATTGGGGTTGGCAAAATAGAGTTTGGGTCAATGTGGGTTTGTTGTAAAGTGATTTATCTTTGGGTGCTTTTATTTATATGTAAGTTTGAAAAGTGAATCTTGTTTGGATAATATCAGTTAAAAGCATTTTCAAATGTGTGTAATTGATAAAAATGGTATGAGTGAAAGACCTGATAAGGAGAATGAAGGTCAGTCATGTCAATGTATGAGTTGAATGAACAGAAAAGAAGGATTTGAGTTGAGTTGAGTTGAATGTGGGTTTGGGCCTTGGGGCTCAAACTGGGCTAGGTGAATGTGCTTTCAAAACATCCAAACATGATGGCACAAAGTCACGAACTGCCCAAAAGCATATTAGGGGGCTCAAACAGAAATTCAAACACAAGTGGTTTGCCTACGTTTACACACATTCCAAAGTTAAAAATTATACATTTCAAGTTCCAACTCCTTGAGGTGAAAGGAAGCATTCTGGTCTTTCCGGGAAACGTTGGTTTAGGTTTGTATTGAACTTTTATATTAACACACAATAACTCTATTTGTGTCACTTACAACATGTGCGCACAATCAATATTTTCTTGTACATGCTTGGTTTTTACTTTCCATTTCGGCCACTTTACTGTTTCCAGTTCTCTGCTTCATATGAAGATATTTTCCTTACTGGGATTTTATTTGAAATTGTTCTCAAACACTATATTTGTTTTGTTCTTGGAAACAGTTTGATGAGCAGAAAGACCAAGTAGCAGTTGAGCAGATTTTGCGAGTTATTTTTTTAGATCCAGAGCGTCCTAGTCCTGTGAGTACTGAGATTTCAGTGTACATTTGTGTTTTGAGCAAATGCTTGTGCTTTATCACACAGTTCCGTTTCACTTTCTCTTCTCTCTGTTACTTTTATGTTGGTTTTTATAAGATGCCAATTGCAGATTATTTATGAGGGTCTTTATTTTTTCTCATTATTAAGGCTTTGGAAAAACTGAAGCGACAGCTTGCTGATGCTGATGCTGCCCTTGAAGCTCGTAAAAAACCCGCCGAAGATGCAGGTCCTAAAATTATTGGGGAAGGGCTTGTCATAGATGAATGGGTCAGTTATCTTTACATGGCTTTTGAATACGAGTTTTCTCTTGCAATACATTACTTTTGGGACATGCTTGATTTATATATAATCCCTGATTGTGTTTTCAGAAGGAGAGGAGGGAAAGATACCTTGCAAAGCAACAGGGCGAAGTGGTTGTAGATTCTGTATAGGGTGTTGATATCTATTAATGAACAGGAAATTATTTTGCAGACAAAGAAGATGTTATCTTCAGAGAAACAATCATTAAATCAGCGTCTTTCTTAGAAAAATTTCAGGTGAATGACAAGTGTACTTTGGAGAAGACTATGCGTGGGGTGTGGTGATGACCCCTATGTAGATAATTGTGATATTGTTCAGGCTTTCTTGGTTTGGGGAATAATATTTTGACGGATTGATGTGAAATAGTTTATTCAAGTTCTCACGTGGTAAATGAAAGTTTTGCTGTCTTTGTTATGCTATGATTTGTTTTAGATGCTAATGTCCGAGACAATCCACTAAAGGTCAAAAGATTCTTATTATTAAATTTTGCATCCCTATCAAATTGGGAACACATTTTTAGGAATGTTTTATGATAAACTCGCCTTGAACTGGCCGGTCGAACTTGCCTGACTGGAAACTGGTCACCTGATGAGCGTGAGCTGTTAATTCGATCAGTCCTCAACTAAACCTGGTGAGAACCTCACTTGTTTGGCTTGGTTAGTTTACATGACAAATCGGTAACTTAGCCGTTTCAACCAATGTACACAAGGCCTGAAGTGTATATGTTTTTCAGGGCTTCACAGTCGTTTTGTTTTTGGGTCCTAAGTTTGCCTGCTTCTCCCTCAAGTCTGAATTGTTTTCCGGCGTCATCAGACCCAGAGGCGTGTGGCCCACTGACCGTGTCTTGGTGTCTTACATTATACTACATGATTATTTTTCTGGTCCCAAATCCATATGATTGAGTTTATCCTTGAACACAATTATCTAGAGTTGGTCATTTTAATTAGATTGAAGCAAAACTGAGAATCACAAAAGTAAGACAGTGAAGAAACAGCAGTATTCTTTCATAGCTGCGGAAAGGAATATACTGAGTGTTGTGGTACCTTAAGTTATATTAATGTGTGGTACCTAAAATAATATATAGCAATGGAGAATATACAATTTTGACTTTAGAGGGAGAGGATGGAGGAAGATTTGGAGATTTAATAGGGGTAGAGCATGGAGGAAGAAAGATCATAACAGGAAAAAGAATTTAGATGATCTTTTAGAATTGCAAATTGAACATAAAATGCTAGTTCTCAAATCATGCATTAAAGAACATAAACAATTTTAAGAACAATATATTATTAACTTATTAAGTCATTCAACTAATTTTTAAAAATTGCAACAATAAATCTTCCCCTCTTTTTCAACAAAATAACAAAATTGTAAGTTGAAACTTAAAATACTACATGAGATACGACACCTAAAGAAAATTATGAGTAAAATAAAATTCATCAATATATAGAGCATAGAGAATTTCTGTATTTTTTTTGAAAGAAAAAAAAAATTCATCAATATATAGAGCATGGAGAATTTCTGTATTTTATTCATTCATATTTTGCTGCAGCAGGTATAGACATGTATAACTGTACAAAGAGACAATCACAATTATCTAACACTAGTATTGCTTTACCTTTAAACATGGGATACAAATTGATTCTACAAAATCCTCAATGGACAATTCATGCCAAATGTCTATTCTTGAACGAAATATCAAGTTATTCTTTTTCTTAGACCAAATCAAAAACAAAGGTTACAACACCAAGACAAAGAGAAGAAGGCAAGATTAATGCTCAATATTATTTTGCGGAAAGGAATCATGAAATTATACAAGTCCTACCGGCATATATATAGTTTCATCTGAGGTAAGATCAACTGCACCCATAAGAACATTTTCATTGTTTGCAAATGTTTATATATGAAGAACAAATACATTAAAATAGAAATTCTAATTGTGATGTTTTATCTTTCCTGCAAGCCTTTCTACGATTTGAGAATTAGATCATAAGCATGGATCAATGGCTGGGAATAATCGAGAGGACTGCTACTTGCTTGTTTAGCTGCGCCAACAAGCGTGCGTCCTATGTTTATAAGTTGGAAGAGAATGTGGAGTCATTGAGAGGGAAATGGAATCAACTTCAACAGATGTTCAATGATATCAATATCAGGATTCAGACTGCTGAATACACGGGAGAGATGCAAAGGAAAAATGAAGTGGAGGGTTGGCTGCAGGATGTTGGCAATCTTCAAAAGGTATCTTAACTTTCTTAGAAGCTTTATAATGCATTTGCCAAAAACTTGTAGCATATCCTCTTTGAAAATTGAAAATTTGGAGATCCTTAGAAATTAAATAGGAAAATTTAGCTAGGCTATCTGCAAACAAAAGTGTTTGTCTAAAGAATAATGTTATTGTTATCTAAATTATCCTAAGTAAATATGAGGTAAAATTATCTTAGTTTTAGGTATTTCAGTAATATTTTGACTAAAGTAGTTTTACTACATATTTACATGGGTAATTTGATCAGACCCAAACAAAAACTTAAGTGAGAGGGGAAGAGAGAAACAGTGGGAGAGAGAGAGAGAGGAAGAGAAATAGGAGCGTGTGACTGAGGCTAGCTATGAGATCTATGGGTTAAGTTTAAATTTAAAACTTTGATTTGTTCTAGAAAAAAAATGGTTGTCCTTGTCCAGAAAGGATTCATATAACTTGGTGCAAATGACAACCTTGGAGTGGGTTTGGGTTTAGGAAGGAAGAAAGGGAAAAAGAACTTGAGCATTAACAATGGATTGCTTCTCATGCTTTGGTTTTTTGTCATTCCTTTCATCCTCACCAATTCATTCCTTCCATTTTCAAAGTTTTGGATCGAAATCAGAATACCCATGTTAAACAAATCCCAACTTTGCGGCCAACAATTCTCACCGTGTCAAGCACACTTGTTACCAAACTCAGATCCTTCCTTCTTTGCGACTGCACAACAACAGTAGCAACCTAAGTTATCATTATGATCATGGAGAATCGTTCCTTCAATCAACAACCTCCTTTATCATTCCAATCGAAGCAAAAAATCGAACCATCTCTTTAGCCAGCATCAAACCACCTCCTTGCACCGGTACCATCCAGAGCCGCTCACGACCACCTTTTCACTCCCTTTTGTTGATTTCTTCTTCTCTCTCGATCGGCCTCTCTCAGTCAGAGAGAGAGAGAGAGAGAGAGAGAGAGAGAGAGAGAGAGAGGGGACAACATCAATCTTGCAACAGTTGTTGATTGACACGACAACTTATTCCAATAGCAGGGTCGATGGAGGCTTCTAGGGTGTCTGTGACAGCACCTTGGTGTCTCGATGGGGTTTAGGTTCACTGGTTGCTGGGTTGTTTCGTTGATGTTGGATGGTGGGTGAAGGTGCTTTGGCTATGGTGGTGTTGTTTGAGATATCGATGGGGAAAGGGAAAAGGAAGGGGAATAGAAAAAGGAAATGAGGTGGAGGCCATGTAGGATGTTAGCTAGGACAAAACATGGCCATGTAAGCACCAAATATTCATTTGAATTAAAAAACTTGTCAATGACCAATAGTCATAAAATATATTTTCTATGGACTTATTTGGAATTGACCTAGATGTCAGTTTCCCAGAACCTATTTAACCATAAAAATCATTATAAAATGATGTAAAAACATTAAAGGAATATTTTTTTGGGCGGGATGGTGAGGCAGATGGGTGAGTTCACGAGTTGTACTTGTCTAGCTCTCCCCATTCTGCTTCGGTGGGTTAGCAAGCACTACAAAGAATTGATGATTAACGTCATGCAAAAGCCGATGCTAATAAGCACAAAACAACATTACAGTCACGACATACAAGGTTTGAAGCTAACTCATTGAGTCAGCTACGGGGCCGGCCATAAATATTCACGTAGGCTAGGCCGACTCAAAGCCGATGCAACTAGACCGACTTTACATAGCGTCGATTGAGGCCAACGCTAACATGATTTGTATATGATAAAAAGATGAAGTCTTCTACCGTTTGATCACTTTTTACCGAATCATAAATTAGTCGTTATCGACCAAGCAAAACACTACCACTAAAACCCTTCCTCTCTCCCTCATTCCTCTCTATCTATGTAACATATTTAACTCTATTTTAATTGGAAAAAAAATTAATTTTTAATTAAAGAACGTTTGGCATGTTGCACTATTAGTCCCCGGCCCCATACAACCACCCCAACCTCTCCCTCAACCACCACTCCTCCTCCTTCACCTTCATCATCTTTTTCCGCAAACCACAATCCGAGAACAAAAATAGAAACAAAATCCGTGGGACCATGGAACCAAACTCATAAACAACTTTTTAAAGATGAACGTCTTCATCTTCTCTAAAGTAAAACACTTTTCAATATCCAAAATTGATGAATAAAATCCAGAAACAAATATAAAGTTTTGAATCCTAGAAATTTCCATATTCTATAACAAACCTTCAGCCCCTTTTAACCACACACCGTAACAAACTTTCAGGTTGAAGGGTTTGAGGACAAGGGAAATTGGGGTTTTGGGTTTTTTTCCTTCTAAATCCCTGGAGTATTTATGGGTTGGGTTTGTTCATGCGTTCTTTGTGGTCGTGGGTGAGGAAGGAGGAGGCAGAGTGGTAGTTGAGTAAGAGGGTGTGGGAGGGACCAAAACTGCAACAAGCAAAGCGTTCTTTAATAAAAAAATATTTTTTTTCAATTAAAATATTATTAAAAAATGTTATGTCATCATTTCTGGTAAAAATTGGATGGAAATGAGATGGAAAACCAAAAGTGCTAA
Source organism: Lotus japonicus (assembly GCF_012489685.1). Taxonomy (NCBI): domain Eukaryota; kingdom Viridiplantae; phylum Streptophyta; class Magnoliopsida; order Fabales; family Fabaceae; genus Lotus; species Lotus japonicus. The sequence goes on from NC_080044.1 coordinate 5,790,346, forward strand.
GAAAGATATAAGTTGGGATAAAAACTGCAATTTATTTTTGTTAGGGACCATCATTACACAAATGGTAAAAGTCAGGGACTAAATGTGTCATTAAGTCAAATATATAACGTTAACTAGCAAATAAAAAATAACTAAACCATTTAAATAAACATACGTTAATGACGACTCAAGACTCTATGTGTTCTCACAGGATATAAAGGATGTTCTGGATTCTCAAGAAATTCGTGAGAATAAATGTTTAAGAGGTTATTGCTCGAAGAATTGTGTTTTCAGCTACAAGGTTGGAAAGAAAATTGTTAAGAATATGATTCCCAATGCGGATGAGCTGTTGTATAAAGGAAAACATTTTGGTAGTATTGACATTGCTAACAAGTTACCACCAAAGCCAGTAAATGAAATGCAAAATGTTGAGACCGTTGGTTTGGATTTGATACTCAATGAAGTTTGGAATAGTATTGGAGATGAAAATATCAATATCATTGGTTTATATGGAATGGCAGGTGTTGGAAAAACTACCCTTCTAAGAAGAATTCACAATGAGTTTGGAAAGAGGAAGCATGACTTCACTCTAGTGTTGTGGGTGGTGGTGTCTAAAGATTGTGATACTAATAGAATTATGAATGATATCCGAAACAGGATTGGGATTGATGATGATGCTCGGTGGGAAAATAGTAACAAAGAACAAAGAGAGGCAAAGATTTATCAAGTCTTGAAACAAAAGAAGTTTGTGCTGATGATAGATGATCTTTGGGATGAGTTGAAACTAGAAACTGTGGGAGTTCCAAATCTAAAGGAAACTAATAATAAATCAAAAGTATTGTTCACAACACGAATTAAGAATATTTGTGCCAAAATGCAAGCTCAGAGGAAATTCGAAGTGAGGTGTTTATTAAAGAAAGAATCATTTGATTTGTTTTGTCGAAAAGTAGGTGATGAGACTTTAAAGAGTCACACAGAAATTCCAAAGTTAGCATGGGAGATGACTAAAGAATGTGCAGGATTGCCACTGGCACTTACTACAGTAGGAGGTGCCATGGCTGGAGTGAAAAACATAAATGCATGGAAGCAAGCCAAATATGATTTAAGGAGATCTGCTTGGACAGCGTCAGAATGGGAGAATAAAGTTTTCAATATCATTATGTTTAGCTTTGATAGATTGCCAGATGATGCCCATAAAAAATGCTTCTTGTATTGTGCTCTATACCCAGAAGATCATGAAATTAACAATGACGATCTTATTCTTCGATGGATTGGAGAGGGGTTTCTTGGTGAAGATATGAGTAAGAAAAGTACATATCATATGTATGAGCAAGGAGAATCTATCATTGAGAAGTTAAAGCTCTCATGTTTGTTAGAGGAGGGTGGTGTTGAATTTGTCTTCGCAACAGAATATTGGAGGCGGGTTAAGATGCATGATGTGATTCGAGATATGGCATTATGGATATCCCGTGATAGAGATCAAAATAAAGACAAAGTTCTAGTTCAAGAAGAAGCATTAGCATTGTCAGAAATCGATTCTGAAAGGTTGAATCTTGTGGAGAAGATTTCAATTATATCTAGTTCATATACAAAGTTCAAAGTACGAGCTTGTCCAAATCTTATCACTCTATGCTTAGGGCGTTGGGTGTTTATTACTGACTATTCAAATATTACGTTTATGAAAAGATTAAAAGTATTGGATCTATCACATAGTTGCATAAATTTTCTCCCCAGTATGAGACGTAGGTTGCCTGTTGAATTGAAGAGTTTGAAAAACTTGAGGGTGTTCGTTATGGAATCTTTACGCCTCTTCAGATCTGATTTCATCATTCCTTCAGAAGTGATAGAAAGTCTTGAGCAGTTAAAGGTGTTCAGATTTTCTTCAAAAATATTTTGGCCACAATTAATGTTCTTTCCCAACCTTAAGGGAGTGAAAAAACTCCTAGAGAAGTTGGAATCCTTGCCAAAATTGGAGGAATTGCACATCCCAGTTAAAACCATCACCACCATGCATAAATTACTCGAGTCGAACAAGTTACGAGATTGCACAAGATATTTTAAGTTGGATAGAATATATGAGGAGGCAATTGAAATGCCATCACTACTAACAACTTTCTCAGGAATGAAGAATCTCGAGAATATAACTTTCAACTATGTTTATAATATAATAGAAGGAAGTTTGTCAATTACTAACCCTTGTTATCTTTGCAAGCTTCGCCGAGTTGAGATTCATGGTTGTAGTTCAATAACTCATTTGACATGGTTGGTGTATGCTCCACTCCTTGAGTTCCTTGGTGTTTCCAACTGTCTTTCAATTAAAGAAGTGGTCAGGGAAGTCGAAGATGAAGCTGATGTATTCCCAAATCTCAAATTGATCTCCCTTCGGACTTTAGTAGCGTTGGAGAGCATCCATAGCAAAGCATTAGATTTCCCCTCCCTGAAAATTATTGATGTATATTCTTGCTACAATCTAAGGAAGCTTCCATTGAATTCCAATTCTTCTGGCAAGGACAGTTTGGTTAAAATTCGAGGAGGCATCAAGTGGTGGAACAATTTAGTGTAGGAAGACCCTGACACAACCATTAAAGACCTGCTCCATTCTAAATTTATTCAGTCAGTATAGTATAGAGCCCGTTAATCTTTTACCAGTTCAATCGTTAATTATAATCATTGAGTATTTGGTATATATGGAATAATACAATGATGTATTTACTAAAACATACAATTTTAATTAGTGAAATACTTATATATTGTTATTTTATTTTCCATTTATGTCTCAATGTTTCATCTTACTTATAGAGAAGTTTTTTTTTTATTGTGTGACATTTAACTTTTAAGGTTTACTATTAATATTAATTATTTGTTGATTAATACTTCACCAAATCTAAACTAATAATATGTGTCTTATGGAATTCATAACTAATATCATATATTAATTTTGATCTATGATATTCCATAACTCATATAAATTAAATAATAATAAACTCATTTAAAATAATTTTGAACTTAATAGTAGAAAGTCGTATACTAACATTGATGGAGGAAGTTCAAGGGAAATATCAAACGATGAGATTAAAAGTCTGCTAAATATCGAACGGTTATGAAAAATCACATATGAAATAATATGTATAATTACTTAAAATCTCATAGGTAAAAATAAATATATGAAACATTTTTTATTGATAAACTATTTTACCCTCTAAACTTCTCCTTTATATTATATATTCATATAAATATAAATATAATAAATATAAATACCCTTTTAGAATTTCATAACTCATAGTTAAAAAAATAAATGAAACATTTTTTATTGATAGACTATTTTACCCTCGAGGTTGCAAAAACTCTTTCTTTATGTATATTATTATATTATTATATTATATTATTATATATTATTATTATTATAGAAGATATAGATAGATATATAGATATATATAGATAGGTAGATAGTTAACCAATTAAATAAAAAAATAAGATTAAAATAATTGTACTTAAACGTCATTCATCCTTTAATCTTTTTTAAATAAAATAAATTATACTACTTTAATTATTTTAATAAATCTTAAATAATAAAATCTAATCGAGACTTGTATACAAATAGTTAAAATAATAATGTGTTGAAATGTTTTTTTTACATTTATCTTTCTCTTATATAGAAGTCATCAATACTTATTGTGTTATAACAGTTACATAGTTTTTTAAATAATAAAGAATAATAAAATTCATGTTTAAATTTATTAAAAGTGAAGCGGTAGAACAAACATTTAGATTTAAAATAAAAAATAATAAAGTTTATTTTTAAAACTATTAAAACTGTAAGTTTGTAACAGTGAAGAAATGAATTTTAATTGAAACTAAAAGTAAGTATTTAAATAAAATTTAATCTATTTATCTTATGATTGAGTTTTTTAATAAAAAAAGATTAATATTGAAATAATTTAACTTGAATGTTATTAATCCTTCATTTTTTTATTTTTTAAAATTTAAATAAAAAAATGAAATAAAACTCAACAAATAGAGTTGATAGATAAAATCATAAAATGAATAAGAAGGTAGAATTAAACCAAAAACTGAAAAAAAAAGATAATGTAAAATTAGTGACCACATCTATATATATATATATATATATATATATATATATATGTAAGGGTTAAACATCATATTAGTCTCTGTCTTTGTGTCGCCGTCTGATCTAGGTCCCTCGCCGGAAAAATTATTGTAAACGATCCTCATGTTTGAAAATTATTTGGAGCGGGAGCTCCGGCGAGTGATGAAATGGCAAGCTGACTGTGTTAATGAAGCTGACGTGGAATTAAAAAAATAATAATAATAAAAAATAAAATACACCTCAGGAATTTTAATTTAATTAATAAAATAAAAACTAATTAACAAATCTAACCTAAAAATTAATTAACAAAATCAATTTCCCCCAAATTAACTCCAAATCATCTTCATAAAAACCAAACCCAGCTCATCTTCATCAAAACCAAACTCATGTTCATCTTCATCAATTTCCCACGAAAATCCCTACTAAACCCAAATCCCCACACCATAAATTTCCCCCAAATCCCTACCAGACCTAAATCCCCCACCGGACCCATTTTTCCCAAATCCCTACCAAACCTAGAAATTGCATCTGCAGGCAAGAAGTGAAGCAACCCACCTTCTCAAAAGTCACCCAAAACTCAACGAAGCCACAGCGCTCCGCACAACCACTGCACCGCCATGTCCGATTTCGAAGGTCCACCACAGGACCCGCCATCGACATTCCTCCTCCACCACAAACCCGATTCGTCTGCTCCGAACCCAGAACCAACCAAGAAGAACCACCACCACCAGCATAAGTAGAGGGTGAAGTTCAATGTGGAGGAAGTTCCACTTCCCATTGTGTCTCTGTTCACGTCCTTCTCCACTCCTCTTCTCAAGGCACACTCCTTCTTCGACCACCCTCAAATCCAAAATCAACTTCCACCTCAAAACCCTGACAGTGGAGAATGGGTTGGAAATCTGACGTCGTTGAGATCTGACGGTGGAGAATGGGTTGGAAACAGTTGGAAATTGCAGGTGGGTGAGGGTCAGGGTCAGGGTGAGGTTGGGTGAAGGTGAGGTTGTTGAAGTTCTAACGTAAGGTTTATGAAGTTCTTCTTCTAAGAAAGGGGAAATTTCTCAAGAACGTTCTTCTGCAATTAGGTTTCTGAGAATTAGGGGGAATTGGGGTTTATTTTGGGGGATTTTGATAATTAATTAGGGTTAGATTTATTAATTAGGGTTATATTGGTTAATTGGATCTATTTATGTTAATTGGTTTTAAATTTCTGATGTGTAATTTTAGTTTTTAATTTTTGAAATCCATGTCAGCATCATTGATCCACTCAACATGCCGTTTCATCACTCGCCGGAGCTCAGAGCTCCGGCGAGGACCCGCTCCAAATAATTTTCAAACATGATGATCGTTTACAATAATTTTTCCGGCGAAGGACCTAGATCAGACGACGACACAAAGACAGAGACTAATATGAAATCGTGTAGCATACCACAACTCTAGAAACTTAATAAAATTGCAATGTTTAAAGGCCAATAAATAACTAAGTATAGAATAATATATTAAGACAACAATGAAGGAAATAACACAAAAAAAAAATTATCATCAAATTTTGAAACAGTAAATTATATTTACATTTGAAGTTGGTTTTAAAGTACTGAAAAGATATTAAAATTAATTTTTATGTTAGTTTTAACATGGAATTATTTGTATGCAAATATATTAATAGTTCTCTAGTCGCTCTACGACACATAATTTTAAATGCTACACTGAGATTAGTTTATGGAGCATAAACCACATACATGGAAGTGAAGGGAGATTTTCAATGACATAATTCACTTTCAAGCCGTGGCGGAGGCACATGAATTTTAGGAATGTCTCAAGAAAAAAAATTGAAGCAGTGTGGGACTTGAGAAGGAGAGAAGAGAAGGGAAGGTTGAGCTCAGAGGAATGAGTGACCTCTATGTTGTTTGCGTTTCTCTCTCATATTCAGTAGACATTCTTTTGAACCTATGTTTTCCACCCTATGTGGGCTGCACTTTATTTTGACATTAGAGATGTACATCTTTCAAACATAGTAATAAAAAATATAAAAGAATAGTTTTAACTTATACGAAGCATTTGATAGCAATTTTTTGTGTTAATTTTTAAACCATCCTCTAAAACTATTAGAAATCAATTTGAATATGTGATATTTAAGGTAAATATAAATTTAACTTCTGAGTTAAAATTTGGTAATTATTTAATATCAATTTTTTTAATCTACTATATAATTTTTTTAAATGATATATTTAATTTATAGCGGCTATACCGGTCAGACCACAATTCAACTATGATTGAGCTAATGAACGGTGAACCAATTCTTTCACTGATTTGATCAACGGTCATTTTTAATAACCTTGTTAATCGGTCAGATTATATGAGATTGAATTTGTGGTTCTTGTGTTTCGCTTGTAAAAAAAGTGATAAAAATTATGCACACCAACTGTTTGTAAAATGTCCCATTTAAGTTTTGGACTTCAACAAATGAGTTTTTTCTTACGTTGGGATGCTGCTTCATTCTTGTTTTGTTTATGTATTTTTTTGCACATTCTTTATTTGATAAAAATTGAAATTTTCTTATAAATTATGTTCCTTTATATCTTAGTCCCCCTTTATGAAATTCCTGCCTCAACCCCTGCTTTCAAGTAAAAAAATATACACCAATAAGTTAACATTTAATAGCTAGATTGTCCTAATATTATGATGCATCACTGACTAATAAACTTGGAAGAAAAGAGCAAAGTTATTCTAACACAAAAACAAAGTTCACTAAAGATTTGTCTTTTAATCAAAAAGTCTGGATTAAATAAAAATATGATACAGAACCTTCTATATTCTACAATTAAAAGAAACTACTCACTACAAATATCATAACAACTTTTCTTTGGACTTTGAGATAGGATCTACCCCCCATTCTCCCAAAGCTTTCTTTCACCCTAAAAATAGTTTGCAGATCAAAGATCCAACACAAGGACAATGATGATGAGAGCATTTAAAAATTATCAAATACTTGACCAGACTCAACTTCCTTAATGCAAAGCAACCGCAATTGAGGAGACAGACTCATGGAATCACCAAATCTACACTTATACACAATCCCATCACATAGCAAGCTGAGAGGAAAAAGACACACAAAAATTCATTCTACTAAAACCAAATACATTAAAGGCCTCAATAAACTCCAGATTACTGAAACCTTTATGGGCCAAGGTCAACTTGATTTACCTAAGCCTCAAGAAATATGCAATGTGGAAATTAAAGGAAAGTAAGATTGCTTAACAATGTCATGATATAAAATTTGATCAGAAAATTGGAATCATCATACTAACATGATCATATGACTCAACGTGCTAACATTTGCCCAGCTTCTTGAGCCTTCATGAAACTTGAGCGTTGGCACTCTCATAAATGATAAAAAAATTGTGCTGAACATGGAATCGATTCAATGAAATCATGACCCAAACTTCAAATACAAAAAAATAATAATAAATACTCATTCTCTAAAAGGGGTATCAAATAGTGCAAACCCACACACACAATTACACATTGGCGAATAACTCAGCAACACTAAGTCACCAAAGAAAGTAGTTAAACATTAATTTGACTATTTGAGACATCATCACTCATAATTTGAATACTTATAATACTTCTTTGAACAAATAATCAATCATTTCACTATCCATCACCAGAATCAGTAACGTCAATTCAACTATACATTTGCAGACAATTCACAAACAAACTCGGTAAATCAAAAGTACAAAATTTTAACAACCTTGGCCACAAAATACGAAAAAAACCCAATCATGCAACCACATAGAGAAAAGAGAAAAGATTTTGTACATGTGAAATGAAACATAATTATCTCATAACAATGAAGAAAAACCTGATACACAAATGAAGCATAATTATCTCATAACAATTAATTAGCCTTCATGCATCATAACCAACTTGAAAAGAAATATAATGAATGATTGAACATAAAAGAGATCTTTTATACCAAATATCTGAGTTGAAGCCATAGGAAAAATCAGCAAGCACCTCCGAGTACCTGTAACTTGGGGTCTCCACAATCTAGCATAAATCTCACCAATGAAGTAATCACAATCTAGAGGGGAAAAACTTATAAAAAATTCTCACATCGAACCTGAATCAGAAACACACTACTCACACGAACTTAGATTCTTCTTTCTTCTCTTGTCAATTATTGGGTTCCTCTAGTTTCTTCTCGTTAGGATTTTCTTCCTCCTACACGAAAAGATCAATGAAATAAAGCATAAAATAAGAACCCAAATCAATAATGATAATCCAAAGCAAGAAGAGAAAGAGTAGAGAATTGAATACCTTGAAACGCGAGATGGGGATTTTAAAAAAACCTAGGAAAGAAGATGAATTAGTTTCAAGTGCAAAATTCAGATAAGGGACATTGGAACAAATATATCAAAAGAGGATGAGAAAAATAATCTAATTAATAATTAAGGCAAATCTTTTAAAACTTTAAAATTTTATGAAAAAATTTCTCAGATTTAAAATTACCTTTAAAAAATCTGTTTCAATATTTGCTATGGAAATAAATTTTAGGTGAAGAAAAATTTTATTTTTAGAGTATTAATTAAATTTTATGTTATTTTTATTGAATTTTTGGATTTTTATTTTAGTTAAGGATCTTATGAGTAAAATAAAATACTTCCTGAAATTAACATTAAAAATCCTAATCAAATCTAAAATTTAAAAAAGGTAATAAATAAAGATAGATAAAAACTACAAAAATCTAGCAAATCACAATAAAAACTCATAAAATCCCGAATTAATTAAAAATCCGAAAATTGAAAAAAAATACCATAAAAATTAATTAATACTCTAAAAATAAATAATAAGATAAATTAAGATAAAATCATGAAAATGTATTGTTTTTATGAGAGTTAACCTGAGAATGACTTTTTTTATGAGAATTAACGTGAGAATGACACGTCACTGAGAATAAACGTGAGAATGACACGTCACTAAATCAGCCTGATGGAAGTTCTTCTTTTCTAATATATATATTGATATTGATATTGATATTGATGATTGGAATTCGTTAGTTTAGGTAAATTGTGTCAATGGAATTGAAATTGGTACTTGCATACATATTGGTGGTTAATATTGGTCTCCCACTTGGATTGGATATGAGAAAGAGGCACACAAAAATCTGAATTGGGTTTTATTTTTAGGCATTAGTTTTAACACCCCTCAATTAATCCCCTACCCTCCTTTATGCACAAAAATGTCTCAAATACCCTTTAAAATTTAATTTCATTCCAAACATATCTCTTTTCCTACCTTATCACTACCATCATTTTTGTTTATCACACCACCCTTCACTTTTACTCTCATCTCATAGTTTTATTTATTGCCACTTTTCACACTTAATATATGTGAAAACATTTCATACTTTATAAGTGTGAACCGAGGTAGGTTCATTCTCTCTCCGCCTTCTTCCTTTCGTTTTAAGTGTTTCACACTTAGTGAGTGTGAAAGATTTCACATTCTTAACGATTGGTTCCTTCACACGCTTGAGGGTGAAATTTGAAAATATTTCACACTCTTGAGTGTGAAATGAAAATATAAAAAAAAGCAAAAATTATTTTTAAAAGTAAAATAATTAACAGTTCAATAACTCACACTCTTGAGCGTGAAATTTGAAAATGTTTCACACACTTGAGTGTGAAATTTAATTATAAAAAACTAAATATTTAAAATTAAAAATAAAATTCTTAACACTTGGTTCTTTCACACTCTTGAGTGTGAAATTTGAAAAGATTTCACACTCTTGAGTGTGAAATGTGTGAAATGAAAATATAAAAAAACAAAAAATATAATCTAAAAATAAAATTATTAACAGTTCAATAACTCACACTCTTGAGTGTGAAATTTGAAAATGTTTCACACAATTGAGTGTGAAATCTAATTCTAAAAAACAAAAATTTAAAATTGAAAATAAAATTCTCAAACAGGTGGTCCATTCATACTACTGATCTTGAGTGTGGAACTGAATTGTGTTTCACATCCTTGAGTGTGAAACACAATTGTGTGAACCGCGTATGTTGATTTTCTTTTCACATTCTTCCTTTCGTTTTAAGCGTTTTACACTTAGTGAGTGTGAAATATTTCACACTCATTGAGTTTGAAAATGTTTCAAAGTTACTAGGTGTGAAAATACTATCACACTTTGACTATCTCTTTGTAAGAGAGTATTAAGGGAATTTAGAAAATCAAAGAGGATGTGGGATTAATAAGGGGTGTTAAAACTAATGCCCTTTATTTTTTCCACCCTTGGATACATGCCATTTTATGTTTAGTTATTTTTCAGGTGGTTAATTTTCTGAGCCACAGGATATATCTAATGGTCAATATCATTGTTGGAGGGGCTAGATAGAAATACACTGCCCATTCGACCAGCCGCTGCATTCAGCCGTCACTCGCCGTCGCTGCTAGCCACCACCAAGCTGAAGCACAGCTCCCACTCCCTCTCTCCACCGAAGTTACTTCGACCTTGCGGGTAGGTTCGCTTTCATACCACTGTGTCTTCCTTGCTTATTGTGACAATCTAGCCTTTCATATTTCCAAAAATTGCAGGTTCTAAGGTTGTTGACAACTCTCAAATTATGGCGGAGATCGTGAACCATTTAAACAACGATGATAGCAAGGAAAAGTAAGTTTTATTATGTATCAAATTGCTGTTTGATTAAATTTTTCAAGTTCATTGAGTTTCTTTATTGCATTTGCAGAGAACCATCTCCTCTTGCGGCATTGTTGAAAGAAATCAAGGAAGGACTTGATGTCGTGAGACATAAAATTCAATCTTTAACTGCCAAGGCAAAAAGGAGCCAGTTGCATCTGATAAGAGTGAGGATGTGTCAAAGTATCGCCCGAATCCTGACATGCTTGTTAGCCGAGAAGATTTAACCCCTCAGGTGAGTGTGTGTAATAATATCAAGGGTAAATTTGTGTAAGATAGGGTGGCAATATCATGCAACAGATCTTTTTTTCTTTGCATCTCTAACTTAACTCATTTATATTGTAGGACGGTCATGATGCGTATCGTCCAGTAAAATTTGCTCCTACTTCTATGGATCAAGATAAAACCTCAAAGCAAGAAAGAAACGCCTTGCGAAGGGAAAAGGAAATTCTGAAAGAATCTAAGCATAGTAGTTTTATCAGGACATTGATGAATGATATAGAGGAAAAACCTGAAGAGGTGATATTATAGTTTATTTTGGGTGTCAAACAATAATGACTTACTGAGTTTGGGTAATGATTTGTTTTGGTTGCTAACTATACAGATAAGAGATCATGAGGGATCTAGCAAAGAAGTTGAGAGACATATTGCCAAAATGGAGGAGCGTGCCCGGCAAGAGGAGGAGCTGTTCAACCGTGTCCCTCTTACGAAGCATGAGAGGAAGAGAGAGAAATACTTGAAGAAATCAAGAAATGGGTATAGGGAGTCACCTGATATTTCCATTCTTAAAAAGCATTGAATTTATGATCACATTTTATTTATTTATTATTTCCAGTTAACATCTGTGTTTATTGTCTTGCAGGTTGGATGGTCTAACAGAAAGTTTCTTTGATGAAATCAAAACGTTACCCTTCGAAGATGAAACTGGAGAGCAAGTCATGGGCTCCAGTAAAGGCAGCAACCGTAATGGGAGGCTGAAGAAGCGAAAGGCATGCTATTTTAATACTTCGAAATTGTTATATGGAAATTATAAATTATTTTTAAAAATTCACCTATGGAATTTTGCTTTAGTTGAACTATGTTGGATGTATTTTATGCACTGTTGCATCTGCTTTGCATATAACAAACCTTATTATTTGCTGATCACCTTGATACTCTGATGGTCTTTTATCCATTGTGTGTAACAAGTAGTGCTGTCAATATAGGCCAGAACCCGCGAGCCAACCCTGCCCAGCCCGGCCCACCGGTGGGTTGGATTGCTAAAATTATGTCTCACCCTCACACTAACAAGCAGTCCATTCAAAAATTCATTATGCTGAAAATTTGTTTTATGCAGATTTTTAAGACTATACATTGCTGTCTATAATCTGAATCATTGGCCCCTCATTAGAGTCTTAGATTATCTCTTGGTTAACAAAGAATCTTATTGAGATCCGTATTTTGCAAAAGCATGTTATTTTTTTTTGCATCTGTAGGGTACACATATTGATTTGGTTATCGGTCTAAACTCTAAAGATTGTTATTACGTCCTGTTCATTACCTATTTCTAGTTATGAAGAATTTATACTTCTATGTACCAGTAATCTTAAGATTGTTTTGAGCTATGTACTATGCAAAATCATTTCAGTTTCGATGATGACCATAGTAAGAAATACAATCCAAATGATGCCCTTTGAAATAATTTACTGATCAACACAAATTTCTATGTATTTGAAAATTTAATTCCTTCCTTCAGCGTATACACACCTGTACTTCTTTCCTTGTCTTTGTCTGTCAACATTAACCTCAAGGAATTAAAACAGATTTTGCATTAAGCTGTGCCTTCTTCCTTTCAACTAAATTGACATTTTCATTTTGCAATTGAATGTGTTGATTGTACTGGTTCTGTTGAGTTGGTAACTAACAATTTGGGCTTCCTTGCAGAGGAAACATTGAAGGACTGAACTGCTATCTTAAAAACAGACCACTGCATGCTGTGGTGGGAAGTAATGCTAGATTCAGTGCAAGGGAACGCAAAAACTACTGGGTTTGTTTCGGTGCATTACTCCCTTTCTTGGTTGGTTCCCTATATCCTAGATGCTAGGTGTGTCTAAAGAAATTGGTTCTGAAGATTTTAATGTCTTTTTATTATGACCATGATTTTTATTACCATTGTTTACTGTGAATCTGGAGTGGAGACTTCAGCAATGGAAAATGTTTTTTTTTTGTTGCTATGATCAGTGTGCACCCAATTTTGTGAGGCACGTGTGGTACGTGGATACTTATTTTTAGGGTTGTGGAAAGGGCCCCAGAAAGAAGAGATGGCATATGATGATACTTGTATAAGAAGGGGGGAAGGAAAAGATAGATAATGAGTGGTCAATAACACGTATGAAGAAATGAACTCCATTTCTTAAAATTCATTTTTATCCAAAAAAACATATCCATAGAAGTGTTGTGTTGGTTGAGGAAAAAAAAAATGATTTAAGAAAGCCCCCCAAAATAAATGGAAAAGTGTTGGTCCTCATGACCTCATGCTTTTCTCCATTGCTTCAGTGCAAAGACCGTGACTAAATCGACCGTTACCTCTCTTTTATCTACCAAGATATATTTCCTTCTTATGAGTTTTAAATCATGATATGAAACATGTTGCTTTCTTTGTTCATTTCATGGTCACGCTTGTCCACCGAAAGGTCTTGCATCTCATGATTTCATCAATGAGAAAAAAGGACTGAAAAAACATGTGAAGAGCTTGATTCTAGACACCTGGCACTCAAGTTCCCATTTGAGAAAAAAGTGGACTCCATTGCCCACTAGACTTGTAGTTCTTCTTAGAGTAAAATACACTCACCCCCCTCAAGATTTGTGAGAATAACACTTAGCTCCATTCTTATCCAAAATATGCACTCCACCCCAATACTAATCTCACAATTACATTTAACTCAATTCTTCTCTAAATTCTACACTCCACCCCACCCCCTTTAACACCATCCAAAAGATGCTAACAGAATATTCTTTTAACTCAAAATTAATTAATTTAAATATAAATACATTACATTATCTTCTAACTAAATAATAAATATACATTTTTTTTAAAAAAAAAAGTAGCACGAGATAATCATTGCTCATTCAAGTAAACAAATCCTTGTTATTTGGAGGGCAGCACAAATGATTTACAATAAAGCATGTTCTGACCTTCTTGGTGTAATTCCAAATTCATATAACTAGAACATTTCTTAAACGAGAACAACTTCTGTTTTACTTCTTCCGGATCTGAGTTACGTAGCTTCCAGCTAAGTTTGAAATCATCCTCTTCAAGGCAACAACATTTTCCATCACAAATTTAGCAAAACTTAACTCAATGTCAGAACCATCAAAACTCAAAAACTTTACCACTAAGTTTACTAAAAAAATTTGTCAATAAGTTTACTAAACTTTCAAAGTATAATTGTGTTATGACGATATGTGATTACCTTAGTTATTAGGTTGTATGAGCACTTAAGCACATAGCATTTTAAGTTCTAAAATATAAGTTGTTTAAGGTTATACATAGGTATTAAGAACTCATCATTTGATAAATATTTTGACTGAAATACTCCATATTTAAATTTGAGTTATATTAGAGAGAGAAATATTTTGACCATAATAAACATCAAGTTTAATTATTATTTTTTATTTGGAGGTATTTAAAATATTTTATAAATATTTAGAATATTTACAAAATTATAGTACAATTATTATTTGGTTAGAGGATAATGTAATTTATTTATCATTTATATTTTAATTAATTAATTTGAGTTAAAGGAATATTCCGTTAGCATCTTTTGGATGGTGTTAAAGGGGTGGGGTGTAGTGAAGATTTCAGAGAAGAATTGAGCTAAGTGTAATTATGAGATTATTATTGGGGTGGAGTGTATATTTTGGATAAAAATGGAGTTAAGTGTTATTCTCACAAACTTTGAGAGGGGTGAGTGTATTTTACTCTTCTTCTTAATTAATGGGTTCTAGAGCATAAAATGGCTTCAAAATTTATTTTCATCAAGGTAGTCATTTTTATGCCAAAACTCTGGCTCATTTTCTGTCTTACATCACATTAGTACACTAGAGAAAAACTTGGGAGAAAGTGAGAAGTTTGCCTTTTGGTTTTCTTGTCATTTATGTTAGAATAAATAAAGAATATTCACATAAAGTAAATAAATAAAGAATATTGTAACCTAATATTCTATTCTATTCTAACAATTTATGCTTGGTCTTTGGAATTTTCTAGGAGTTGTTTTGGTATACCACCCCTAGAGAAACCCCTTCAAAAATGCAATTCCAATGTGTATTCTAGAATACGAGTGTGAGAGATGTAATTCTCAAACAATCAATTATTCTAAAAGTTTAAATTATTGGATAAGGATCACATAAATGATTTTATATTATTATTATTTTTAACACACTCTCACGTAAAGAACTCATTTAGACTTATATGTTGGGTCCTAAAGTGTGAACAACTTACATGCTCATCTAGCATATTCTGATATTCAACTTTTTATTAGAATAGTTGAGGCATTAAGGATTGAACTTTAGACCGCTAACTCTGATACTATATCAAACAACCAAATTATATCAAAAGCTTAAGTGTATGTTTGGGTAAGCATTCCCACCCTACCAACACATGTTTTTCTGGAAGCATTGCACTGGTCGAGTCCAATATAACGCGTGTTCACCCTGCCAGCGCCAAACCAAACTCACTCGAAGTCATTGATTAAGGGTCACATGAATTCAAACAGTCCCTGTTTCAAAACAGAAGAAAATTGCATGCCTGTGTTGTGGTTTGGGTGCAGATCTGCTACCAAAAGACCTCCTACAGATTAATGGCGATGTCGCCTCTACCAGCGTTTGGGTGCAGATCTGCTACCAAAAGACCTCCTACATCTTATCCCTCTGTGTTGCTTTTTCTTAAATTCTCCTTTCCCAGTTATTCGATTAAAATTTGGGGTCAATTGACTCAAATTCATCAATGTTTAATTTTTGAAACTATAGAATAAAGATTTGCGGCCTCTTAAATTTGAACACAAGAGAAGAAGTTGCATAACATGGGAGGCTTAGGTTGCAGCCGCACCGTTAATAAAAGGGTTAGTAAGTGAGGCTCCTACGTGGAGTTTCTATGTGACATGTCAAATTTTGATTTGAGGGACAGGAAAAGGGACAGGCTTAAGAGACAGATGATTTCCACTCCACCTATAATATCATATAATATCATGTGACAATGTTAAGTGAAATATTGTGTTTACCTCTATTTTTATAAATTTTCAAAAGATACAACATATTTAATGTTTATGAAGACAAAAATAAACAAAAAAATATGAGAGGATTCTGATTGATATTGTCAAGTTTTCACTGTGATCCAACTGTGAACCTGCACTGAGTTGGTTGTAAGATTGTGGATTTGTCACAGCAAACTTCTAAATTATTGGGGAATCCTGTTTCATCATTTGTGCAATGAACGTTAAAAAGTTTAATTACAAATGAACAGTTTGTTTCTCTGGTCTGGATTTAAGGCTTTTTGAACGGACATTCTCCCTTGAGTGAAGAACAATACTACCTAACAACAGTATCAACCAATGCGGTAACAGTAAGAAGGTAAAGAAAATTTGCAACCTCCCTCTCACAAATCCTGAGAATATTTGTAATTTGGGTTTGATCTTTCTGCATAACATATCTAACTCCAACTAAAATTAGCAACCTATACCCATTATGTTTCCTTAAATTCATGTAAAAGCTAGCCAACACAACTCATGCATATATTACATTGTGTGTCAGATAATAAATTTCTTTGAAGGAGACAGATAACTTTCATTGTAGTTGTTTTCTTTTTCTTATACCATCTCAATTGATTCTTTCTGATCCAATGTAGATGGAAACAGACACCAAACAACTCTTTCAATTGTTAATGTTGAGCAAACAGCTCAACCACGTTTCTGATTCAGACCTAAACTATTAGGCCTTTACCATATAAACATATGCCATTTTTAGCCAAGGTTGTTTTGAATACAGAGGAAGCCAATTTGATATCTCTAACTCTACAGAACAGATATAATTTATGTAACCTAAGAAGCAACCAAATGAACATAAGCTTATGTACTCTTTTTGTGAAAAAAGAACCATCAATGTTTGTTGAACATACATAACCCTTTGATTTTCATGAGCAATTCAATACATTGGTAATTTGATACTGACATTGGAAATTTTCACCAATTGTATGTTTCATAACAAAAGAAAAGAAAAAAAAAAAAACTAGTTACTGATGGAGAAGAAAATAAAATTTATGGACTAATTACACATTTTTAACAGCTCCCTTGCCCATCTCAACACCATTGCCATGATCCTCATGCTCAACAAATCTAGACCAATATGGGTGTGACCTCCAAACTTGGCCCATTTCTTCAATTGGAATTCCCTTAGTTTCAGGAAGGAAGAAGTATATGAAGATCGTCATCACGAACACGAAGAAGCCGAAGAAGATGAACAAGCCAAACTTCAAGTGGCAAAGCATGTTCAAGAAGATTTGGGCGACAAAAAAGGTGAAGAGCATGTTCACCGATACATTGATACTCTGCGCGGCCGAACGAATCTCGAGCGGGAAGATCTCACTAGGCACCAACCAACCAAGGGGTCCCCATGACCAGGCAAACCCTGCTACATAGATGCAAATGAAGAGCACCACAACTATAGCATACCAATTTGGCAAATCACCAGGGTTCCCATCAACTCCAAACTTAGCTCCAATAGCAGCTGCAACTACGGCCTGTGCACATTAATAGATACTGAAATTAGACACTCAAATCAATTTAACAAAGGCTTTGTTGAACGAAGAAAAATGTAGTTCACAAATTAAAATGGTTTATTTGCAAATTAAGTACATAATGAATTGCCCTACCTGGCATATCATCATCTGAACTCCACCTTCGAGGAAAAGCTTTCTCCTACCCCACTTATCAACTCCATAAATTGAGACACATGTAGCAACAACATTAACAACGCCGGTGATCACAGCCGACATGAGAGAAGCATCATCCTTAAACCCAATGGAACTAAACAACACAGGCGCGTAGAACATGATCACATTAATGCCAGTAAATTGCTGGAAGAAGGGAATCAATATGGCCATGGTGAGGTGGGGTCTGTACTTCCTTTGCAACAAGTTCCTCCAAGGGTGCTCAACTTGCATTGACGCTTCGCTAGCCTCCACGAGGTCGCTGAATTCTTCATCAACATCATCCACTCCGCGGACTCTTTGAAGATGAGCCTTGGCCGCATCGCGGTCACCGCGTTCGATCATGGAATTGGGAGTGTCTGGAAGGACTAGTGATCCAACTGTGATTATGAGTGCAGGGACCATAGCACCACCCAAACTCAACCTCCATCCCCATCCTCCTTTGATCTTGGCAAAGAAGTAGTTCAGCACATTGGCTACAAGTATACCAATTGTGATTGACAATTGGAAGCCAATGTTCAAAGCTCCTCTGTATTTGTATGGAGCCATCTCAGAGAGGTAGAGCGGCACAGACTGTTAATCACAGAATTTGAAAAAAAAAAATTAACAAAGCAAAATCAAGTAACAATTATTAATAACAAGTTACTACAAATTAACAACACTAATGTAATATTCCAAGTGTAACAACGCTACTCTACTTGAGTCAGCCACTTGTTGGTCTTTGGTTAGACCAAATGGAAAATAGAAATGTGAAATTAAAAACTCCAACTAGGTTTTAAATTCAACGCTTGTAAGATGATGCAAGCGGTGGTGGGAATGCTAAGCGAGGTGATGATCACATGCAAAGAAAAACATGGCACAATAATTATGATAGACTTGTTTGAATAAAATTAAAAATGTCACTAAGAGCAAGTTGCCATAATTTGTGTCATAATCCAGCTATCACTCTCAACACATGTTATGTAGAGAAAATAATAGGGGAAGATTCCTGCTTTTTCACACCAACCAAACAAGTCCCAACGTGCATAGTTTCCAAAAGCAAAGTCAAAATCAACCGAATTATTGGCGGAGTAGGCAAAATCACACACACATTGAAAAATCAATTTTTCGGTAGCCCACGCACTAAGCATATCATCATCAACGTTTTGAAAAAAAAAATCTTTAAAAGTTAGCTTGGATTAATTTCAAAAAAAAAAACTGAAAAAAAAACCATAATTATATTCAATGAATGCCTTTAAATTGCATTAATGCCCATTACAATGTGTCTGAGATTTCCATTTACGTCATGTTGAATACAATGAATATCATAAATAAGTTTATATATTGAGTCTTCTCTGACGTCATCATAATTGATATTATCCAAAAAAAAATAAGTAAAAAAGTCTATAACGGGCAAAAAAGTTGTAGACAATGAGGTGTAATAAAATATAGCAAAACAAACAAATTAGAGGGAACAACACGTCTAAATTATTGATTATTAAAAAATTAGATAAACAAAACAACAAATGAAAGAATCAAACACAAAAGAGCTCGATTTTAACTTTCATGTCAAACTTTGTTCTCTAATGCATGTTTCGGCGTTAGAGTCAACGTCAATCTGATTTCACGTATCGCTGAGGTATCAATCTCTGCGCTAATGTAGAAGTGAGTTTGACACGTGGATTTCAATGTATATCCACACTTAAACTCAAATTAAATACTAATTTTTTATGGAAATATTTTAAAATTTGTACCAAATTTATAATTATCCCAAAGGATAAGATTTGAGGGAGATTAATTAGTACCTGATTGGCAAATCCGATACCGAACCCGAGCAAGATCCGACCCACGATCAACATCCAAACTTTCTGTGCAAAGCCATTAATGAGGGCACCGACAAGGAAAAGCAACCCTCCGAAAAGCATGGAAAGTTTCCGGCCAAATTTTCTGGTGACGGTGGCAGCCACCAGTGACGACAGAAGCGCCGCCAGGTACAGCGACGACGTGAACATCGTCAGCGTCTGGCTGTCGTACTGGCAGTACTCGTTGGTGGTGCTCTCGGCGTGTTTCTTCCGGTACACCGACGGGAAGAACTTGAGCAGAAACGGATCCATGGAGGTGACTCCACCTGATCAAAATCCATATCACAGAATTAATCAGCAAAACTGAATCAAAATATAAAACTATAGCGTTGTACACTTGTACTACATCATTTGTCGAGAGGATTTGTATCTCGACTATTATTGAACACCATACACTTTTGCTTTCGAAAAATAAAAGTGTACGTGTGTTATAGTTAAGTTTTGTATGTGAAATTATTATTACCGGAAATTCCAATATCGTAACCAAAGATCAAGCCACCCATGGCGGCGACGATGCATGTTACGGTGACGAAAGGAGTGAGGTTTCCGGGGTACTCCTTACCCCCACCATTGCTTATTGCTCCGACAGCGGGCATTTTTTTTTTGGTAGCAGAAACCAAGAAGAAGAAGAAGAAGAAGAATAAAGAGAGAAGACAGAGAGACAGAAAAAACAGAGGAAGTGAATTGAGATGAGATGGAGGTTTTGGATGGTGAGTGGGGAGTGTTTATATAGAGGGAAAGATTTTTGGGAAGTCTTTAATTCTTGTCTGATCACTGTTGAGCTGTCAATAATAAAATTAAAAATAATAGAGTGTGTATTTGTGGGGACATTGACTCACCGTTAGACTTAAAAAAATAAAAAGGAGAAAAAAGAAAAGATGATTGAGGAATGAATATGGGTGTCAAGTCTTGAGGTTAGAAAACTTGTGTTTGAGTGGAAAATAGGGGTAGAATAAGAGAGATTAATTAGGATGAAAAAAGAGATAAAGCTTGTGGTTATGACTCATTCACACCTCATTTTCTCTTTTATTTTATTTTATTTATTTTTTAATTCTATTTTTCACTTCTATTCATATTTTATTACTTACCGTATTTCTTATCTTTCTCTTTTTTCCTTTTATTTCTATGTCTACGTGTAAATGTGTATTTTGGTGAATAAAATTTTATTATAAAGTATGAGATATAGTATGTGATATACTGATATTAATATAGGAAAATGAGATAGAGTACAAATAAAATTTGGTAGAAATGAAGTGGAAAAAATTTATAGTGTGAATGAATTAATGTTGATTGACTCGAGTATAAAATAGTAGGTTTAATTGTACTTTTGGTCCCTCACTTATCATGATTTGGAAGTTTTAGTCCCTCAGGTAAGTTATTAGCTTGCAATATCCCTCATGTTTACTAAATGTTACAGTTTTGATTTTCCGTCAACTTCTATCTAGTTTTTTACGGTTTTTTATTGAGCATCGCATTTGTACGTAATGCGATGGTCATGGTTCGAGGTTGGCGTAAAACATAATCCGAATGATTTATACTTTATTGTTTGTTCAGTTCTATTTTTTTAAAGATTAACTCAAAAATTATGGACTAAATTCAATCTGATTTAAATAAGGTTTATTTGATTCTAGTCATAGAAATATAATATAAAAAAAATTATATGTAACAAATGTATAAGTTAAAAAAAAATATTAATTATTAGAAAATAAAATACTTAATGAAAAAAAGCTATTGTAACTAGCTATATTAAATATTTTTTTGAAATCTTTAATAGATATTATACGTTATTTACTTTTAACTCTTATGTAAGTGTGTATCTTTTGAAAACTAAATTTTGAATGCATAAAATAAATATAAATGAATTATATATAATATTAGTATAATTTACTTAAGGAAACATTATAAAAAGGTTAAATCAAAATAAGTAAGTATCAAGGTTTAAACATTTTACATTTAAATTTAATAATTCAATATTTATATCAATGGTTATATATTCATTTTAAATCTAAAATATAAACCATACTCAAAATAAGTAATTCGAATATTGACTAGTATTTCTTTTTAGAGCCCTGTATCAAAAGAATATTGACTATAATTTTTTAGAATTAACTTTTTTTAATTATACATATACTAATCAGTTTAGTACTCTGCAATCTGCATAGCTGGTTCTTTCTGTCTCTGCGCTTTTTTCGATCGAATATCTCTGTTTGTTCCTAACTATGTACATAAATGGCCAACCTCGTATGAGCAGACAAAAAAATAATTGCAATCAATCCCATATTTTTTAACCGAAAGTTGCAATTGAAGTTACTCTTCTCCCAATCCAATACCAATTCGTTTTCATATTAATTTGTAAGTTAAGACAGTTGGTTGGTTTGACACGTCAGATAATACTCAGATTTCACAGGATCTTAGTTGGTGTTGTGTTGTGTGTCTTTTAATTTGTTTCCTTTCTTGAGATTCTATTTATTACTATGTGGATGTGGTTGCTGAGTCAGCCATTATAGTCACAAGAAAAGAAGAGGTATTAGTAGAAAAATAATAGAAAGATTTTATCCATTGTGGAATATTGAGAATGCTTTTAGAGGTGGTATTGGATAATGTTGGATTAATTGAGATGATGATGAGGTTGGTGTTCGTTGGGTAATGTCGGTGTTCACAGAATCGTAGTAAAAGTTGTCACAGGAGTGGATTAGAGTACTACCAGACTTCAAATGTCTTGAAGCAAAATTAATAAGATCCTTATTTTTTTTATAAGCAATATGAATTATATTGAAAAGAAGTAAGGTATTTTAATCCTAATATAAGTAAAGAAGAATGAAGAAAAAAAAACTGAAATGAAAACAATACAAGATAACCTACTACCTCCAAAACTAACCCCCCAATACCCCAATGGAAAAAGGCTTTAATGAGGCCTTTTTTAATAAGATCCTTATTTGGAGTGTGAAAATGTCAAAAGAATGTGGAATGACTATAAAAGATTGACCATATTTTCTTGTAGTATCATTCCAGACGTTACAGTACTCAGCTAGATGACGGTAAGATGACAAAACAGAGAGACTTTTTCCAAAATAGTAATAATTGTGATAGACATGAATAATATATAGAAATATAGCATTAAACTCAGGATCAGGACTACATTGATAAGATATCTGCATTCTTCCGAACCAACACATTTTTTGGTCAAGCCAATTTTCCTTGATGCATCATTACATCCATTAGTCAAATTTGATAAAAAAAAAAATGTAAATTGAGTAATGCAGTATGGCTGCATTTAAGTTTCATTTGTTTTAGTTTGCAAAAAGAGATGTTTGTGCATTGATAGGAATTCAAAAACAATCAAATTGAACCATTTGGACTTATGGAGGTCAATCACGAGTATTTTAGGAGACTTGGACTAAAAACTATTTTATAGAACTTCTTTCTATAAGTATTCTTTTAAGATAGATGATATTATGCTTTCTAGCTTAAATTATTCATTTAGAATAGTTAGTTTAATTATTTCAATTTTATGCTTTCTACCTTAAGTAGATCATATTAGATTTCATGATAGTATGCTCTCTAATCTTTTGAAATGTGTAAATGTTTTCGTAGTTAAAATAATTTAGGCTTAAATATGCTTTTGGGCTTGGGATAGTAAAGGAAATCAAATTAGGTTTTAAGAAATTTTTTAAATGTAATCTCTGAAATGTTTTTTTAATTAAATTAAGTCATTTTGCTCTATTTTGACCGGTCAACGGTCCAGTGGCGAGCCTAGTATGTAGATGGTGTTCACCTGGATTTTTTGGCATCAATTTTAGTCCATGTAAAAATTTTAAATCATATTTTCAATCCCTCTTTTTCCACCACCATCTTCCTCTTCCACCTTCATCTTCTTTTGGGCTCTTGCATGCTTCAGCTTCTTCCTCTATCATTTTTTTAAAAGCAAAATATGATAATATATAGAAAGTGTTGAGAAACAAACTCTCTCAATATGGGTACAGTAACCTAATTAGCAAAAAGCTGACAAAAGCTCTATCTCTACCGCAATAACCTTCCAAAAACCACAAACACACAAGTGCATGTGTTATAATTAAACCCCCAAGAGACTACCCCACTAGAAAGGTTCCTATTAAAGTCGAAAAAACAGCGACGCATTAGGGATCTAATCAAACCGCTCGACACCTCCAAACAGAAACCAAAACCAACCGAGTAAATTTAAACCCCAACAACAAAACAAATGTGTCATAGGACTGTGAACAACCTAAGGGAACCAATACAAAGAAGAAACAACAAATCCTCTTCTTCCCTAATTTTATTTTTTGAGCAAATAACCATAAAATTTTAACTTGGAGATGAGAATTACATATCCATGTATGTTTACGGTTATCATTTAAATTATTGTAAAAAAAACCTTTCTTAATTTCAATTTTCAATTTCATGTTTCTCGAACCTTCCCTTTTTCCTTCCTCTGATCATGCATTTGATAGTGAAAAATATCACCTTTCTACCTAGCTAGAACTCATGCTTGAGCTTTTGAAGAAAATCGCTCCATGCATGTTATCTCTCATGCATTCTCATGCCTTTTCACCAATTAGAATTTTGTTCTAACTTTTGGACCCTTGTATGCAATCTTCGATTAACACACAAATTTCTATTTTTAGATTAAGAGCTAAGTATCATGAGTCTTAGTGTTCATAATTAGATTTTCTTTGCTGTGAAAATTTTGTCTTCATCTTAAGCATCCTAAAATAATCTCACGTGCCACTCCACCCACTAATTCGAGACCCTGTTTTCCTTCCCTGCACTAACACTGCGGCTTTTCACTAACCGTTGTATTTGAACTTGTCCAATTGCTTTCTTCATCGAACTTGGGCATGATACTATTCCATTTATTCTGATGTAAACATTGCACTAATTTGACCAATTGTGCAATTCTTATCTCAAAACTTCATCAACCTGGGCACCAATATTTCAACCATTGAAATTCTTTTAGTATTCATATGCTTCCAAAGTTATAGAATCACATGCCCATGCATGCACCAATGTCGTATTTGAACCCCTGGTTTGATTTCTTCGTAAAGCTTTTTTGCCAAATAGAAAAAAATGAGATGAAGATGCAGTTCATAACTTGCTCTCTTCAATTCTTCGATGACATTGCCAAATTAGCAGCAACCCCAATTGGGGAAAACAAGGTTTTACCACCCCCAGAATACTGCAAGTTGCAATGCCAATTTCACGTCCTACTTGACCCAACGTTCTGGTCAACATAATTGTTCTGGTCAACATAACTTCCTATAAATTTATAATTTGTTATGCCATGTCAAATCCATATATCCATCAATAGGACATGTCTTTATGTATGTAATTTAAGTCTAAAAGGTTGTTCATTTCTACAATTTATACTTATTTTTTCACTATAATTTTATTTATTTTATAATTTTTAATATTTTGCTTATACTCATATTTTAACTAGCTAGTTAACTGAACATTTTTGGCTATTGAGTACTTTCGCTAGCTGCTTTAGCAAAAGTGAAGAAACGAGATTCTCTATGTAAAAGAAATTCTCTTCCGAAGCTTCCCCTTACCAAACTAAAGATGATATAAAGGAAAAGAAATTGAACCCAATGTAGGAAAAGGGGGGAACGAAATGGATAATTTCTTTACAAAACCTTTCTTTTTCCTTTTTCTTTTTCATTGTTCTTTTATCTTTGTATTGCACTTTCTATCCTGTTCAAGACAAACTTCTCTTTCAGCTTTCTTAAATTCTCTTCTTTAATTTGTCCATTGTGACATATTTTTTCCTTCTTCTCCATCCTTTTCCCTGTTATCAAGACATGATAGACTAATAATAAACAGTTTACATAGGAGCAAGATATAAGGTAGAAATAGCCCGGCCCCTAATGAAATTTACTATCCCTTTTATTACTATTTCAAGGATGCAAGGTAATTACTATCATATTAGTTAAATCTCAAGCGACTTTGATGACATTGACGAGCGTCTGTGGTGCGAAGTTAACCAGCGCCATAGTATAGGAAGCTTGGGTGGTTATTCTTTTTTGTGATTGGTGGATTGTTGATGACCCAATAAATTATTGTGGTGTATAATTGTATATGTATAATGTAAATTAAAATGAGGAGCTGTATAGTTTTATATATTGTGTTCATCTTTGTACTATTTTACTGTGAGGGCTTCCCACATTCTAATTTAGAAAAAATATAAACTCGAGATTTTTTATCATTATAATTACGTAGGAGACACAAAAATAAAAATGAAAATTATTGATAAATGATAGATATACCTTTTTCTATTTGGAACACATCATATATACATATTAATTAGTGGAGATTTTTTATCGCCATTGAGTCGAGGTTAAAATTGTACACAAAATCACATAGCTGAAAATATTTGGGAAAAGATGTATATGTATCGATTTTTAAGAAATATTTTTAGGGGAATTACAAAAAAGAAATCGATGTGGTTGGACTCATCCAATATCGTCACATCATGACTTTTTCAAGCAAACGGTGTTTACATGACATTGCGGAGAAAATATATTTAATTTCCAACAAAAATGATTATGATCGATACTTTTCAAAGGAAACTCTTTTTTTTACAACAGAAAGAGGTCATAGAGGCAATTACATTAGAATCAATAAAAGGAACACAATTCTAAAGAACCTCTTCAAGTCCAGTGACGAAAAGAAAAAAATGTCAAGTGACGGATTCAGAAAATTAAAATCGTGGGGCAATATATCAAAAAAAAAAATGGGGGGCTAATTAGTACACTTTTCATGTATAGTGTTCAATAATATAAAACATTTGTGGAAAATTATATTGGTTCATTTTATATATATGGTGTTAAGTAAATTTAAAATTCATGTGGGACACTTGCCCCAACACCATGTGATCGGGTGCATCCGTCCCTGTCTTCAACTCACACATAATTTGGATATCGGGAGAAATTTTGGCCGAGTAATCAGCCACAAAATATTGGAATCGGGGAACAAAACACAATTAAAAACTGAAAACTATTAAAGAAAGAAATCAACTTTCTACTATTTTTTTTTTGTTACATGGAGGGCCGTAACCCGAACTCTAGCTATCTACAACCTTCTTCCTTTGAAAAAAATAATAATAATAGAAATATACCTTTCAAAGAAAACTCATTCCTAACTTTTTAGTAGTAATTATTTGGGAAATCATGTGCAGATATACATTCGAATTATATCAAAATATTCCAAGTGGACCGTATAGTTTACGGCCTTTAATTTATAATTTTAATTATGTACATACTAATATTTTGTCTTCATATTAGAACCACACCTCCTGCCGTCAAATTAAGAATAAAATAAAATTAGAACCCCTCAGGTTTGTATTCCATTCAATTGTGTGATATCATTTCTGAAAAGAAAAATAATTTATTCTGGTAAAAATAAAAAAAACATCCATATGCTTTTTTTTGAAAAAAAAAAATTATTCATATACTTTGAACTTTGAAGAAATGAATATTCAATATCTCACTTGCCGTTCAAGTCTATTTCGTTTTGTCATTTTCAGAAGAAAATAGGTTATTTGTGATGTGAGTGTGACATGGATCTTGTTCCCTGGAGCTGGACCATGCTGAGCATGGCTGAAATATTTAACAATCAGAGTTATTAGGTAAAAACGGAGAAAAATAAATCATTTTCTCTCTACTATTTATCAAAGTTGGCCGATTGGAACGAAGATAATAAGATGAATGGTAACTTTGTAAAAATCTGTCTAACGTATAACCTACTTCTTAAATTTATGTAAAACTCTGTTAATTATGTTTGTTTTGTAAAAAACCTAATTTGAATGTATTTAACAGAAATGATAGGTGCAGATCAATTTGGATCAAGGAAATAAAGTCCACAAAACTTTCTGAATCCAAATAAAACTACCAAATAAAACAAAATTCATTAGTCAAACTATCTGTCAAATACGATATATAGGTGTATAATTTTTGGATAGAGATTGACTTCATCAAATACAACTAAAAAAATCTAATTATCTATCATATGTGGCCCCAGCTGTTACCCTAACATGCACCAATGATAAAAAAATTTAATTATTTTCTTCTTGGGGTATTCCTGGTTTACTTGGCTGTTGTTAATTTCCACTTCAAGTATTGAATGCTAGTTTAGAGCCCACTCTCTGAGTTTCTGAATCTCAGCTCCTCAAATCACATCAAACATTGTTCTCTTCAGGAATTTACGCTTCATGCATGCATACATATATTATTCCACTTTAATATATTCATAATTAAACGCTTTCTTTTTCATCGTAATTATAAGAATTTAATATATCTAATTCAATCATAAAAATTAGTTAAAGAGTTGAGAGTTGCTCAACATTTTGTAAAGATTATTTTTATCACGTCTCTAGTCAATGGGAGACTATTAAGACGCCTAGAACTATGGACATCTAGAGTGTGAAATTTATAGTATGAACATTTAAGGATAGTTTAAATATGGGAGATCTTTATCAACAAACAAATAATCTTGAATAGACTCTAATATCATAATAAATTTTAGGATGCCTAACTTAGCACAAAAACTAGCTAAAGTTTTTTTTTTATAAACAAGTATATTATTGAATGGAGGCACAAAGGGGCATCAAAACCTGTACATCACAGAGCCAAGAGTACAATAGATGGGAAAAGAAACCCCCCAAAATATGGAATAAGCACTTAACTACCCACACATCCCCCATTATACATATAGGTAACCCCATCATAGGTAAAGTAAACAACAAGTTGGGTTTGTAATCCAGTCACACATAGATGCTTGGAAATTTCCATACTTAATTTTGCTGCCAATTAACCAACTCCAGCTACGAAACTGGACCAATTCAATCACCTCCCCTGCATCTAGTGTAGCTAAAGTGAGATGCTCGACCACTTATAAAGACTATAGTCTATACATACCAATTTTTTTTTCCTTCCTTAAGCTTCATCTCGAAATTCAATCCTATACCAATTTTGAATAATTTCTTTATTTATAAAGCATTTCAAGCGCCCAAAAAAAAATCTGGAAACAAATTGACAAGTTAACTTTTTCAAAGAACTAAAGTTAAGGGAGATAGCTAATTAATAAAAAATTTGAAGCTTATTTAAAATAAAATGAAGGGTAGATACGTTTTTCCTCTCAAAAGTCATCTGCGAAATTAGTCTCTTGCAGGAGTAAAGTTACTTTTTTTTGTGTGCTTACATTTGAATCTTTCACGAAAGACAATCCTATTCGAACCGGAAACGTTCACATCATGATGTGATTGACTCTCACAGCTGAGATTCTTTTATCCATAAGACTTGAACCCGAGAGCTTAAAAGCACTTTAATCATCGACTTGTTTGTAAAGTTGCATTGTAGTTCTAAAACTTTTGAATTTCCTGATTTTAGTCCTCACCGCAGCATGGGTTGCTTGTGTGTCTGGCAAAAAGGTGATGTGGCATGCATGTATACAATTTATAATTAAAAGTTGATTAAAATTAAAAATAAAACATCCTAATTTTACTAATGAATTCAACACCTTCAACTCACCAGTTTCCTCATGAATTCAACACCTTCATCCACCATTAAAATCAAGCTTCCAAAAAAAATTTATGAACAAACCATTCATAGTTTAGGCTGAGGGTCGGGGAATTGGTCGCCGATGAAGAAGGTGAGGGTAAAGAAAGATGAGGGAGGTGGGTGAACATGTGGATTTATCTAAAAGGATGATGAGGGCCGCCAGAGAGAAGGTCTTAGTGCTTGACGAGGGATGGAGGTGGCTCATATCAACGCTCGACGGAGGAGCAACGATAAGGGTTGGGGTGATGGTATGGTGCGACTCGGCGGGGGAGGGTTTAGGGGAGGTGGGAGGATAAGGGTGAGGGTGATGGTGGGGTGCTACAGAGGAAGGTTTGGGGGAGGGACGGTGGTTAGTGTGGGAGTGTTGGTGAGCGTGACAAAGGAGGAGAGGGCGGAAGACGAGAAGAGAGAATGTAGGGTTTAAATCTGAGAGCGTTTTGGCAGAGAGAAACTTATAAGGAAAGATGGGCGAAGATAACATGTAGCATCGGTCTGATCAACACTAAAACTCCCTTCCAAAATGGATGATCTATACGTGGGGTTAGCGTCGGTAAAATCTGCCACTAGCTAATTGTTTGTTGATCTTAGCTTCGGCCTTTAGCGCTCTAATTAAATTAAAAAAAATTGCCATCGGCTATGCCGCCGCAAGCTTTAAGCATTTTTTTTCTCTGTTGGCGTTGTCCTTTGCATTAGAGCATCACTAATGCAAGGTTCTTAGTTCTTATTTTTGAGTTAAGAACTAAGAACTTAGTTCTTAGCCATTGGAGGTGCTGACATGGAGTTTTTAGTTCTTAAAAATAAGAACTCAGTTCTTATATAAGGAGTTTTACTTTTTGAGTTCTGAGCATAAAAAATTATTTTTTCTCTCTCATTCAAATTATTTTATTATTTTATGAGCTTTGTTTTATTACTTTATGAAAATAAAAAGTATAAATAATGTGGTTGGTGAGACCAAATGAATAGTGGTAAGAACCAAGAACTACGAACTCATGGTTGTAGCAAAATTGCTTTAATGTTGCTTAAGCACATGTGGCAATACGGGCCCACATGAATAGTGCTAAGAATTAAGAATTAGCTTTAGAGATGCTCTTAATTAAACCAACATAAACATGTCTAATTTAGTATCGACGGCGTGGCTAATGTAAATTTTTGGCACTAAATTCACACATTCTAATTTTAAAAAAAAAATTCGCACATTCTTATAGTGATATTTAATGAGTGAATCACTCCATGGAGGACTTCTTGGCGGTTTTTTTCCGAGCAGCTGATGATGATGCCCTCGCATTATGGCAGGCGGGAGTGTACGCTCTTTGGGAGATGCGCAACCGTGTTGTTTTCCGAGATGGTGAGATTCCTGTGCCTGTAGCGGTCGTGGTCTAACGATGTTCCATGCTAGCTGCTGCGCCGGTGTCAGAGGTAACGGTGGTGCCTAGACCAGCTCCGTTGTTGCAGGCAACTTGGGCGCGGCCACCTCGAGGTATCTACAAGCTGAATTTTGATGCAGCTGTGGCTACCACGGGAGAGGTGGGTTTTGGTTTGATTGTGAGGAATATGTTGGGCGAGGTTCTTGCTTCTGCAGCACAATATCTTCTCCATGTAGCTTCAGCGATCCTTGGGGAGGCATTAGCCTTTCGCTGGTCTATGCAGCTTGCCGTTCAGATGGGTTTTCGTCGGGTGCTTTTTGAGACAGATTGTCTGCAGATGTTCCAGCTCTGGAAGAAACCTCCAGATGGTCAATCGTATTTATCTAGTATTGTTAGTGATTGTTTTATGTTATCTCGTTCTTTTGATTATGTTGACTTGTCTTTTGTTCGCCGTGGGGGCAATTCTGTTGCTGATTTCTTAGCTGGTACCGCTTCCAAGTATACTGATATGGTTTGGTTGGAAGAGGTTCCTAGGGAGGTCATAACTTTGGTTCATGAGGATGTAATGACTTCTATGTCTGTTTCTGATTAATGAATTTGCAGTTTCCTTTAAAAAAAAAAAGAATAGACTCCCTGTCATCTTATTAAAATTCGGGTTGGACTTAAATTTGTCTCACAAAACTAGATTGAAGATATAGTAAAATTTTTCAACTGGCCTTAACGTAATATATAACGCGACAACACAATCAATCGCACAATTAATTTTATAATAAAAAAGTATTTTAGCACAATATCCTTATAGCTGGAAAGACAAACCAAAGTACTCCATGGGAGTATTTAAGACCATATGCATAATGAAAATAGTTGGTGCTATGTACAACATGGGCGTTGACACCACAGTCCATTTTATACCTTTTCCTTCTTCTGCAAATAAATATAGGACATTTACTCTACGTCTTGTTGAGAAGTAAAGTGATACAATCATACAAGGTTAAGTGTAGGGTCCCATACTATCATGAATAAAGCTGCACTGGACCACCCCAAGATTCTTATAGACCAATCTCCAGTTTGAACCTTCAATCAACCTGCAGTTACAAAAATTGACTAAGACTGAAAGGTCTTCCGATTCTCACTTGCCTTAACTCTCAATGCCTACATGATCCACCATATTTGACTACAGAGTTCTCACTTAGGAATAGACTGCCCAACGTTTAATTTCATAAATTCTCTGCTGCTTCTAATGTCACCAAGTTGCTGAATTTTGATAACTAAGTTTTGCATTTATTCTATAGGGAGATACCAATTAACAGTGATTGGTTCAAGTGTTACAAGCTATATGTGAGATTTTTCATAACAATTTTTGAGTTGAGTTTTGCCGATGAAAAAGCTTCATCGATAAAATTAATCATACCAGGATCTAGATATTTACAACTTGAAAATACATGTATAGGGAAAAAAAATCACTAATGGAAACCAACCAAATTGTACAGATTCTCTTGACTTGGAAACATGGCAATTGGAGAGATGACGCGACCCATCATAAAATAGAAAAATGGATCCTGATAAAATAGAGTCTACTATACTAGTTTAATACATTATCATCTTAGTTTATTGGTGACTAATTACAAGTCCCGCTCATCTTTTTGCCTAGTTCATATTTTAATTATATCTGACTTAATTCTCACAACTTGGAAAATAAGCACATACGAGTAATCTTTTAAATGAAAACTAGTTAAAAAATTATTTATGAAATATGGCAAAGCTCTAGCTTGTATATACTATCTCTTACGCTGTCTTTCCCACCGTGATACGAGGGCTAGTTAAATTATTCTAATATATATTTTACAGAAAATTATTTTGGGTTAAGGTTTTTCTGTGTAATGTTAATTCAAATTACCTTTTATATATTGTGTTGAATATTATACCAATTTTAATATGAATTCAATGGTTGTGCCTGTCACTGTAAAGTATTTTTACACGTATATACGTCTTATAATTGGATGTCACGTATTCAAAAACATTTATGTTCTATTTTATTATACTTAAATTTAAAACTTTTTTTTTGATTTGATGACTCATTATTGGATACATGTGTAAAAACTAAAAAGTATTTACACTATTGGTGCATTTACAATCCTTTTAATATAGTATTAAATAGCGCGCATAATAAGCCATGTGAAGGAAAGTCTTTTCTTAACCTTGGCTGGGTTTTGATGAAGACGCAACATCAACAAAGAAGAAAAAAGTTGAAGACCATAAAGAATGGAAATTAAGCACAAGAAGTCAAGTTTTAAGATATAAATTTTATGACTTTTTAATTATAGGTCTTTTTACCTTTAAAAGTTCATCTAAAGTTCAATATCATCTAAGGCTCTTTATATCATCAGAAAAATAAATTGCACCCTCAGGAATCGATCTCTGGACCTCCCCCTACCCAACACATATGTGCCCCAGCTCCTACCACTTGAGCTCAGCTCCTACCACTTGAGTTATCCTACAGGGACGGGTGTAGATTCTTAAGTCATTGTAAAAGCTTCTTCTTTATGTTGAATCAGTTTGATTCTTGTTCCATCATAGTGTTTGGTGAAGATTATTATAGGGTTTGGTGATTGTGTGGTAAAAGATGCTTTGAATCGGGGTGATTCAGAGTCCACCAAAGAGCTTGGTATGTGCTGTGTAAACAAGAAAGTGATGTGGGTGTTCTTGAGAGTTTTGGTGTGAGACTTGTACTGAACATACGTAGTCTTCGGTTGGTGAAGGTGAAATATGATACATCGTCGTGTGAATTTTCTTCTACCCTGATGATCTCTTTACTTTCTGCCTTCCAATTTTTTATTTTCATTATGAATTTGTTGTTTATACTACCGTTACACTAAGTTTTGTGTTTGTAATTTTTAATTTGATTATATTGCAGCAAACCTAATTCACCCCCTCATAGATTGTTACCTAGTGTTTACAAGTCCTACTTTTATTTTTTATATAATGTTATTCACATCAAATCTTTAATTTGCCGTCAAATTTCTTATTTGTTTCTTTTTATGATTTATTGCTTTTTCAGTTGTCATGTTTTTTTTTAAGCCTAAAGATTATATTAAAAGGAAGTTCAATGGGTACTCTATACAAGAGAGAAAAACATAAAAGTGTGAGAAAGGAGAAAAACAAAATAGAAAAGGAGAAAAAAAAGGGCAAATTTCATGTAATTAATAGAATTTAATTGCTTCAGAACTTTCCTTTTTTTTTGACATAGGGAAAATGCTTCAGAACTTTCCATTATAGTTAGCTTTATTTTAGTATTTATTGTTAATAATGCTAGAGTGCACGACTCGTTTCATAGTCGATACACGACATAGTTTTTTTTCACATCCCAAAGATAAATTACACATCCCGATGAAAGAAAAAGTTACCCTAACATTATACCTAATAATTAACAACATCCAACAACTGTAGGCTTTTATCGAACAAAACTTGAACACATAGCCCCTTGATTACAACCATATAGCAACTGGGATCTAGTTTGGGATCTTCTCCTCTAATTTTACACAAAAATCTGCACATAGTCAATAACTTTGCCACCCTTAATCAATTCATCAAACACACTTTTAACAAAGCTAGCTAGCGACCAGTCTCAGACTGGTGTGCACTATTCTGTGGAATACCCTCAAAGCATCGCTGATTCATTCCATTCTCAAGTAGGCATAAATCAAACTCCTGTGAGTGACCACATCCAGGCTCAAACACTTTGAGAACAGTTCTTCAAACAATGTCTCTACTTTGGACAACTTGGGGTTGATACAATCTTTTATTTTATAGATTCTGTTAAGCAGTGGCGGTACTAGGTTAGGACATGGGAGGGCCATGACCCCCCAAGTCCTAGAAAAATCTTATAGATAATAAAGAGTAATAGGGTATTTTATTTCTCACATGTTGTTATATATATAACGGTGCACATAATGTCAAATCTGAAGCATTGTTCCAGCGTTTGAGGCTTTCCTATTTTGATCTCCATAGCAAGGGTTCGATTCTCATATCAACCATTTTTTACAAAATAATACTTATATTTTAAGTTTTAACCAATGTTTGGTCTTCAACTCTCTCATTTGTTTGAGGCTTCATTTTCAATGAGTATATGTATTAATTTAATAATTATTTTTGTGTATATGTGTGTCTATTGTTAAGATGTACCAAAAAAGTTAAATACTTTAATTTATGTTTAAAATTTTATTTTAGCCCCTCCATATTAATTTTTCTAGTTCTGCCACTGCTGTTAAGTACATCAATAGAGGCCAGTGCCATATCTCTATTTGAGTATTTAACAAACCAAGTTCCATACACATAGTCATCAGGTATAGGATAATCATCTACAACATGCCCGTATTTCCAGAAAATTTCCTTAACTTGATTAACTGAAGCATGTTTGTTTAGAAAAGAAAAATAATATGAAGTGAAGTGAAACACCGCGCATACATTTATGTTGACTAATCGGGTCAGCATACCATACTTGGATGAGAGGAGTACCTCCAGCATGAGTAGCTTGATCTTGTCAGGCCCTAGCTCGACGACCATAAAAGACCAATCATACATCACCTGAAGCGCACTTATTGCGTCTTCAAGGTGCTAGAATGAGACAAAGCCATATACTTTGGAACTATCCTCCTTATCCACCCTTGATGTATTAACTTTTGAAATTAATAGAAAATGAAAGGCCTAATATATACAATGTTTGGCTGGAAGCATTGGACAAAGATGAACATTTTTCTGTACTCTTGGCTCCATGTCTATGAAATTTTTCATCTCTATCAAAGAAATTCATTGCCTTAGCTGCATATGTAAGAAATAAAATGACAATATATTAAGAAAAACTAAAATCTAGATCAACTAATCCGACAACAAGTGGTTGATCACGATCATTCATTTTATAGATTTCGTTAAGTGGTCAATAGCGACTTGTCTCATATCTCTATATGAGTATTTAAAAGACTCAATTCCTTACACATATTCCTCATGTATAATATAAACATCTTGAACATGCCTGTATTTCTAGCATATTTCCTTACCTTGACTAATTGAGGCATGTTTGTTTAGAAAAGACACAAATAATATGAAGTGAAGAGCAACACCACATAGGCGGTTCTGTTCACCATCAAGATCAGCAAAAATAGTTGTATGCGAGCATTACTTCCAGCATGGGTAGTTTAATCAAGCCAAATCCTTACTCAACGATCATAAATGACCTGTCATCCATCACTTGAAGTGCACATATTGCGTCCTCAAGGTCTCAGAATAACACAAAACCATATACTTTGGGACTATCCTCCTTAACCACCCTGGTTGTATTAACTATCGCGATTAATAGAAGATGGAATGCCCTATATTTGCAGTGTTTGGCTGGAAGAATATAGCGTATAGAAAAAAAACATGGAGATGAAAACTTTTTTGTACTATTGGCTCCATGTATATGCGATTTCACATTTCAATCAAAGAAAGTCATTTACTTAACTTCATATCTAGGCAAAAGCATGACATTAGATGTATGAACCAGTGTTTTCAGAACCGGACCAGACCGGTCGGTCGAACCGGGTTTGACTGGGAACCGGTGCTAAGGGTGGTTCGATTAGCCTAGAAAACCGCTGAACATGAAAACAGGTCACGGACCGACGGAACCGGTACAAAACTAGAAAACCGATGAAAATTGGCGGTGAACCGGTTCTTTAAAAACGTGGACTTTTTTTTTAAGCGGTTCTTCAAAATTCCTGAGTTTTTCACATTCACGGTTTCAATTTTACAGAGTGCAGATTCGGTTTCACATCGTATTGGAGTCTTCTTCACGTTGTCTTCAGTCTCCGCGAAGTTGGGTCATGTGCGTTTCCGGTGAGTGCCTCGCCTCTGTCCTTCCCCTCTCTTTTGTTTCTATTTCGTTCGTGTCTCATTCTGAAGCGAATGAAATAGAGGGCAGAAGACATGATAAGATAGAGAGGGAAAAAAAAAGGTAGCAAGCAGTAACAGAAGTGTGACGGCTCATGGTTGGAATATGATTTTAGGGTTTGGCACTTAGAACATTTTTAGTAGAAATGTTATGGGCTTGCACAATTGTGTTACTTTTGGGCTTATTGCATGATTGAAATATTGTAGCTAGCATAAAAAAAAATTAACAATTACGTTTTTTTTGAAACAATAACAATTGCGTCAATAACGCTACCAGTAAAAAGCTAATATTAATACTTTATAAAGTGTATAAAAAATATTTGACTGATTTAAAGTTATCTCTATCAATATATTATACATATTTGTTATAAAAAATATTGTTTAATTATTACCGGTTCGACCCTGGTTGGACCACGGTCCGACCACTAAACCTTTAACTGGTGCTTGGCCGGTTTAATGACCGGTCCGGTTCTGCAAACACTGGTATGAACACTTAAATCTAGATCATCTAACTCGATAACAACTGATTGATCATGATCTTTCATTTTATAGATTCTGTAAAGTGCATCATTAACAACCAATCTCGTATCTCTATTTGATTATTTAACAAACTCAGTTTCGTACATAAAATTTTTTGGTACAAGATGAACATCTACAACATGCTTGTGTTTCCAGAAAATTTCCTTAACTTGATTAACTAAAGCATGTTTGTTAGAAATGACACAAATAATATGAAGTGAAGTGTAACACCGTGGAGGTGTTCTTGTTGACTATGATTTCGAGATTATCCTCCTTATTTACCTTGGTCGTATTGACTAACACGGTGTCGTATTTACTATCACTGTCAATAGAAGATGAAAGACCAAATATATACAATGTTTGGTTGAAAGAATTTAGCATCTAGAGAAAAACTTGAATGTGACCACTTTTCTACACGACTGAAACCATGTTTACACAAGTTCTCATTCCAACTCCTTAACTTCATTTGTAGGCAAGGGCATGACAGTGGATCACAATCTTTCATTTTTTTAAATTCCATTAAGTGCATCAATAGCTGCAAGTTCCATAACATATTTGAGAATTTAACAAACTCAGTTTCATACACATAGTCATCAATTATAAGATAAACCACCCCAACAAGCTTGTATTTAAAAAAAAAGTCTTAGCTTAATAAACTACAACATGTTTATTCAGAAAAGACATAAATAATACTCCTTTCGTCCCCATTTTTGGGACACTTTAGAATACTAATGAATCATTTAATACATTTTTCCAAAATTACCCTCATATTTAATATCAAAGAGATAGTGTGAATTTGAAGAAAATTAATTTGGAAAGAGAAATCCATAGACAATCTAGGAAAGTTGATAAATATTTTTTAGCAATTTATTCCTAGCAACAACTTTTCTTAATCGTAGATAATTAGAGAAAAGTGACTTATAAATAGGGACGGAAGAAATATGAAGTGTAGTGTTACATTGCGGAGGCGTTTATGCTTTCCATAAGGATCATCATACCACGCTTGGATATAAGCAATATCTCTAGCATGAGTAGCTTGATTATGTCAGGCTCTAACCTAAAGACCATAAAAGTCATATCTTTCATCACCTGAAGCGCACTTATTGTAACCTCAAGGTGTTAGAATCAGAAAAAAGTCGTATACTTTATGACTATCCTCTTTATCCACCCTTGATGTATTAACTTTTGTGATTAATATAAGATTGAAGGCCTAATATATACAGTGTTTAACTGGAAGCATTTGACTGAAGGTATGAAAAACGGTAGAAAGGGGGGTTTGAATAACGTTTTCAAGATAAAACTTCCACCTTAAAGATTTTAACAAATCTTTTCGAGAACTAAGTGCTAAAGATAAGAGATAGAAAAGCACTCAAGGATTTTATCCTGGTTCACTTGATAAATCACTCAAGCTACTCCAGTCCACCCGTTAAGGTGATTTCTTCCTTCTTAGAATGAAGGCAATCCACTAATCAGGTAAGAGTTACAACTGCACTTGAAACCTACAAGTGACTAACAATTACACTGACTTAGCTCACACTAAGATTTACTCTCTTAGTCTTCTCTAGGATCCGATCAAACTTGATCTCCTAAAGGAACTAAACAAACTGTTTATCAAAGAAATGTTTACAAGAGATTTGCTTCTAAAAAGCTGATAGTAAACACTATGAATTTCAGATGAAAGAAAGCTTAGAATATTTTTAATATCTTGCGCGTGTGTTGCTTCTTGTATATTCTTGTTTTTCTAGCCGCTTCTTTCAATCTTCAGCCTCTATATATACTCCAAGGATTAGGGTTGAGCGTTGCATGGGAAATGCTACCGTTGGAGGGCAGTTCTGGAAAATCCAGCTTCTGCTGTGGCTGAGAACGTTAGGTAGGTCGTCAGGAAGGTACACTTGCTTTTGTACTTGGATAGCGACTTGACCTTTTAACCTAGGAGACTTCTGATCAGGGGAATACTTCATATTGGAACTTGTGAAGCCGGTTGATCAGAGTCAGAGGGAAAGCACAGATCCTCTGACCATTGTATCTTCTGATTCTGAACTCAGAGGGAAGAACATGGCCTTCAGAGTTTCTTGCTTCTGGACTTCAGAGTTTCCACTATTCAGCTTCTGGATCTTCAGAGTCTTCTACACCATCAGAACATCTGAACCTTCAGTGTTTCTTGGTTGTCAGAACTTCTGGATCTTCAGAGCTTCTAGCGACTGAGTCCACATCAGAGTTTGTATATCTTCAGAACTTCTGAAGCTTTTCCACTGTTCATACTGAACATGGTGAATGCGAAAGCGTTGCTTGGATTACCCTTTATACACAGTGCTTCTGATTTGTGTGAGATTGAGTTGAGGTCAGAGCCTGTAAATAGCACACTCAGAAAAACACGTTAGAGTACCACAATTGTTCATATCAAAAGGTTAACTTGTAATCATCAAAACATGAGTTGTACTACTAGATCAAAACTTGATCTTACAATCTCCCCCTTTTTGATGATGACAAAACTAAGATTTTTGATGAACAATTCTTAAACAATAAACTGAATTCACTCAGAGTTTAGAGATATAGAATAAGACTTATCCTGATGTGAATAGTTTATCTTGCTCATTCTGAATTCAAGTCACTGCTTGATTCTGAGCTTAGCTCCCCCTGAATCTAATACTTGATGAAAACGTTAGTAAAGTCTAGATTCTGAGCTAAAACATATAAGAGTTCAGAGTGAAAAGCTTATGACATAGATGAAAAACAAATAATCAGAGCGCATAAGAGATCAGAGTCATGGACAGGGTATCAGAGTCTTGGGTATCAGAGTCAACTTAGAATCACTTCAGACGAAGTGAAATGTATTCCTTGTATTTGCCCAGTGACACATCTATGGTCATGAAGGTGGAACTCTTAAAATCTCCAAAAGAAAAAATAAGTCACACTAACACATCTTACACATCAAAAACTGGGTTTACTCCCCCTTTTTGTCATAAGCAAAAAGCTTGGGGTGTGAAAAACTTAGCTTGAAGTACAAGGTACTCCCCCTTAGAGAAGGTCTAAGTTTAAAAGAAGATGAAAACGATGTAAGAATCAGAGGTAGGCGATAATAAGTAGAAGAGTTAATGCAAGGGATGAGCGTTTACCACCGGTCAAGTGAGTAAATAGAAGGGTCAGTTACCAAGAACGTAACCTCGAGAAACTGTAGGAGCATTAACTTTCAGAGAGAAAGTGAAGCCTATAAAAACGTTGGAGAGAAAGGTAAGCTTCACACCTCGAATAATTGCAGTAAGAAAACGATGGCATCATACAGAATGGCATTAAAAGAGCTCAGAAGGAAGGCTTTTGAGGAAGATATGTTCCTCAATATTAGGCATCCCGATGGGACAAAGACCATACAAGAGCTGACGAAGACACTGCTGGAAGAAGATCTTGGTCCAGAGATGGAGAAAGATCTGAAGGAGTTCCTCTGCTTCGTGGAGGAGATTCAGGAGCTTTGCCAGCGGGAGCTGAATCTGCTGGAAGAGAAGGAGACTGTGGAAAAGAGACTTAAGACGACAGAAGATAGTCTAGAGAGAGAGGAGCTGAGCATCAAACTCGGCAACATAGAGTATACACTGGATCGTCTGGAGAAGGAAAGAGTGGAGCAGTGCCAAGAATGCAGAAGAATGAGGAAGGATCCTCCATTCTAGATATAGGGAATAATGTATGATGGAAAGGTTTATGATGTAAACATAGAACAATTATGAATAAAACAGGTTTTGCAAACATAAGTGACACAAATATATATAGATATATGCATATAGAATCACAAACGAACAAATGAAAATAAGTAAATAAAAAGGAATAGAGTTTAACAAAAGAAAAACAAAGTAAACGAAAGAAGAAAAAGAAGAGATCCTAAGACTAAGGTTTGTCGGTGCGGCGCAGAAGTTCCATCATCATTTGCTTCATCTCAATCAGCATGGATTCATGAGTGTCAAGACGTTGTTCCATGATGTCGAGTCTGGATGAGCTTGGCTGAGTTGAACTGGAAGGAACATTCTGAGCAGCTTGAGGTTCTGGAATGGAAGCAGAAGCAGCATGAGTAAACATAACTGGTGCAAGTCGCTCTGCCTCAGCCTCAGCTTCAAGACGCTCTGCCTCAAGTCTGGCTTGTTCAGCCTGAGCTGCTGCTTGACGTGCAGCTTCTTCTTCTTGTTCTTTCTTTCTCTTGGCTTCTTCAATGGCTTCAAGAAGCTTGTTTCTCTGTTCGAGTTCGTGAAGAGCCACCCTCCTAGCAAACCTTTGCTTTGCAGCCTCAATGCTCTGACTTCCCTCTGCATGCAGGAGCTGCAGCATAACGGGAAACTGAGCCACCAGCCAAGTGCTCAAATTGTTCCACTCATCAACCACATGTTCAGCATTCTCACTGAGGTCAGTCTGACCGTGCACATTGCGGAGCCTCAAGGAGGCTTCATGATTGAAGATATTGATGCACTCAGAGAGAGATGTGGGTTGAAGGTGAGTGTAGGGAATTATGGAGAGGTTGGTTTCAGGAGAGGCTGGGTGATTGCTGCTATGAGCTTCAGAGGCCCCTTGTGGAGAACCAATGTTAATTATGGGAGCATTGGGTTCAGAGGTTCCACGGTGAGGGTCTGAGGTTTCAACCAGAGGGTGAGGTGATCTAACCGAGGATTGGTTAGACACTGAGCGTTCGAGTTCAGAGTCTGGTTGAATTGGCTCTTGTTGGTCAGGAACAGGGTGAGCTTGTTGAACTAGGGGGTCTGCCTCTTGGATAGGATTGGCCAAGATAGGTTCATCTGGGTCAACTAGACGTTCAGGTCTAGGGCCAGGATATTGCCTAGGGCTTGGACAGGTAAGGTAATATTCTTCCAAGGCAGATACCTTCTCTTTCCTAACCTCCATGAATTTTCTAATTGATTCAGAGGTATTGGAGGGAGGAGAGTCAATGACATTGATGGGGAAGGATACAGGTGTGAAGGCGGATGAAGAGTCTGTATCCGCGGGTCTGACAGCAGGACGTGCTGATGCTCTGGGAGCAGAGTGATCAGACGTTCTGGGTTGTGGTTCTGTTTGGTTGGGCTCGGGTTGGTCTTGAATGATGGGTTCAGAAGGTAATGGGTCATATGGAATGGTAAGGAGAGAGGTTGGATCTTCTGACCTAGAGGGTTGGTTCTGAAGCAAATTCCAGAGAGGTGCTTCAGTAGGAGAAGGTTGAAAGAATGAAGATCTTGGGGAATGTGGTGGAGAGGTGGTTTGTGCGGCTGGTTGGGTTTCAGGAATAGGAGTGAGGGGATTTGAAGAGTGTTGGAGTAAGGCAGAAATTGGAAGTGCATCAAACAAATTCAAATCATCATCAGAAGCAAGTGCAGGCTTACTTGTATGTGCTGATGATCGAGTCACTCTGGCAGGAGGTTCAGTCCTTCTGACCACTGCAGCAGCTGGTTCCACCCGAGTAGGCTTCACCACAATTCTGACCTTCTTCTGCTTCTTCTTTGGAGGACCATCCTCACTATCATCACCATCATCATCATCAGGCTTGCTCTTCGCCTTCTTGACCAGAGGGACATCAGATTCCTCTGAGGATTCGTCCAGAACCATCTTCCTCTTGGTTTTCTTCTTGGGAGGAGAAGGAAACTCTGGAGCTGGTGGAAGTCTGCTGACGAAATCATCAAGGTCAATCTCGAATCCTTGAGCCCTGAGGTCTTCAACATAGCATCTGATGGCTTCAGGATGGTCTGCTTGAGTCCACAGAGGGTAGTCATTCAGAGGCATTCTTCTTCCTCTGATCTCAGAAGATGTGTCCTCATGAGCAGGAGCAATCTTCTTCTGGACCAAACCCATCTTCTTCAGAGAGTTGGCGGTGAAGACATCGCTGACAATTGTACTCAAGTCCTCTGTGCAACCAGCATCGATCAAATCTTGCACCAAGTTGCTTTCAATGAGAAAGTCTGAGATCAGCCTCCCAAAAGGGATATATTTGATGGCTGACTTGATGGAGGAGGTGGTGCGAGACTTCCGGATGCATTCCTTCAAATAGGAGAACAGGAAGTAGGGAAGGCAGATCTTCTCCTTGTCTTGAATGAAGAACAGCATCGCCTTCTGATTGAAGTTGATGTAGTCTGGAGAACTGCCCTTTGGTCGCTGATTGAAGCAGTTGAGCAGGATCTTGTGCCAGATCCTGAGTTTGGGGTGAAGGTCCATCACCTTGTAGCTCGTCTTGCCCGGTTTGAAGGTGGTGTACAGGGCCTTGTTGACTATGTCCTTGGTTCTGGGTTTCAGCTTCGATTCCGTCAGTGAGAACCGATACCCATGAGCAGTTTCTGCACCAAGCAGATTCACGAATGACTTCTCTGTGATGATGATCTTCCTACCCAGTATGTAAGAGACCACCTGAGTGTCATCACAATCGGCGTGCTTCCAGAATTCCTTTACCAGCTTCTCATACACCGGTCCTCGAAGTCGATTGAAGTAGTTTCCCCAACCTTGAGCTTGGACTTCAGGACGAAGATCAAACCCATTTGCAGCCAAGTTGTCGAGGTTGAATCTCCATTCTGCAAGGACTTGGAGTTCCTCAGGAGGAAATACACAGTGAACGGCACAGCCCCGTTCTGCAATAGGAACAATCTCCTCTTGAGCTTGAGCTTGTTCTTGTGCTGGGTTCTCAGAGCCTTGTTGACCCGTTGCCAAACCGACTACCATATGAGGGAACTGAGGTGCATCTGCAGTAGATCTTCTGGTTTGTCTCACCATTTTGAAGAGGTTGAAGGTTTGAGGTAGCAGATGAAGTTTGAAGGATGAGGAGAGATCGAGAGAGAAATTGAGAAGGAGGCGGTTTTGAAAATCAGAGAATGCGAGAGTGAAAACCGGAAGTGAGAGAGAACGTGTGTGTATAGTGGGTTTTATCAAATAACCGTTGTTGATTCAAAAAGCACTTTAAGATCAACGGTTGAAAATTAAAGATAGATAGTACAGTAAAATACACAATCACACACAGAAGATAAGCATATCTACACGCAATCATGACAGACTGTCACACGGGCACAAGGAACTATGCATCAGAAATTCTGACGCACGTGTTGTTGTCTCAGCTTCAGAGTCAGTACCAGTGGGCACACACACTCTGATTGAGTTACCTTCTGGACTAGACATCTTCTGATCAAGAAGTATCATAGTCAGAGGTTCTGATCCATCTTCACTCTGGACAAAAGTCCATGTTTAGATTTTTCAGAATAAAATTAAATCTATCTTCAGCTAAGGGCTT
The DNA here is from genome assembly GCF_012489685.1 of Lotus japonicus. Taxonomy (NCBI): domain Eukaryota; kingdom Viridiplantae; phylum Streptophyta; class Magnoliopsida; order Fabales; family Fabaceae; genus Lotus; species Lotus japonicus. The sequence continues at coordinate 5,834,543 of NC_080044.1, forward strand.
TGTAAAGATGTCTGCCCATTGATGGTCAGTATCAACAAACTTCAGAAGAAGTACGCCCTTCTGTACATAATCTCTAATAAAATGATACTTTACCTCAATGTGCTTTGCCCTTGAATGCAAGATAGGATTCTTACTCAATGAGATTGCAGCAGTGTTATCACAATAGATTGGGATATTGCTCTCAAGGATCTGATAATCCTCCAGCTGATGTTTCATCCAGAGCATCTGAGTGCTGCATATTGCTGCTGAGATATATTCTGCCTCTGCAGTTGATAGTGCAATGGTTGATTGCCTCTTGCTTGCCCATGAGACTAGATTGCTTCCCAGAAATTGACAATTTCCAGAAGTACTTTTTCTCTCTGTTCTATCTCCAGCATAATCAGCATCACAATAACCTGAAAGCTTATACTCTGATGTTTTCTTATACATCAAGCCAAGGTTAGTGGTGCCTTTCAGATACCTTAGGATCCTCTTAACAGCAGTTAAGTGGGTTTCCCTTGGATCTGATTGGAAACGAGCACATAAATGAACACTAAATAATATGTCTGGCCTAGATGCAGTTAAGTATAGAAGTGAACCTATCATGCCACGATAGAGCTTCTGACATACTTTACCACTTATATCTTCTTTTTCCAGAATGCATGTTGGATGCATTGGAGTCTTGGCCACTGTAGATTCCAGCATATTGAACTTCTTCAGAAGTTCTTTAGTGTACTTGCTCTGATGGATATATGTTCCTTCTGGTGTTTGATCAACTTGTATTCCCAGAAAGTACTTTAATTCTCCCATCATACTCATCTCAAATTCAGCCTGCATCATCTCAGAAAATTCTTTGCATAGAGATTGATTAGCAGAACCAAATATAATATCATCAACATAAATTTGCACAATTAAGATATCATCCTTATAAGTCTTGCAAAAGAGAGTTGTATCTACTTTACCCCTTACAAACTCATTCTCCAGAAGGAATGAGCTAAGTCTCTCATACCATGCTCTGGGAGCTTGCTTCAGACCGTAGAGTGATTTCTTCAATTTGAACACATGGTCTGGTTTCTTTTCATCTTCAAAACCTGGGGGTTGATGAACATAGACTTCCTCTGAGATATAACCATTTAGGAAGGCACTCTTTACGTCCATCTGATGTAGAATTATGTTGTGATTTACTGAGAAAGAGATCAACAGTCTGATTGCTTCCAGTCTTGCTACTGGAGCAAATGTTTCAGTGTAGTCTATTCCTTCCTGCTGGCTGTAGCCTTGAGCAACTAGCCTTGCCTTGTTTCTGACTACATCTCCTTTCTCATTTAGCTTGTTTCTGAATACCCATTTCGTTCCAATAACATGGACATTCTCAGGCTTCTTCACTAAGCTCCAAACATCGTTCTTGGAGAATTGATTCAATTCTTCTTCCATGGCCAGAATCCAATCCTTGTCCTGAAGAGCTTCATCTATGGACTTGGGTTCAATTAAGGACACCAAACCTTTCAGACTCAGCAAGGTCTCTTCAGAGGGTCTGAAGGCAGATCTGGTTCTGACTGGTTCATCTTTGTTGCCCAGAATCAATTCCTTAGGATGAGCTGCAGTGATTCTGCTCTTCTTCAGAGTTTGTGAGTTAGAGGGACCAGCTTCTTCCTCTGGTTCATCTTCCTCTGGCTCAACTTCCTCTGGAGCTTTGCCTTTGTCAGAAACATTAATGCTTAAATCTGCAAACTTTTCAACTAGCTTTGACTGGTCAGAGTCAAGCTTATCATCAAATCTAACATGAATAGATTCTTCAATAGTCTTAGCATCAGTATTATAAAATCTAAAACCTTTAGATCTATCAGAATAACCAAGTAATAGACATTTAGAAGACTTAGCATCAAATTTATGCAATCTATCCTTAGTATTGAGAACATAACACACACAGCCAAAAGGATGAAAGTAAGAAATGTTGGGTTTTATGTTCTTCCACAATTCATATGGAGTCTTATTCAGAATTGGTCTCACAGAGATTCTATTCTGAATGTAACATGCTGTATTTACTGCCTCTGCCCAAAAGTGCTTAGCCATGCCAGTTTCTTGGAGCATGGTTCTAGCCATCTCCTGAAGAGTTCTGTTCTTCCTCTCAACAACACCATTTTGTTGAGGAGTTCTGGGACAAGAGAAATCATGTGCAATTCCATAGGAATCAAACAGACTCTCAAACTTGTCATTCTCAAACTCTCCACCATGGTCACTTCTGACACGCACAATTCTACAAACCTTCTCGTTTTGCACTTGAGCAATGAAGGTAGAGAACACAGCATGAGACTCATCCTTGCGGGTTAGAAACTTTACCCATGTCCAACGGCTATAGTCATCAACGATAACCATCCCATATCTCTTGCCACCTATAGACTCAGTTTTCACTGGTCCAAACAGGTCGATATGCAGAAGTTCTAACGGCCTTGAGGTTGAGACAACATTCTTTGCCTTGAAAGGGACTTTTGTGAATTTGCCTTTCTGACATGCTTCACAAAGAGCGTCTGAAGCGAACTTCAGATTGGGTAAGCCCCTGACAAGGTTTAGCTTGCTCAGCTGAGAAATCTTTCTCATACTGGCATGCCCTAACCGTCTATGCCATACCCACTGCTCTTCATTAACAGACAGAAGGCACTTCACATTCTGAGCCTCCAACTCAGATAATCTGATCTTATAAATGTTGTTCTTCCTCTTGCTGTTAAACAGAACAGAGCCATCGATCTGACTTACAGCCCGGCAGGACTTTTGATTGAATATAACATCATAACCCTTGTCAGCTAATTGACTTATAGACAATAAGTTATGTGTTAAGCCGTCTACCAATAAAACATTATCAATGCATGGACTACTATCTACACAAATAGTACCAGTACCAATGATTTTACCCTTTTCATTTCCTCCGAAGCCAACTTCGCCTCCAGGCTTAAGTTTCAGCTCTCGGAACATACGCTTTTCTCCCGTCATGTGACGCGAGCATCCACTGTCCAGATACCATGATTGGTGTTTCAGTGGAGCTATCAAGGATATCTGCAACATAGATAATCTTGTCCTTAGGTACCCACTTTCTGGGTCCTCTTTTGTTAGTTACCCTAGAGATTCTGATCACCTTGGGTGTCTCAACATAATATTTTAAAGGAATATTTGCATGATATTTAGTCATAGAGAAAGATCCCTTTTTAAGAGGGTTTTTAGCAACTTTAGCAGGTACAGGATCAGGCAATATGGTACCAGAGGGAACAAAGCATTCATACAAGGATTTAGCTTTAGACACAGAAGGCTCATTTCTAATTGGTTTAGAATAGCCAATGCCATGCATTCCATTTCTGCTTACGCCATAGATCATTGAAGCCATTAAGCTTCTATCTACGCTTTTAGCCAGGAATCTTTGAAAAGATTTTTCATACTTAGATTCATGCTTACTATCAGAGGCATCGCAGACAATAACTTCTTCTAACTTAGCAATTTGATTCTTAAGCACAGAGTTAGAGTTAACTAAAGCATGATTATCATTTTTCAAATCAGATATGATTTTCTCATGTTCAGAAGGAGTTTTAGAAACAGCAGATAAGTTCTTTTTCAGCTTCTTATGCTTAGACAACAAGGAGTTATACTTATCCATGATATCAGACAAAGCATGTTTCAGTTCAGAGGTAGAGAAGGAAGCAAATACCTCATTTTCATCGTCAGAGTCTGGATCTCCTTCTGATTCTGAGTCAGAGTCAACAGCTTCCTTTGACTCTGCTCCTTTGTCTTTGACAATGGCCATGAGTCCTTGGACTTCACCATCAGAGTCAACATCCTCTGACTCTGATTCATCGAATGTCACCATCAGACTCTTCTTGGTCTTGAAGTGCTTCTTTGGCTTCTTGTCCTTCTTCAACTTTGGACAATCACTTTTGTAGTGCCCGGATTCTTTGCACTCAAAACATGTGACTTCCTTGATTGAAGACTTCTTCTGACCTGAGGATTCAGACTTTCCTCTTGCCTTTCCAGAGCCTTTGAACTTGCTCTGCCTGTGCTTCCAGATGCGGTTGAGTCTCTTGGAGATCAGAGTCAGCTCATCTTCATCAGAATCTTCTGATGCTTCTTCAGATTCTTCTTCTTCAGCTTGAAGAGCCTTTGATTTCTCAACCTTAGCCTTTTCAGATTTGGATTTCAAGGCTATGGACTTTTTCCTCAGATCTTGCATCTCTGAGCGCTTCAGCTCATGGCATTTCAAAATGCTGATGAGTTCTTCTAAACTCATATTCTCAACGTCTCTCGTGAGCTCTATTGAAGTCACCAAAGGCATCCAACTTTCAGGAAGACACTTGATGACCCTTATGACATGATCTTTTGTTGTGTAGCTCTTGTTGAGAGGACGTATGCCAGCTACAAGCAGTTGAAATCTGGAGAACATTTCTTCAATGGACTCATTTGGCTCCATGATGAAGGATTCATACTTTTGGATCAAAGACAATGCCTTTGATTCTTTGACTTTCTTGTTTCCTTCATGAGACATCTTCAGAGAATCAAAAATGCCTTTAGCAAACTCACGATCTGTAATCTTCTGGTACTCCTCATAGGAAATAGCACTTAGAAGAATTGCTCTTGCTTTGTGATGTTGTGAGTACAGCTTCTTTTGATCTACAGTCATCTCTGACCTTGGGATCTTCTTGCCATCTGCATCAACTGGATGCTCATAGCCATCCACAATAATATCCCAGAGATCTGCATCGAAACCCAGAAAGAAACTTTCCAGTCTATCTTTCCAATATTCGAACCTTTGACCGTCGAACATAGGAGGCTTTGCATTGTAACCATCTCTTTGAGTTTCACTGGTGGTGGCAGCCATTGTTTTTCACACCGGCCCGGATCACTGAACACTGTTAGGTGTGGTAATCAGAACTTGCGCTCTGATACCAATTGAAGGTATGAAAAACGGTAGAAAGGGGGGTTTGAATAACGTTTTCAAGATAAAACTTCCACCTTAAAGATTTTAACAAATCTTTTCGAGAACTAAGTGCTAAAGATAAGAGATAGAAAAGCACTCAAGGATTTTATCCTGGTTCACTTGATAAATCACTCAAGCTACTCCAGTCCACCCGTTAAGGTGATTTCTTCCTTCTTAGAATGAAGGCAATCCACTAATCAGGTAAGAGTTACAACTGCACTTGAAACCTACAAGTGACTAACAATTACACTGACTTAGCTCACACTAAGATTCACTCTCTTAGTCTTCTCTAGGATCCGATCAAACTTGATCTCCTAAAGGAACTAAACAAACTGTTTATCAAAGAAATGTTTACAAGAGATTTGCTTCTAAAAAGCTGATAGTAAACACTATGAATTTCAGATGAAAGAAAGCTTAGAATATTTTTAATATCTTGCGCGTGTGTTGCTTCTTGTATATTCTTGTTTTTCTAGCCGCTTCTTTCAATCTTCAGCCTCTATATATACTCCAAGGATTAGGGTTGAGCGTTGCATGGGAAATGCTACCGTTGGAGGGCAGTTCTGGAAAATCCAGCTTCTGCTGTGGCTGAGAACGTTAGGTAGGTCGTCAGGAAGGTACACTTGCTTTTGTACTTGGATAGCGACTTGACCTTTTAACCTAGGAGACTTCTGATCAGGGGAATACTTCATATTGGAACTTGTGAAGCCGGTTGATCAGAGTCAGAGGGAAAGCACAGATCCTCTGACCATTGTATCTTCTGATTCTGAACTCAGAGGGAAGAACATGGCCTTCAGAGTTTCTTGCTTCTGGACTTCAGAGTTTCCACTATTCAGCTTCTGGATCTTCAGAGTCTTCTACACCATCAGAACATCTGAACCTTCAGTGTTTCTTGGTTGTCAGAACTTCTGGATCTTCAGAGCTTCTAGCGACTGAGTCCACATCAGAGTTTGTATATCTTCAGAACTTCTGAAGCTTTTCCACTGTTCATACTGAACATGGTGAATGCGAAAGCGTTGCTTGGATTACCCTTTATACACAGTGCTTCTGATTTGTGTGAGATTGAGTTGAGGTCAGAGCCTGTAAATAACACACTCAGAAAAACACGTTAGAGTACCACAATTGTTCATATCAAAAGGTTAACTTGTAATCATCAAAACATGAGTTGTACTACTAGATCAAAACTTGATCTTACATTGACATCTATAAAAAAAAAATGAGGATGAACATTTTTCTGTACTATTGGCTCTATTTCTATGAAAATTTTCATCTCTATCAAAGGAAGTTATTGCCTTAGCTGCATATGTAGGCAAAGGCATGACTTTAGATGTAGGATAACTTAAATCTGGATGAACTAACCCGTAACAAGCGGTTGATCACAATCTTTCATTTTATAGATTTCGTTAAGTGTATTAGAAGCTGCTAATTCCATGTTTGTAAATGAGTATTTAACCAACTCAGTTTCATGCAATGTCATTAGGTATAAGATTATGTACATGGTTTTAAGATTCAACACCCTCCTTTTTCACTTTTTACACTCCACATCGTTTTCTCTCTTCCACCTAATAATTCGACACACGTTCAACTTTTACTCACTACAATAGTTTTGTTTAATAAAATTCAATACTTTACCCCACCACTCTTGTTTCATATACTGATTTTCTTTTGTTTTTATTTTTGTGATTATATATTAATAACAATTATCAACAACCAATGAGATTTTGCCAAGTGTATTAAGTGGACCCACTTACTATTCATTCAACCATGTTGAAAGTATTCAACCGGTTGAATATTAAACATGTCTTTCAACACCTCCATTGCTGCTATTCAACAGTTGAAACACGGATTCAACTATTCCATTGTATATCGTCTAAGATAAACAACTTTAACATGCACATATTTCTAGAAAGTTTCCTTGACGTAATTAACTGAAGCATGTTTGTTTAGAAAAGACAAAAATAATATGAAGTGTAATAGATGGTGGAGACGTTTCTGTTGACCATTAGGATCAGCATACCACACTTGGATGTGAGAAATACCTCCAGCATGAGTAGCATGTGTATGGTCTAGGCCCTAACTCGATGACCATACACAAGCTACTCATGCTAGAGGTATTGCTCACATCCAAGTGTGGTATGCAGATCCTAATGGTCAACGGAAACACTCCGTAGTGTTGCACTTCACTTCATACTATTTATGTCTTTTTCTGAACAAATATGCTTTAGTTAAATAAGTAAAGAAAATTTTATGGAAATACAGGCATGTTGTAGATGTTCATATTATACCAGATGACCATGTGTATGGTGCTGGGTTCGTTAAATACACAAATAGAGATATGATACTTACCATTATTGATGTACTTAACATAATTTATAAAATAAAAGTTCGTGATAAACCACTTTTTATCGGGTTAGTTAATCCAGATTTGACTTTTCCTGTATCTAACGTCATGTCTTTGCCTACATATGCAACTAAGGGTATGACTTTCTTTGATAGAGATGAGAACATTTGTAGATATGGAGACAATTGTACAGAAAAGTGCTCATCCTCAATTTTTTTCAGATGTCAAATGCTTCCAACCAAACACAGTATATATTAGGTCATCCATCTTCTATTGATCGCGAATGTTAATAAAACAAGGGTGGATAAGTAAGATTGTCCCAAAGTAAATGGATGTCTCATTCTAGAGCCTTGAGAATACGATAAGTGCGCTTAAGGTGATGGATGTCAAGTCTTGTTTGATTGTCGAGTTAGGATCTGACTTGATCAAGGTACTCATGCTGGAAGTATTGTTCACATTCAAGTGTGGTATGATAATCTTGATGGTCAATAGAAACGACTCGGTAGTGTTTCACTTCACTTCGTATTATTTGTATCTTTTCTCAAGAAACATGCTTCTGCTAATTAAGTTATCAAAATTAACAGAGCATATAATGGATAAAACTAACAGAGCATAATCATGCTTCAGCTTGTGATAGTCTTATATATCACATTGTATCAACTGATCAGCTTGAATTGTTCAAGTTATCTAGTCTATATGTCTTGTGAATAAGGTTAAGAAGAGACTCATTTAAAATATTTATATTGTTCGGGTCCTCCTAGCAATAATGTCCAACAAGACTTGAAGCCATAAACGCGCAAAATTTCTTCTTTTATTTAATCACCTCGATTGAATTCGAGCTTGAATATCTCTTAACATACCCTAACAAAGTTATTAGGAATCAGGAGCTATTGTTTGTGTCTTTAATCCCGTCAGGGTAAAGTAAAATTCTTTAAAGAACTTCACAACCATGCTTTCATTACATCTTATAGCTAACCATTTTGATGTTTCATGGGGTGAAGAACTCATTATACTGCTTCATCCTAGAAGCCACCATAAAGAATGAAATTTTCATAAGTTGGTTGTGTGAATTTGGGAGTGACTTTTGTGTCTGACCATTGGAATATAAAAGTGTATTATCTGGCTAATAAACTTTATTTTTAGGTAAGGGTCTGACATATACGAAAAATGCTACCAACATATTCTTTTAAACACATTCTCTCACACACATATGTGATTAATATATTATTACAAAAGTCAACATAATTTTTAATAAAAGAGAGTAATCAAATTGAGTATTTTGAAAATGATCAATCATAATGAGTGTGTTAGAAAGTGTGTTCAAAAAAGAGTGTTGATTGCACTTTTCTGTCTTGTATTGAAGGGTGATCACCGCCCTAGATATATTCAGCATCTCTTATTTCTTCAAGAGACTACTCACTTTCATACTCTATTTTTCTAATTGGTTAAAGAACCATGTAGATCCCGTAAATTATATTAACCTCTTAACAATTTAGTGGGACCTACATAATTTAAACAAATCATAGAAAAAGTTAGAAAGAGAGTGAGTAAGAGAGTGTTGTTAGAATATATGCTCATAATAAATATATCAATGGTTGCACTATATTTCTTTTTTGTCCGTCATTGATAGGGAAACAATTGCATGTCTCTCCCAATAAGTATCTTTCATAGAATTCAAGCTTGCACCCTTATCCTTTGAGTCGAGTTACATACCACTAGACCAAAAATTAGTCGGTCCAAAAAATAAAAGGTCTTAAATTAAAATGAAGTCTCTCAAGTTGTAATGTCATAAATGACGAATTTCTACCGACTTTCATCTCATAATCAACATACTAAGCGATAAGAAACTGACCAATGAATATTTTTCATTCATAGAGTTGGGAATCTGACCAAACAACTTGCTTAATTAAGAAAGTGTTGAACTACTACGCTAACTCACTTAGTTAAAGAATGATAAAATCACTTGCAAAAGTACTTATAATCTAAAAATGAAGTAATAAAACTAAATTAATTCGAATATAATACACAATATCTTAGAACCAAATTTCAATCACTTCGTTTTTCCTTTTAAACGAATTATATTCAATAAATTTTCATAGTAACTTCTAGTCTTCTAGGCATCACAGAAAGTTAAGTAGTACAAAACCTTATTAAAATTAAGATATTCAAACAATAATTTTGTTTAAGAAAATAAACTTTTTAAAATGCTCATTTAAAGTATACAATTATTTATGTACCAAAAAAAAAGTGTACAATTATTTCTATTTCTATAATAATATTTTTTAAGTGGGCCGGTTCATCGATCAACCGGCCATAGAAAGGTAAATTGCCTTATTGAGCTAAGCCTTGATAAATGGGCCAATGTTATCCAATCCATCAAACTGTACTATATAACTGGGCATAATGGTCCAGCAAAAAATAAACTAACATGGGCAAACACATGGGGCATTATTTTTCTATCTCACCCTCAACAATTCTGAAAATTAGTTCCAAAGTCAATAGTCCCTGAAATTACTTTCTAAACTTACCTGAGTGGTATGAATAAATAAAAAGGTTCTTCAAAAAGTAATATTTAAAGAGTTTAATGGATATGCACTGACAGTGTAAAATAGTTTTACACAGTCATCCAATCAAAGCATGCCACATAAGAGAGATAATTACATTTGACTTTAATTTTAATTAAAAGAATAAGATATTTTTTGATTTGGCGAAATTCAATTGGATGTCTGTGTAAAACTATTTTACACTGTCAGTTCATATGCATTAAACTCATTTAAATACGTTCCAGCGGAGCTTGGAGAAAAATTTCGGGAGGGCCAAAATAAAATTTCAACACACATACTTTTTTGGTTATTGGGCGGGCAAAAAACCGAATTTCAATATATACATTAAAATATTTTTATAAGAAACATACATATACGATAAAAATGAAGATTAAAATAATTCATTTTTTTATGTATGTGAATAATGAAAATTTATATGTTATATTAATAATCTTTGAAATTTTCTTTTCAAAATTGTTTCTCTAGAAAAATAATTCATTCTTTTATTTTTGGTTATTAATTTTTTGAGAGACATTAGTGAATCAAATTTATATATTTTTACAATATTCTAAAGTTGTTATATTTCAAACTCTCATTTTTCTATAGAAAAAAATGTCATTGAGGTTCATGACAATTCCTATAAAAAAAGATGGATGACAAGTGCCAATAAATTAAAAAATGGAAGAAAAAAATGAGAGTTAATATAAAAAAGCGAAACACTTTATTTCCAAAAGATTTTAACTATATGTGCTATTGACATAAAAAAATTTATGTAATTATTTCCAAAAGATTTTTCTTAAATTTTTGGAAGGCCATTGCCTCCTTATTTCCCCAAGAAGATCCGCCACCGTCACTGTTCCACATGGAAATACTTTATGAAACCTTGTTTTAATTGTTTTCTATGCTTTAAAAAAGGTTAAAAAAAATTGTGTTTGGTGCAACCGCTAGAAACTTTATTCTTTAATTTCAATAGGTATAATACTTTTAAGCGAAAGTTATTTTCCAACAGTTTTCAACTAAAACCTACCTTTGCCCGCTAAATTTCTTAGCAGCATTTATAACATGTCTAAACAACACCAAAGGTATTCACAATAATCATGTGTAGTTAAGAGGACAAGCCATCCATAGGTGTTAGAGCAAAACGAAAAGTGTGGAATTGTGGAATAATATTTTCTATTATCACTAACTCTGAATATAGGTACAGGGTCTAGTATTTATAGTGCTACTAGACAATTACACTATTTTACATATCAGTCCTCAATAGACTACATGCTTTTAACTATCAGATATATCACCTACACAAGCCTATTTAGAATTCAACATAACACTCTCTCTGAATTCAAATAGGTCCAAAAAACACTACACCAATCTCTCCTCTCAACCTTACAAATTGATCTGTCTTCACAGCTTTTGTGAGCACATCTGCAACTTGCTTCTCAGTTGCACAGTAAACCAACTCCAACTTCCCTTTCTCCACTTGCTCTCTAATGAAGTGAAACTTAGTCTTGATGTGCTTACTTCTCCCATGGGATATTGGATTTTTAGCAAGGTTTATGGCAGACTTGTTGTCTATATTCAGTAGGGATGGCAACGGGTAGGATCGGGCACGAGTTTTATAATTACCAAACCCAAACCCAAATCCTAGAACCCAAACCCAAATCCAAACACAAACTCTTGTGGGCGATAAAATGAAATCCATGCTCAAACTCATTGGGTTCGGATTTACCCGAAACCCAAACCCATTAGTTACGTAAAATAGCAACCCGATCCAGAACCTGCTTTCATAAAAAAAAAGTGAAATTCATAGAAAGAAAAAAAAACAATATTATTCATCACCAAAGTGAGACAACAATAGTTTAGAGTTTACTTTCTCAAACATACAAAAGTACAATTAATCATCAAACACTAAAAACAAAGTTTATAAATATATATGTATGAGGGTTTTTTTGTAATTTTATGTTCCGGGTATCTTTGGGTTCGGGTTTGGGCGGGTATGGGCACGGATTTAACTAATACCAAACTCAAACTCATAAATGGCTACAGTAACGGGCAAAACCCAAACCCAAATCCAAATCCAGTCAACTCGGATTTTGCCCGTCAAATCGGATCGGGTTCGGGCGGATACCCATGGATTTGGGCAAAATTGCCATCCCTAATATTCAGCTTGATTGGCTTATTCATCTGAATTCCTAATTCTGTCAGCAAAGATACAATCCAAACCGCTTGACAAGCAGCAAAGCAACCTGAAATATACTCTGCCTCACAAGAAGAAAGAGCCACAACTGGTTGTTTCTTAGAGGTCCAAGAGATTGGAGCTCCTTGAAATAGGAAAACATACCCAGTGGTACTCCTCCTATCAACCTTGTCTCCACACCAATCAGAGTCTGAAAAACCAACTAGTCCTTCACCATTCTGTTTACCACCACTTGTTGGAAACCTAATACCAAACTTCAATGTGCCTCTAACATATCTCAACACTCTTTTAGCAGCCATGAGGTGAGATTTCTTTGGTGTATTCATAAATCTGCTCAACATTCCCACTACATAACAAATATCAGGCCTACTGTTGCATAGATATCGCAATGATCCAATCAACTGTTTGTATTCAGTTTCATCAGTGTTCTCTTCATCATTTATACCTTCCAATTTAGTGTTTGTCTCAGCAGGTGTCCTAGCTGGATTGCAGTGAGACATCTTGAACCTACTAAGTATTTCCCTTGCATACTTCTCTTGATGCAAAATCAAACCATCTTCCTTGTACAGGAATTCCATTCCCAAGAAATAAGCCACCTTGCCCAAATCAGTCATTTCAAATTCTGGTTTGAGAACAGATTTAAATTCCTCAATTTCTTGTCCAGAATTCCCTGTAATCAAGAGGTCATCTACATACAAACACACTATCAATTGGTTGCTCCCCTTCTGACCTCTTATGTACACTCCATGCTCAACTAGACACTTCTTAAAGCCATGCTTGAGGAAAAAAGAGTCAATCTTCTTATTCCAGGCCCTTGGAGCCTGTTTAAGACCATAAAGAGCCTTGCTTAGTCTATACACCATGTCCTCTTTCCCCTTTATTTCAAAGCCAGGAGGTTGTGCCACAAAGACTTCCTCCTCAAGGGGTCCATTGAGGAAGGCTGACTTGACATCAAGATGGAACAAGGACCAGCCTCTCCCACATGCTAGAGCCACCACTAACCTTATAGTCTCAAGTCTAGCAACTGGTGCAAAAACCTCAGCATAGTCAATTCCAGGTTTTTGTAAAAAACCCTTTGCTACTAGTCTAGCTTTATGTTTCACAATTTCACCTTTAGGGCTCAGTTTTACCTTGAAGACCCATTTCACACCAATGGATTTCTTACCACTTGGCAACTTAGTCAGACTCCAGGTTTTATTCCTTTCAATGGCTTTCAACTCTTCTATCATAGCATTTTTCCAGACTTGCTCCTTCAATGCATCATGATAGTGAATTGGTTCTGCATCTGCCAACATGGCAAAGTGAATTAACTCACCATCCTCATTAACTGCATTATCTGGAATCATCTCAAAGTCAGTGAGTCTAGAAGGTAATCCCCTATTCCTTTGTGGTCTCATTTGTTCCTGAGTTTGAGATACAATTTCATGATTTCCTCCCGTGTCAATTTCCTCTGGATCACCACTCCCTGTTGTATCTTCATCAGAGGTATGATAATGACGTTGATCAACTCCATTCAGAGTACCATCTGAATTATGATCAAGCAAATTCTGAGCTTGTGCTTCACCAACATTCTGAGCTTGTGCTTCACCAACATTTTGTTCATCTGTATTGCTAACTGAGAAAACTAGACTGTTAGGACTCACTCCTCCTTTTTCCTGTAAGATCAAGTTTTGATCTAGTAGTACAACTCTATGTTTTGATGATTACAAGTTAACCTTTTGATATGAACAATTGTGGTACTCTAACGTGTTTTTCTGAGTGTGCTATTTACAGGCTCTGACCCTGACTCAATTTCACACAAATCAGAAGCACTGTGTATAAAGGGTAACCCAAGCAACGCTTTCGCATTCACCATGTTCAGTATGAACAGTGGAAAAGCTTCAGAAGATCTGAAGCTATACAAACTCTGATGAGGACTCAGTCGCTAGAAGCTCTGATGATCCAGAAGTTCTGACAACCAAGAAACACTGAAGGTTCAGATGTTCCGATGGTGTAGAAGACTCTGAAGATCCAGAAGCTGAATAGTGGAAACTCTGAAGTCCAGAAGCAAGAAACTCTGAAGGCCATGTTCTTCCCTCTGAGTTCAGAATCAGAAGATACAATGGTCAGAGGATCTGTGCTTTCCCTCTGACTCTGATCAACCTGCTTCACAAGTTCCAATACGAAGCATTCCTCTGATCAGAAGTCTCCTAGGTTAAAAGGTCAAGTCGCTATCCAAGTACAAAAGCAAGTGTACCTTCCTGACGACCTACCTAACGTTCTCAGCCACAGCAGAAGCTGGATTTTCCAGAACTGCCCTCCAACGGTAGCATTTCCATGCAACGCTCAACCCTAATCCTTGGAGTATATATAGAGGCTGAAGATTGAAAGAAGCGGCTAGAAGAAGAAAAAATATACAAGAAGCAATACACACGCGCAAGACATATTCTAAGCTTTCTTTCATCTTGTAATTTATTTTAGTTTACACTCAGCTTATTCAGAAGCAAACCCTTGTAAACACCAACCTCAAACAGTTGTTTGATTTTTCCTTTAGGAGATCAAGGTTGATCGGATCCTAGAGAAGACTAAGAGAGTGAATCTTAGTGTGAGCTAAGTCAGTGTAATTGTTAGTCACTTGTAGGTTTCAAGTGCAGTTGTAACTCTTACCTGATTAGTGGATTGCCTTCATTCTAAGAAGGAAGAAATCACCTTAACGGGTGGACTGGAGTAGCTTGAGTGATTTATCAAGTGAACCAGGATAAAATCCTTGTGTGCTTTTCTATCTCTATCTTTTGCACTTAGTTCTCGAAAAGATTTGTTAAAATCTTTAAGGTGGTAGTTTTTGTACTGAAAACGTTATTCAAACCCCCCCTTTCTACCGTTTTTCATACCTTCAATTGGTATCAGAGCGCAAGTTCTGATTACCACACCTAACAGTGTTCAGTGATCCGGGCCGGTGTGAAAAACAATGGCTGCCACCACCAGTGAAACTCAAAGAGATGGTTACAACGCAAAGCCTCCTATGTTCGATGGTCAAAGGTTCGAATATTGGAAAGATAGACTGGAAAGTTTCTTTCTGGGTTTCGATGCAGATCTCTGGGATATTATTGTGGATGGCTATGAGCGTCCAGTTGATGCAGATGGCAAAAAGATCCCAAGGTCAGAGATGTCTGCAGATCAAAAGAAGCTGTACTCACAACATCATAAAGCAAGAGCAATTCTTCTAAGTGCTATCTCCTATGAGGAGTACCAGAAGATTACAGATCGTGAGTTTGCTAAAGGCATTTTTGATTCTCTGAAGATGTCTCATGAAGGAAACAAGAAAGTCAAAGAATCAAAGGCATTGTCTTTGATCCAAAAGTATGAATCCTTCATCATGGAGCCAAATGAGTCCATTGAAGAAATGTTCTCCAGATTTCAACTGCTTGTAGCTGGCATACGTCCTCTCAACAAGAGCTACACAACAAAAGATCACGTCATAAGGGTCATCAGGTGTCTTCCTGAAAGTTGGATGCCTTTGGTGACTTCAATAGAGCTCACGAGAGATGTTGAGAATATGAGTTTAGAAGAACTCATCAGCATTTTGAAATGCCATGAACTGAAGCGCTCAGAGATGCAAGATCTGAGGAAAAAGTCCATAGCCTTGAAATCCAAATCTGAAAAGGCTAAGGTTGAGAAGTCAAAGGCTCTTCAAGCTGAAGAAGAAGAATCTGAAGAAGCATCAGAAGATTCTGATGAAGATGAGCTGACTCTGATCTCCAAGAGACTCAACCGCATCTGGAAGCACAGGCAGAGCAAGTTCAAAGGCTCTGGAAAGGCAAGAGGAAAGTCTGAATCCTCAGGTCAGAAGAAGTCATCAATCAAGGAAGTCACTTGCTTTGAGTGCAAAGAATCAGGGCACTACAAAAGTGACTGTCCAAAATTGAAGAAGGACAAGAAGCCAAAGAAGCACTTCAAGACCAAGAAGAGTCTGATGGTGACATTCGATGAATCAGAGTCAGAGGATGTTGACTCTGATGGTGAAGTCCAAGGACTCATGGCTATTGTCAAAGACAAAGGAACAGAGTCAAAGGAAGCTGTTGACTCTGACTCAGAATCAGAAGGAGATCCAGACTCTGACGATGAAAATGAGGTATTTGCTTCCTTCTCTACCTCTGAACTGAATCATGCTTTGTCTGATATCATGGATAAGTATAACTCCTTGTTGTCTAAGCATAAGAAGCTGAAAAAGAACTTATCTGCTGTTTCTAAAACTCCTTCTGAACATGAGAAAATCATATCTGATTTGAAAAATGATAACCATGCTTTAGTTAATTCTAACTCTGTGCTTAAGAATCAAATTGCAAAGTTAGAAGAAGTTATTGCCTGCGATGCCTCTGATAGTAAGCATGAATCTAAGTATGAAAAATCTTTTCAAAGATTCCTGGCTAAAAGCGTAGATAGAAGCTTAATGGCTTCAATGATCTATGGTGTAAGCAGAAATGGAATGCATGGCATTGGCTATTCTAAACCAATTAGAAATGAGCCTTCTGTGTCTAAAGCTAAATCCTTGTATGAATGCTTTGTTCCCTCTGGTACCATATTGCCTGATCCTGTACCTGCTGAAGTTGCTAAAAACCCTCTTAAAAAGGGATCCTTCTCTATGACTAAATATCATACAAATATTCCTTTAAAATATCATGTTGAGACACCCAAGGTGATCAGAACCTTTGGGGTAACTAACAAAAGAGGACCCAGAAAGTGGGTACCTAAGGACAAGATTATCTATGTTGCAGATATCCTTGATAGCTCCACTGAAACACCAATCATGGTATCTGGACAGTGGATGCTCGCGTCACATGACGGGAGAAAAGCGTATGTTCCGAGAGCTGAAACTTAAGCCTGGAGGCGAAGTTGGCTTTGGAGGAAATGAAAAGGGTAAAATTATTGGTACTGGTACTATTTGTGTAGATAGTAGTCCATGCATTGATAATGTTTTATTGGTAGACGGCTTAACACATAACTTATTGTCTATAAGTCAATTAGCTGACAAGGGTTATGATGTTATATTCAATCAAAAGTCCTGCCGGGCTGTAAGTCAGATCGATGGCTCTGTTCTGTTTAACAGCAAGAGGAAGAACAACATTTATAAGATCAGATTATCTGAGTTGGAGGCTCAGAATGTGAAGTGCCTTCTGTCTGTTAATGAAGAGCAGTGGGTATGGCATAGACGGTTAGGGCATGCCAGTATGAGAAAGATTTCTCAGCTGAGCAAGCTAAACCTTGTCAGGGGCTTACCCAATCTGAAGTTCGCTTCAGACGCTCTTTGTGAAGCATGTCAGAAAGGCAAATTCACAAAAGTCCCTTTCAAGGCAAAGAATGTTGTCTCAACCTCAAGGCTGTTAGAACTTCTGCATATCGACCTGTTTGGACCAGTGAAAACTGAGTCTATAGGTGGCAAGAGATATGGGATGGTTATCGTTGATGACTATAGCCGCTGGACATGGGTAAAGTTTCTAACCCACAAGGATGAGTCTCATGCTGTGTTCTCTACCTTCATTGCTCAAGTGCAAAACGAGAAGGCTTGTAGAATTGTGCGTGTCAGAAGTGACCATGGTGGAGAGTTTGAGAATGACAAGTTTGAGAGTCTGTTTGATTCCTATGGAATTACACATGATTTCTCTTGTCCCAGAACTCCTCAACAAAATGGTGTTGTTGAGAGGAAGAATAGAACTCTTCAGGAGATGGCTAGAACCATGCTCCAAGAAACTGGCATGGCTAAGCACTTTTGGGCAGAGGCAGTAAATACAGCATGTTACATTCAGAACAGAATCTCTGTGAGACCAATTCTGAAAAAGACTCCTTATGAATTGTGGAAGAACATAAAACCCAACATTTCTTATTTTCATCCTTTTGGCTGTGTTTGTTATGTTCTCAATACTAAGGATAGATTGCATAAATTTGATGCTAAATCTTCTAAGTGTCTATTACTTGGTTATTCTGATAGATCTAAAGGTTTTAGATTTTATAATACTGATGCTAAGACTATTGAAGAATCTATTCATGTTAGATTTGATGATAAGCTTGACTCTGACCAGTCAAAGCTAGTTGAAAAGTTTGCAGATTTAAGCATTAATGTTTCTGACAAAGGCAAAGCTCCAGAGGAAGTTGAGCCAGAGGAAGATGAACCAGAGGAAGAAGCTGGTCCCTCTAACTCACAAACTCTGAAGAAGAGCAGAATCACTGCAGCTCATCCTAAGGAATTGATTCTGGGCAACAAAGATGAACCAGTCAGAACCAGATCTGCCTTCAGACCCTCTGAAGAGACCTTGCTGAGTCTGAAAGGATTGGTGTCCTTAATTGAACCCAAGTCCATAGATGAAGCTCTTCAGGACAAGGATTGGATTCTGGCCATGGAAGAAGAATTGAATCAATTCTCCAAGAACGATGTTTGGAGCTTAGTGAAGAAGCCTGAGAATGTCCATGTTATTGGAACGAAATGGGTATTCAGAAACAAGCTAAATGAGAAAGGAGATGTAGTCAGAAACAAGGCAAGGCTAGTTGCTCAAGGCTACAGCCAGCAGGAAGGAATAGACTACACTGAAACATTTGCTCCAGTAGCAAGACTGGAGGCAATCAGACTATTGATTTCTTTCTCAGTAAATCACAACATAGTTCTACATCAGATGGACGTAAAGAGTGCCTTCCTAAACGGTTATATCTCAGAGGAAGTCTATGTTCATCAACCCCCAGGTTTTGAAGATGAAAAGAAACCAGACCATGTGTTCAAATTGCAGAAATCACTCTACGGTCTGAAGCAAGCTCCCAGAGCATGGTATGAGAGACTTAGCTCATTCCTTCTGGAGAATGAGTTTGTAAGGGGTAAAGTAGATACAACTCTCTTTTGCAAGACTTATAAAGATGATATCTTAATTGTGCAAATTTATGTTGATGATATTATATTTGGTTCTGCTAATCAATCTCTATGCAAAGAATTTTCTGAGATGATGCAGGCTGAATTTGAGATGAGTATGATGGGAGAATTAAAGTACTTTCTGGGAATACAAGTTGATCAAACACCAGAAGGAACATATATCCATCAGAGCAAGTACACTAAAGAACTTCTGAAGAAGTTCAATATGCTGGAATCTACAGTGGCCAAGACTCCAATGCATCCAACATGCATTCTGGAAAAAGAAGATATAAGTGGTAAAGTATGTCAGAAGCTCTATCGTGGCATGATAGGTTCACTTCTGTACTTAACTGCATCTAGGCCAGACATACTATTTAGTGTTCATTTATGTGCTCGTTTCCAATCAGATCCAAGGGAAACCCACTTAACTGCTGTTAAGAGGATCCTAAGGTATCTGAAAGGCACCACTAACCTTGGCTTGATGTATAAGAAAACATCAGAGTATAAGCTTTCAGGTTATTGTGATGCTGATTATGCTGGAGATAGAACAGAGAGAAAAAGTACTTCTGGAAATTGTCAATTTCTGGGAAGTAATCTAGTCTCATGGGCAAGCAAGAGGCAATCAACCATTGCTCTATCAACTGCAGAGGCAGAATATATCTCAGCAGCAATATGCAGCACTCAGATGCTCTGGATGAAACATCAGCTGGAGGATTATCAGATCCTTGAGAGCAATATCCCAATCTATTGTGATAACACTGCTGCAATTTCGTTGAGCAAGAATCCTATCTTGCATTCAAGGGCAAAGCACATTGAGGTAAAGTATCACTTCATTAGAGATTATGTGCAGAAGGGCGTACTTCTTCTGAAGTTTGTTGATACTGACCATCAATGGGCAGATATCTTTACAAAGCCCTTAGCTGAAGATAGATTTAATTTTATTCTGAAAAATCTAAACATGGACTTTTGTCCAGAGTGAAGATAGATCAGAACCTCTGACTATGATACTTCTTGATCAGAAGATGTCTAGTCCAGAAGGTAACTCAATCAGAGTGTGTGTGCCCACTGGTACTGACTCTGAAGCTGAGACAACAACACGTGCGTCAGAATTTCTGATGCATAGTTCCTTGTGCCCGTGTGACAGTCTGTTGTGATTGCGTGTAGATATGCTTATCTTCTGTGTGTGATTGTGTATTTTACTGTTACTGTCTATCTTTAATTTTCAACCGTTGATCTTAAAGTGCTTTTTGAATCAACAACGGTTATTTGATAAAACCCACTATACACACACGTTCTCTCTCACTTCCGGTTTTCACTCTCGCACTCCCTGCTTTTCAAAACCGCCTCCTTCGTGATTTCTCTCTCGATCTCTCTTCATCCTTCAAACTTCATCTTCTACCTCAAACCTTCAACCTCTTCAAAATGGTGAGACAAACCAGAAGATCTACTGCAGATGCACCTCAGTTCCCTCACATGGTAGTCGGGTTGGCAACGGGTCAACGGGGCTCTGAGAACCCAGCACAAGAACAAGCTCAAGCTCAAGAGGAGATTGTTCCTATTGCAGAACGGGGCTGTGCCGTTCACTGTGTATTTCCTCCTGAGGAACTCCAAGTCCTTGCAGAATGGAGATTCAACCTCGACAACTTGGCTGCAAATGGGTTTGATCTCCGTCCTGAAGTCCAAGCTCAAGGTTGGGGAAACTACTTCAATCGACTTCGAGGACCGGTGTATGAGAAGCTGGTAAAGGAATTCTGGAAGCACGCTGATTGTGATGACACTCAGGTGGTCTCTTACATACTGGGTAGGAAGATCATCATCACGGAGAAGTCATTCGTGAATCTGCTAGGTGCAGAAACTGCTCATGGGTATCGGTTCTCACTGACGGAATCGAAGCTGAAACCCAGAACCAAGGACATCGTCAACAAGGCCCTGTACACCACCTTCAAACCGGGCAAGACGAGCTACAAAGTGATGGACCTTCAACCCAAACTCAGGGTCTGGCACAAGATCCTGCTAAACTGCATCAATCAACGACCAAAGGGCAGTTCTCCAGACTACATCAACTTCAATCAGAAGGCGATGCTGTTCTTCATTCAAGACAAGGAGAAGATCTGCCTTCCCTACTTCCTGTTCTCCTATTTGAAGGAATGCATCCGGAAGTCTCGCACCACCTCCTCCATCAAGTCAGCCATCAAATATATCCCTTTTGGGAGGCTGATCTCAGACTTTCTCATTGAAAGCAACTTGGTGCAAGATTTGATCAATGCTGGTTGCACAGAGGACTTGAGCACAATTGTTAGCGATGTCTTCACTGCCAACTCTCTGAAGAAGATGGGTTTGGTCCAGAAGAAGATTGCTCCTGCTCATGAGGACACATCTTCTGAGATCAGAGGAAGAAGAATGCCTCTGAATGACTACCCTCTGTGGACTCAAGCAGACCATCCTGAAGCCATCAGATGCTATGTTGAAGACCTCAGGGCTCAAGGATTCGAGATTGACCTTGATGATTTCGTCAGCAGACTTCCACCAGCTCCAGAGTTTCCTTCTCCTCCCAAGAAGAAAACCAAGAGGAAGATGGTTCTGGACGAATCCTCAGAGGAATCTGATGTCCCTCTGGTCAAGAAGGCGAAGAGCAAGCCTGATGATGATGATGGTGATGATAGTGAGGATGGTCCTCCAAAGAAGAAGCAGAAGAAAGTCAGAATTGTGGTGAAGCCTACTCGGG